>NW_019641677.1:852904-1452783 GCF_000599845.2 Trichogramma pretiosum
ACAAGACGAATTTTCCGGGAAATCGGAAATTCTGATAGTGAACTATTGTAGTAGAGCTGTATACCTTTCGAAATCTCGCGTCAGAATTTCGATCGGTTAAGTATTTCCCGAGATCTCGTGGCTGACTCATGTTTGACAAAAAATTTAGAAAAAACGTGATTTGACGGTAAAAAAACTTTGGATGGTCCAATTTTTTGAACCAATGCACCAAATCATCCAAAAATTTGCATGGGTTCATGATTTTGGATCCCCTATCGAATGATACCTATCTTATATCTCTCTGAGTACGGGAAGTACCCCATCTCGAACTAGCTTTTTTTGATTTGGCGTTTTCGGTGTATGTATAGGTGCGCTGCACCCAGCCGACAATTCTCAGCTAATTAAGGCTAATTTCAATGAATTAACACATAAAATAATTTTTTTTGTATAAATAAATAATTTTTTGCGCAAACATTTTTTTTGAAAATTTTTGAAAATTGTTTTTTCAATTTTTTGAAAATTGTTTTTTGAATATCAAAATTTTTTTTTCAAAATTTTTTTTTGTCAAAATTTTTCTTTTTTCAAAATTTTTTCCAAAAATTTTTTTTTCAAAAATTTTTTTTTTCTAAATTTTTTTTTTTCAAATTCTAACCAATTTTTTCTTTTTAAATAAATTTTTTTTTAAAAATTATTTTTTTATAATTTTTTTTTATACTTTGCCGGCTAGGTGCTACCGCACCTCTTGATAGAATACGCATTAAGGACTTCTCTAGGCGGCTCGAAGGAGTATCGAATCAAAAAAAAGTGAAAAGGTAAAAAAAAAAAGCTCGCCTCGTACGTACGTGTGCGGCTCTATGTATCCTTCGCTCGAGTCGCGCCTGTTGCTATATATATGCTCATCAAGCTCGAGCGAAGAAGCGTGTTATATCGTGTATGCGCGCACTAATGGCTAATGGCATCGATCTCTCGGTCCATCTCTTTTCTACCCCGTCCCAAAAAAAGATATACTCGTCCTAGTACACGAGCCTTACCACTACTGCCTACTCTCCTATGCTCCACTGAGTGTACGCGCGCGCGTGTGTGTGTGTAAAAAGAACGACTCAATCGCTTAAACAACAAAAGGTACTCTCAAAAGAGAGAGAGAGAAGAGCAGCGCATAAGCTCTCTGGCATGCATATACAGAGAGTTAAAAGCTAGGCGGCCTTGATGATGCTGCTACTCACTCGTGTTTTATTTATTTCTATCTCTCTCTCTCTCGTTGCATATATACGCGCACGAGACCATACTATACCACGACGACAGGAAGTCATTACCGTATGCAGATTCGCGCTCGCTCGGCTGTATATAGCGCTTCGAGAGAGCGAGAGAGAAAATAGACGATGTGGATTAGCGTAATTTGCTCGTGCTGCGAGAGAGAGAGAAAGAGAGAGAAGAGCATCGCGTATCGCGGTCTACGTGTGTATGCGAGCGCGAGCTACACACGTATACAGCACATACACACATCTCTAGCCCATACCTGTGTGTGTGTGTGTGTGTGTGTGTGTGTGTGTATACGGCGTGACCGGTCGATGAGCCCTTTCCTTTCCCGCTCGTCGTTGAGCTAGTGCACAGCTAGTTCTTCAGCCTTTTTCTTTTATCTCTCTTTTCTATGCAGCTCGTTCCTACTCTCACACACACACGTACACGTATACCTATCTACGTTTTCGCTCTTCGTCGTATATAATATGTTGTATATCTATGTAGAGTTGTGCGCAGGTTGCGCGAAGCAGTGAGGTGGATTCTGATGGATTTCCTCTTAGATCCAGCTCGTGTTCGAATGTTGCGGATGGACGAGTGACATTTTTTGTCTTTACTTATTTTTTTTTTTCTTAATTTCTTCCTTTAGTCAATAATAAGCTCCGTAGTCGCGGAAGCGTACACGCGCAGATTCGAGAAATGCTCCGTATTTTTTTTCTTACTTATATTTCCAACTCAAACTCTAGGCTATAAGGGGATATTATATTGTGTGTACCGAGCTTTGCGTCGTGTACATCAAGGGAACAAAAACGAAACCGTACGTACGTCGCGGCTGCACTTAACGCGTAGGTGCACGCACACAAGAGAGAGAGAGAGAGAGCTCCTATTTGTATGAGAAATGTTTTTCTCAGCCGCGTCCAGGAGTTGTCGTTGCTGCTACTCGGCTACTTTGAACTGCGCTGCGGAGCGACAGTAAAATGCTTTTTGCTCGTTCGAGCTCGCGAATAATATGTATGAAAAAAAATAAAATAAAAGGAAATGAAAGAAAAAGGAGATGCTTATGTATCGGCGAGAAGAAGTGGCCACTCCACTAGCATAAGCTCGAGTACGAGGCGGGCACCAACCGATAGCAAAACTAGCAGCTCTCTGAGAGTGTTATATATAATACAGCTTAAGAGCTTCAGAGACTTATCGAAACGTGTCTGTAAATGTGCATCGCTGCGCAGATGGAGAAAAAACGCATCGATTATGTTTATTGTTCGCTTGATGAAACGCTTACATATAACTTAGTGAATACTGTGATTTGACTTATACAACTATTTTTACTTTGTCACTTGCAGATTTGCAGACAAAAAAGCACCCGCCATCTAGCGGAGGAAGCTTAAGTGTTTGCAAACTGGTTTGAATTTTTTAAAACAATTAAATTGTCATTTTCAGGACATTTAAAATGCGCTCAATTTTTTGTATTTTAATTTTAAATGATCGGGTGCTTATAACAAGAAAAGTCGAAATTCATTTTTTTTAAATTAATTTATTTAAATGATCATAGAGAAAATCTGTCGCATTTAACAACATGAGTATGCTTATCGACATTACGAGCTTAGGCGTTCAGCCGTCAAACAGATATTTCGTAAATCTTCGTTCATCAGAACCTCGTTGATCATTTCACAGCAGAGAATCGGCAACCGGTAGTGCACCACTTGCCACAAAGAAGGCCCTGCCCATCGCAAGAAAAATCTCCTTGACAGCGTCTCGCACAGATGTACATAGCAGGCCTCTCTTTCCTCTATGTGCAGGTCTCGTAGTTTTTTCGAGTGGCCGAACTTTAAGAGATCCGCACGAGCGAATCGTCTTGCCGCCTCCTCGGGTCTCAATTGAATGAGGTCGTACAGCGACTGACTTGAGTTTATCTTGATCTTTTTCGCTTTTGCCACGAACCTCCAGTCTTCATCGTACCAACGGTTGTCGAGATCCTCCGATTTTTGGAACAAGCCGTACTTAGCGAATAATTCCATGATCGTCAATGCATCGCCTCGGTCCAGTTCGTATTCTCTATTCGTCAGAAGTTCGACGAGTTCCATAGCGCTGGCCGCTAGATCTGATTGGAAATGATAAAACCTAGTGCGTGAATTTAATACTTGGCAGAAGTGATCCGTAGTTGGTAAAACGAAGCTGGACAGATCAGCGCCATTTTTGAGTAGTACATCGACAGTTTTCAACGAAAGACACGCCACAGCCCATTGAAGTGGTGTCAGGCCCGACTTGTCTCGGGCATCGACTTGCACCAACTGACGTTTTGCCTTACAGACCTTGAAAAACGTTTTCATCAAGACATGGCGATCTTCCCAATGATTGCAAATCGTGTGCAGAGGTGTGAATCCCTTGTCATTGGCCAAGTTTGGATCGGCGCCTCTTCCTAGTAGATATTCGATAACCTCCTTGCGGCCGATTCGTAATGCCAAATGCAGCGGTGTGTTGCCCTCCTTATCCTGGGCATTGACATGCACCGTCTGCTGAATTTCGTCGTTGATCTCCAGGAAGTACTTGAGTATGTCGAATTGCGTCAATCTGTCATTGGGAGGGGTGTAATAATCGTATAAATATTGGATATTGCAAATGGCATGTAGAGGTGTCAATCCTTCTGCATTGGCCAAATTTGGATCTGCGCCTCTTCTCAGTAGCAATTCGACTTCCCATTTTCGTCCGCAACTCACAGCAGAATACAGCGGCGAGTTGGTCGATTTTTGTCCGCGGCAATTAGGGTCTTGCCCGAGTTCGAGAAATTTCTCGACGACGTATTTACAGTTAGCTTTGCAGGCCACGTGGAAATGCGTAACTTCATTTTCGTCGACGTAATTCACGTCAAATTTGTCGTATATTTTAAACAAATCATCGAGTAGGTGGTAGCGCTCTAGCCCGTATCTATCAGCAAAATGCACTGGTGTGCTGCGACGCAACACGGACTTGCCGTCTTTATCGACGTCGGGTACGTCTTTGTAGCCACACTTAATCACAAATCTGATAATATCTACTTCTGAACACTCCACGGCACCCTTCAGAATATTCTCGATTTGATCTTTTCGAAAATGATCACGCAGATTTGGAAGTGGGCCAACCCAGTTTTTGATCCACATGTAAAGTGGACCGAAATATTCAATTCGTTCATTTTCGATCCGCCGATGATTCTCTTCTTTCCATCTATTCAGTTCTAAATCCACTTTTTGGCTCATTTTTATATACACTCACACAAACACAGTCACTTGTAATATGAAATACTCTTTACTTTGAATCTGTTCACTCGGCGGTGTCTCGACGCTTACTGCTGCATACACTGCGATATATACATGCGGCGTGGCCGAAGCTGTGTACAACTCGCGTAGTTAGAAAGTTTAGTTCAAGCGTTGAGACGGCGCATGTGCGTGAGGTATACTACAACAGCAATAGTAGCATATGGTTACCTCGCTAGTCTATAACTTTCTAATTTTTATCTGAATAGAAACGATTCTAGTTTTACGGAGCAGCCCGCACTGATACACGTAGCAGTTCTCGAAAAAAAAAACTGAGAAATACAACGAGTTACAGACACGTTGGAATTGAACTACTTTCCCAGTGGATTTTTTTTTAATAAAGTAACACACAAACACAGTCACTTGCAATATGAAATACTCTTTCTTTTAAATCACGAGCTGTATTCGATGCGATCTGGCACTGTTCACTCGGCGGCGTCTCGACGCTTACTGCTGCATACACTGCGATATATACATGCGACGTAGCCGAAAACTCGCGTAGTTAGAAAGTTTAATTCAAGCGTACTAGGGACCGCCCATATACGTGAAGTATACTGCAACAGCAATAGTAGCATATGGTTACCTCGCTAGTCTATAACTTTCTAATTTTTATCTAAATATAAACGATTCTAGTTTTACGGAGCAGCCCGCACCGATACACGTAGCAGCACTCGAAAAAAACTGAGAAATACAACGAGTTACAGACACGTTGGAATTGGACTACTTTCCTAGTGGGTTTTTTTTTTAATAAAGTACATAAACAGTCACTTGCAATATGAAATACTCTTTCTTTTAAATCACGAGCTGTATTCGTTGCGATCTTGCACTGTTCACTCGGCGGCGTCTCGACGCTTACTGCTGTATACACTGCGATATATACATGCGACGTAGCCGAAAACTCGCGTAGTTAGAAAGTTTAATTCAAGCGTACTAGGGACCGCCCATATACGTGAAGTATACTGCAACAGCAATAGTAGCATATGGTTACCTCGCTAGTCTATAACTTTCTAATTTTTATCTGAATATAAAAGATTCTAGTTTTACGGAGCAGCCCGCACCGATACACGTAGCAGTATTCGAAAAAAAAAACTGAGAAATACAACGAGTTACAGACACGTTGGAATTGGACTATTTCCCCAGTGGTTTTTTTTTAATAAAGTAACACATAAACAGTCACTTGCAATATAAAATACTCTTTCTTTTGAATCACGAGCTGTATTCGATGCGATCTGGCACTGTTCACTCGGCGGCGTCTCGACGCTTACACATAAACAGTCACTTGCAATATGAAATACTTTTTCTTTTAAATCACGAGCTGTATTCGTTGCGATCTTGCACTGTTCACTCGACGGCGTCTCGACGCTTACTGCTGCATACACTGCGGTCTATACATGGAAAGTAAAAAAAAGAAAGACGTGGCCGAAGCTATGTATAACTCGCGTAGTTAGAAAGTTTAATTCAAGCGTAATAGGGACCGCCCATATACGTGAGGTATGCTGCAACAGCAATAGTAGCATATAGCTACCTCGCTAGCCTGTCAATTTCTAATTTTTATCTGAATATATAAACGACTTTGGCTTTACGGAGCAACCCGCACCGACACGAGTAGCAGCACTCGAAAAAAACTGAGAAATACGAGTTACAGACAAGTGCGAATTAAACTACTACCCCCGAGGAGATTTTTTTTTTTTTAATAAAGTACATAATAATGTTGTGAACTGTAATAAAAAGTAAGATTACTAACAATTTTGGACATGTGATACGCTTTTCTACACTTTTTTACTTTTTATTACAGTTTATTTATTACATTTGTTTACCTATAATTATAGAGATTATAACCCTATGAATTCAAGCTCATTGTAGTTACATGGACTTGCTGCGGTCGATGCGATCACACGCAGATAGCATATTGAAGAAAATGTAAAAAAGTGTTAAAAAATGTGATTTTATGCTGCCTTTTTTAATGCTTGGCTGTTCGAAATCACTAGTAATTTGAGATTTTTTTTACATTTTTTTACATTTTACAATTTAATATGATGTTTTTAGTTGCTACTTTTAATTTTTATGAACGATTTTTTTTCCGTCGGGGTTATACGTAACTTAGAATCGAGTACTGCGACAGATAAGATGCTACGTCACATCGTGTGCATCGATCGTTTGAAATCAGAATCGACCTTTGCCTTACCTGTTAGCTGTATGCGTTAGCTGCAGTGATCTCAAAAGCAGCACGCGCGGTAAGCGCGAAATTCAAACTCGTGTGAAGATTATTAAATTAAATAATTCATTATAAATTTTTTTTTTCATTTATCAGAAAAAAACATGATTGCAAGTCTGACTTTTTTTTTGCCTTATCACCCGTCCGAATGCGTGCGCACCTTCGCGCGTTTGATGGATATTTGTCCTCGGCGTGCGGCTGCTGCGTTTCAATTTAATGCGTTATATATAGGCGTACGCACACACATACGGGCACTGCAATGACTTGCTGTGTGTGTTTGTGTGTATGTGCGTACTGTCTGTCACTGTACACACGGTAGCTCACGTATATAGTCGCCGGCCGTCCATGCGTCGCCGACTGCTGCACCTTCATCCTTCTTCTTCTTCTGCTTCTCTCACGTCGTCCTCTTCGTCGTCGTCGTCTTCTTTCCGTGATAGATACGTATTGTATACATATACAAGCTGGGCTCGCTAATGCAGAACTATATATAACAGTCGTATACGAAGAGCAGCAGCAGCAGCAACAGTTCGATGGGACTGAGCGATATGAAAATGCAGCGTTGGAACGCGGCAGTGCAGCTATATAAGTTCTCTCTCTCTCTCTCTCTCTCTTCCTTTTTTTCTCTCTCGCTTGAGCGCAGCAGCAGCAGCAGATTGAAATCGCTCGCTTATATGCACGCGCGCGCCCGAGAAGCACAACCGTAAGACGAAGAAGAACGAGAGACCGAAGAAGACGCGGAAAAGCTGAATTATAAGGTCAATCCGTTGGCTGCGGCGGCTTCTTCGCCAGCTACCGACGATCGAGAATAGCGCATATAGGTATATAATACGTATACACAAAGAAGAAAAAACAAATCAGGGAAAAACAATGAGGAGCTGCAGAAGAGAGAGAGAGAGATAAAGAGAGATGTATACGCGGGATAAAAATCGGCTCTGCTGCTGATGTTGCGGCGTTTAATAGAGCTCGGCGTATATATATCGCATTAAAGTCATGATATCCCACCATTAGAGAATGCTAACTCATACATACAGGCAGTGCGGTATTATAACTACGGGATATATCGATTGCGCGCGCGAGAGAGAGATAGAGATTCGCTTCGAGAGCTGCACATACTATTACTGCTGAACATCTCTTGTGCTGCATGTGTATAGTTAAAGAGTGAGTGAGAGAGAGAGAGAGAGACAAGGTCGCACAGGTGTTCGCGGAGCAATTGCCGACAGATCTCTTCGAGAGGAAATTGAAATGAAAATGAACGAGCACTATTACTACGATGTAAGAGCTGTATCGAGGAGGGAGAATATAAGGGCAAAACTTCATGTTCCTCATAGCGATCCCGAGGCTGATGCCGATGCCGCCGATGCGCTGTGTGTGACGAGATGATTGTGTTACATACGCGTTGTGAAGTACGCGATGAAATATTTGCATGCGCAATCGTGTGCCACTATAACTCGTCGTTAGACACTGTATTATACGTACGGCGTCGCGTTGTTGTTATTTTAATCGATGACGATACGCGCGTCCGTATACGCTTAATGGTACAGAGTAACACTGTATACACGCGCATCGTCCGAGCAGAGATCGTTACTTATTTGACGTCATCTCTGAGCGCGAGCTTTTACGACGACGATGATGCAAAGAAAAAAAAAATAAAGTGGACGTAAGAAAAAGAATGAAAAATATGCGACACCGCAGTGCGGCGAATTCACCTCACCTCTCCTCGTCTCTCTAATCGAGTCGCGCGCGCGCGCGAGTGCAAAATTATCCGATGTACTAGTATGCGAGGCAGCAATATATTTATGCGAGCGATCGTAAAATCATCCCATACCGATCAGGCCATCGACTCCTCTCTCTCTCGCGCTCTATTGCGCGGCGAGCACGATCGTATCTAATTTTGCCGTTATACCGAACGACAGAGATATTTTTCTCCAATAATGTATAAATATATTTTACACACACACGTGGGTATACACGCGTGAGCGAGCGAGCAGCTTCTTCGCGAGAGAGCCGTATTAATGGGACACACACGCGTATGCGATAGATCCGCATAGGAAAGGCGCAAAAATGCGCGACTTCTATTTTATCGCTACGCGTATATATTCTTATATACGTGCCAGGAAATTTCTGCGTTGATATTTATATAAAACTCGAGGATATATAAAGCAGCATCGGTGCAGCCAAGCATGCATATATACGGATCCTCGCGTGCTTGTGGTCTTGTCTTTCTCTCTTGAGCCATTCAGCTCGGCGTTAGGTCTATAACCCATAAGTCGACTGCACACACATATGTGAGGCTGTGCCGTGCTGCATCTCGGTGCATATATTTATAGGAAAAAGCAGCGGACCGAGAAGCATTACACGTATAAGTGCATATGATACGCATACATTTTTCTATAAATATAATATGGATAGCCTCGAGCTGCTCATTTATACGTAATACCTAGATATATACGCACCACCCCCTCGAGGCGATCTCGCGACTCCGCACAATGTCTGTAGCACTGCGGCCGGAGGCGATGAATTATTTACGATCGCGCCAGACACGTATGAACTTTGTGCAGTCAGCTTTTCCGTAAATACACGCCTCGTGGACTTACTCGGTTCGGCGAGAGACGCGACGTGCACGTAATAATTCCACGACATTCGTACTTTGCGCGATCTAAGCTAGTGTCAATTAGTACCTATATATATACCGTCGTGTAACTGGTACGGAAAAAAGGCGCGGATGTGTACAACGATTAGGCACGCGAGGAAAAACTTTCTCACCTCGTTGCGCTCCTATACTACTATACATAATATTATGCACGTGATGCACCTATAGACTATTTTACACCTAGCCGAATACTCGCTGTATAAATGTGTCTGTGCATTTGGGACTTTTACGTAACGACGGTAGGCGCGAGGATATTTTGTATGTGTAGGGTCACGAGAGTTAGCTCCGAGCTAATTGATCGGAGTGCTCGCGAGTATAAATTAAGTGACGCTCGAGCATATCGTGCTTCGCTTTCGACTGCGCGAGCTCCGCGATCGTGTCTATTATCTCTATGCAAAATTAACTACCTGCCTTTGAGAGATTCTAAGCTCGCGATGCGCAGTTTATATATAATGCACCGATCCTGTATACCTCTACCTTGATAGGCACGAGACAGAGGGAAACGAACGGCGAGTCTGTTCCTGCTGCTTCCCACACGCGCCTCAAGAATCGTCCCTCCTGTATATATATGAAGAGCAACATCGTAAAAGCTTCGTGGGCCGAGCTGTGCTACCGGTGCTGTTACAGCTGCTGCTGCGTTACGGCGACTTTGTTCTCGAGGTTTTCGCCAGTCGAGAAAAAAAGCACATCAGCGATGAAGCAAGATGCAAAAAAAAAAAGAATCGACCTTGTATACCCGAGGCTTCGGATACGCTATAATATCTACATAAATACATATAATAATGGCCAAAGTCAAAAATCCATCAGACCGGGTGTGCGCGCAATTGTTATAATAATACGTGTATTAAAATGAAGTTAAGAAAAAAGAGCAAATAAATAAAAGATCTGAAGCGTCGGGTTCGTTACGCTCTTAATTCACACGCGGGTGATTAATGAACAATCGAGTTTTTTGTAATACATCGTGCGTTGAAAATTATGTACATTACTATATACGGGCCGAGCTAAAAGCTCAAAGAAATTCGCTTTTCGGATCTCGAGCGAGCCATTGGTAATATACGGAGACAATGAACTGGTGTCGAGCTGATATCGCCAGAGAGAGAGACTATTAAAGCGCGTCGACGCGAGAAAGAAGGCGAGCTTTGCAATGATCGCTTTTACAAAGCGAGTCAGCGAGACTCAATTTGACCGAGTATATCGGAATAATGAAAGGATAAGCGAGAGCGAGAAAAGGGGGAAAGAAAAGGATCAACCTGTCGACGCGAACGAGGTGGTGGTATGCGAGGCGATCGTTATAAAATGAGAATAATGTAATTCGAGTATGAATCGAAGTTGATGCTTATGACGATTGACGCGTTATTTTTACCAATTTTTCTAATATCGAGTCAAATTTGGAAGTATTCTGGCAATTGTTATGAACTCACGCGCGTTTCTAGCCACGTTAATTCAATTCTCAGACTATTCCCAAGATAAATAATCCCGTATAACCACGGATTCATGCTATAATAACTTACGTACATACATCGTGGAATAATAAAAAGACAACAGCGACGACAACAAACAACAAGTTGGCCGTGCTCGCGTATATGCAATATAATCTGCATCGGCTTGGCCTGCACCAGAGAGGCAGCATTGCGCAACAAAGCCAAAGAGAGATAGAGACTCCCTGCGTATATAGCACATACCGTATAGGTAGACTCCTTATCCCTATCTCTCTCTCTCTTCTCTCGCTCTTGTCTCCCACATAATTAGTCACCCTCGCCGTTCTTCTCTCTATCGGGCGATTCGAATCGCGCGGAAACTCGCCATTTAACCTATGCTGCAGCAGGTATATATAGCAGTAGTAGCACTGCAAGGAGCAGCTTCCTTATAGCCATACAAAGCTATTACTACCTGGCATCTCTGAACGTGCATACCTGTGTGTGTGCGAGTATTTGTGTGTGGGTAAGTGAGAGAGAGAGAGAGAGAAAGAGAGCTACAGGTGACTGTTCGCGCGCCGCAGAAGCGAGTTGCGCAACTCTCTTCGCGCTCGCCTCGCTGCTGCTGCTGCTGCTGCTCCTTCTCGTCCTTTAAAGCACACACGTTCCTATATATCTCTCCATGCGCGCGCGCGTACATTCACCTTACGCGGCGCGGCGAGCCTATAGCGGCATGTGCGCGGACTGCGTCTATCTGTATTATATGTATGTATGTACGGTGCTATATAGCTGTGCATCGGAGATGCGTATTCTCTCTTTATATATATAATGGTGTAGAACGGCCTACACAATATAATAATATATACAATGGGGAAAAAGGACGATGATGGATCGGAGCGAGCTTTGATCGATCGCTTTTTTGTCCGTCTCTTTTTTTTCCTTCTTCTTCTTTTCGTTATCTTTCCGCGGACAAAATACGCATCGTAGTCCTTTGTTGTTTTTTTTTTCTTCAACTACATGTTCGATTCGATTTAGTTGTAATGATCATAGGTCAAAAAACGCCGATTCGATGCAATAATAGTTCCCGCTCGAAACATTTTTCTCGCAAAATTACGTAATAAAGCTCGCGTACTACATCCTCTGCGCGGAGGAGAGCATCGTGTCTCTAGAAGCTAAAATAAACCCAGCTAATAATTGATTTTTTGTTGTTGTTGTTTTCATCGAAAACTCTCGAGTTTAACGTTTACTCGGGACAATAAAAAAAAATCTATCGGCGCGGTAGATACCATACACAGGCGGTAGTGGTGGTATTATCGGGACATAGAAGGAAGTAACGAGCTGTGCACGCAGAAGCAGCAGCAGCAGCAGCTGATCCAATTTACGAGTCCTAGAGGAGTCCATTGTATAATAGCGCACGAAGGAAGGAAGAGCACAGCACGCGCTCGAGAGAGAGAGAGAGAAAAATTCCGCGACAGGTGGACTACTCGTAAATTTACCCCTTTTTACTCTTTACCTTATATATACACACACACATAAGGAGTGCAAGGAATGACGAGCACGTGTATGTGTGTGTACGCGTGTGTATCTATATAAAAGCTGCTTAGAAAATAGTGGGCTCGAGTCGCGCTTCCTACCTGCATATAGCTGCAGTTCGTGCGCATAGCAGGGATGCTTTTCATTAGAGGCTGCGCACAAAACCACCTGTGTGTGTGTGTGTGTGTGTGTGTGTGTCTGTATACATCTAGCCGACGAGTCCGCAGGGACTGGCAAGAGGATTTAATGGACGGCTTTTAAAGATCCTTTAAGGATCGACGATCCTCTTCCTCTTTCTTGCTCTCGCGCGCGCGTATCTATATATTATGGAAAAGAGGAATATATATAGGAGGATGCGAGCAACAGTTTAGTAGCTGGACTATATAGCTATAGCTCCTCGCAAGGGGGTTTATTATAGATCTGTGGCTTTATACGCATGCAAAACCGCAGAGCCGATATCGGTTGGCCGCGTGCACACACGGCTGTGCGTTGTAACGTTTGAACATTTAATAGCACGCATGAAAAATTCATTTCGCTCGTGCGCAGTTTTCTATATACGCGCGTAAGAGAGCCGGTCGTCGATCTGGTTGCAAGCTGTTAGCGCTCTAAGACAATCATAGAAGATGAAATATAACTAAAAAAGATGGTCGAAAAGATGGTTTAAAACCTGCTTTATAACCTGCTTTCTTGCTTCTTCTCTTTTGAGTTTCGAAAATTCGGCCTTACGCCATCTAGCGGTAACTTGTGAACTACTGTCGGGAAAAAATTTACATAACGTGGAATTTTTAACGTCTAGTTTACCATTATATAGCTAAAGTTTTATGTTGATCAAGCATATTATTGTTACTTTTATTGCGAGCATTGCCATTTAATATTTATTAAATGACAGCATTATTATAGTTTTTATTCATGAACTCCCATTTTAGTCAAATTAATTTGCAGTGCATTCGTTTCAACTTTGGCATTAGTACCGCTTCATTTATTTCAGTGTTGGTTACTACCATGTTTCTCAGTTTATAAAATCACTGGTTTTTAAGACTAACTGATTGTAATTTCAAAGTAAATATAAAATGGAAAAAGTCATCAACGTATGCCCTCGAACGTTACGTTACAAACAAAATTCACAGCGATATTGAATAGCACGAGAGTAAGAGAACGACTTTCGAGCATCATCGTGGTGCTCGCTCGCCTACAGGGAAATGACCATAGCTCGCTGCATTATAATCCTTTTATGGTCTGGCCGGAGCGCGCGGCATAATATACAGATAGACAGAACTCCCGCCGCAGCGTGTGTTGTGTGTGTGTTACTTATTACGATCGTCTGCTCATCTATGCACACACGGACACACACGTACACATGCACGTCATTGACGTAATCCATGACTGCTCGTTTTTCAATTTTTACACAAACCTTTACCTACCAGCTCGTATATGTGTATACCTCATCGTTGCATGCGCGCGCGGTGCAGGCCTATTACACGTGTTGTCTTGTGTGTATCGTGGCGCACGTATCGCATTGACAAACAATTAGGATTTATATGTAATACGTGATGTAACGGGGCCACATAGCGGCAGCAGTACAGAAAATAACGACGTGCGAGTATAATTTATCTATTCTGCATTGCTATATGGGGGCTCTACCCGTGCTACACATCTATAAGGAGTGTATTAATTGCGAAAATATTCCTTTTACTCTATATTACAGCCCGAGCTTTCATCGACGGATGCTCGTCTGCACTCTCATAAAGTGTTCCACACACACACACATACACACATGCATGCATATAATATAGATTGCGACACGACGCAATACATATATTTATTGCGATCTAATTAGCTACACGTCGTCGCTGTCGTACACAGCCGCAGCTGCTGCTGCTGCTGCTGCCGCAGTCTCTCTAGCGATCAACTTATTATTACTCATTTTTCATCACTTTTTACATATACACATAATTTTTCGCATTTTTTCCTCCCTGCATGTATATTATTGCATATGCACATATATCCCAATCTCTGTACAGGCACAGTCGCGCGTGGCGCAGTCGATTTTTGCGCAGTCGCGCGCGGCTTTAAAAATTAATTTCATCGAAGGAAAAGATCTTATTAAAGCCCATTTGTATGCAGAAAATACATTACGGGTTTACAAGCGCTCGCTCGATCTTTCTCTCACTCTCGCGCGCGCGCGGTGGTGTGTGCTGTGTGTATCTGTGTGTTTTCGCAACTATTTGCATTAAATTCTATGATTTTTCTGTCTTTCCGTAACCCGTGCACACGTACACGTACACACACACACGTACGTACTAGCGCACATAAAGTTGATCTCAAGAAAGAAAGAGCGAAAGAAGGGAAAAAAATCCGCGCGCTCACGGATCCGCTGGAGTATATAACACACCGCACTGCACTTTTGCATCGTAGGTCTCTCTCTCTCTTGCTCAGATACGTATGCAAAGTTGCTAACGCAAGATCGCAATCGCATTTACTTACAATTATCAACGATCTCCACTCTCTCACTCATTCGCTCGCTCTCTCTCTCTTTCTCTGTACGCGCGTGGAATGGCCAAAATTCCGCTCCGCATCTGGTGCAATTGTGCATTTTAACGCGGCTGCGGTGAAAAAAAAAGGGGACGAATTACAGTAGACAATATGTACGTAGCCGTGATAGCGAGTATGTGTGTATATAATATGTATACCTATTTATTATTGCGACAGACGCGCAGATACACGCGACTGCCGTGGCAGTATTTTACAGTTTATATACATACAAACGTGAGCGTGTCGAAAGGAAGGAAAAACAACGCGACAAGTGCACAGAAGTCCTCTCATTCATACGTTTTTTTCATCTCTTTTTTTCCATGGAATTACCGATGTAACAATAATAATATATACACGAATGTAATAGGCTAATACGCGCGAACGTTCCTCCACTCGACCGAATGATTAATAATCGTACAATATATATATGACTCAAGGGTATATCATGGTGAGCCATGAGTGTACACTCGCTCTGCATATCGTGACCTTTGCACGACTCGCAACGTGTGAAATCGGGACTGTACGTGTACATAAGAATATTGTACACGGCGTAAGATAATCAATTTATACATCGATTATCGCGACCGTATACACGTCCGTGTGTAGCAAGTGCGGCGACTTTGTAAGCCGAACTTTTATATTATATTATATCGTATAAACACACACACACACACGTACGATTATGAACGTGTACACTCGTATATATATGCGCCACGATTTGATGAGTAAGAAAGAAAAAGGACAGCCCCCTTCGCGATCGGTTTATATTATACCATACCTGTGCTGTACCCATGTACACTCATTTTCGCATTTTAATGCCCGTGTCACGGACACATACATACATGTACCGAGACACTCACAAGCGTCAGATGTTCTTTGTTTCTGCATATTATTATTTAAACATATATATATCGTGATGCCTAATACACGTCATCCTATTTTTACTTCTCTACTCTCTCGCATATATATATCATAGCGATTAAATAATCCGGGACGCGGTAATTCAGCATCAGCTCGCGTCGCGCGGCGCTATCAACGTTACGTACACGTTTGCATATATTGGAAAACAAATTTCTATTACCGAGATTTTAATTGCATCTTTTCTCTCTCTCTTTCTCTCTCTCTACGCTCTTGCCTTTTCTCATCCGAGAGACGTGTCCTCGTAAACTTGATATAAGCGCACGATATATTCCTACGCTAATTTTCGCTCTAGTTCTTCGCGTCACGGTCGGCTTCGTTATTATAAAATAATAAATACAGATTCTATTTGCTGCACCAGTGCCGGCTGGCTGGCAGATCATCGTCCTCGTCATCATCGCCATTGCCACGCGAAGAGTCATTACGTAGTCATAGTTGGAAAAAGTCCATAGATGCGACGCTCTGCATCGGCGGCGCAGTTGCTGCTGCTCCCACGGTCCTCGGCCTTGTCTTCCTTTTTTTTTCTCTCTCTCCATTATATATATATATATATATATATATATATATTGTATATGCACAGGCTGCAGGTGCGAGGAGCTAGGCTGTATATGCAGCGCAGTCGAGAGAGAGAGAGAGAGAGAGAGAATCCGCGAGATAACAAGATGAGGCGCGGCCTATTCGCATCTATCAAACGCGCGTACAGCAGTATACGCCGCGGTATATAATATAGTTCGACGCACGACGTGTTGCACTCCGTACAGTCTGACTTTGTATGTGCGCAGGGAGGGTTTTTCAAACTGTCTGCGCGCGGGATGTCTGTACGGGCGTTACATATACATTTATTGAAGAGATAATCCACTCGCGCTTATCCACAAAGCGCGTATATAATACTTATGCCGCGCGATATGAATGGTCCGCGCCCGGTCATGACTCACCGATCGGTTATCGCTTCGTGTTATATACGTGTGTATAGATGACTTTTAGACGCGTGCACTCGAGAGTGCACTCGATACAATTCATAGAGAGCTTTTTTCCACTCTCTCTCATTCTCTTTCTTTATGCTCGGCTGGACTCGAGTGTTTCGTATCATCGAACTTTTCATCGGATCGTTTGCAACACACTTATCTGGAAATATGTTCGTATATCCCTCTCTCTCTTTCTCTCTCTCTCTCTCTCTCTGAGAGTAATGCGCTCCATGCGTTTTATTACTTTTATTTCAAGGTTGCATTGGATTGTCGGTTGATTGAATATCGTTCGAGTCGATCCTCAACATGCTAATGAAAGAAAAAAAAAGGTACAACCATCGCTGCTCGTCTCAGCTTCTGAGTAATATCGCTCGAGCATAATTCAATAATTTTTTTTTTCTAATGCTATACCTTTGTCGCCGCTGACAGCTGCGGCGCTCCAACGCGAGGACTCAATAATGGAAGACGATCGATAGGTCGTATATTACATGCCTATACCAATCAGTCCGCGCGTACGCACGCGTATATACCATAAGAATCCGCGTCGATTTTCTTCGATACGTTATAGTGGTGTAGGCGACTCGAGGCATATTATCGTCGTTGTTCGGCAGATACGTCGATCATCTGCATGCGGTATGTACTATATGCCGCATCATCGTCATACACACACGCGCGCAATCGACACGTAAATTAGTATTCAAAGAGTCTATTATGTATATGTGTGTGTGTGCTTGGGCGCGGGATATAGGCACAGCGATCAGCCATTCGATGTCGGTGAATAGACTCGTATTGAACGCGCGACGATCGAAGGATAACCTTGACCTTATACTATATTATGTGCACGCATGCGAGCGCACTGGTACATGAGTTTTGCTATAAGAACAATCGATAAACTATGAAATCGAGCGAAAATTTAATTTAAATCATGACATTGTCGAGACTGAAGACATAAGAAAAATGCATTGATTTATACAATTGATTTCGCTTTGCCACTTGCAGATTTACAAATAAAGATACTCGCCATCTAGTGGTGGAAGCTTAAAGTAGTATATCGGATTTAAAGTGGTTGAAAACTAGTCTAAATTTATTTAAACAATTGAGTTGTCATTCAGGTCATTTGAATGCGCTCAACATTTTTTTACGTAATTTTAATAGGAAAACCGCCAAAACAAGCACATTAATGGTTATATATTTTATAAAATTGAAATAGTAACTAAAATGTTCATTAGACCCAATTAATGATATTGAGCTTTTCTACCGAAGTTGATTTTTAGGTTCAATTCGACGTGCTTCCTCTTTTCTGTATTTAATGTCAAGGTAAAGCGATCTACGTATGCTCAATTTTTTATAGCATGTTCGTGTACAAATCCGCGGATTTGTTTACGTACTTCGAGATGTTTTTGTATACAGTTTCATGACGTGGATAAAGTAAATGCATGCAGAAGTCGCCCCGCAGGAAAGAAGAAGACAAAGTATAGCTTTCGTCTCGTAGCTGTTTTGCATTTTTCGACCTTTATTCCATCTGTTTTTCTTCCGATATTACTCGTCAGTGTGGCGAATGCCAAAGGATGTCGAAGATTTTCTCGTGGCTGTCTCGTGGTTCAGGAAAAATATCTAGCTTAATAGTGCGTTTTTCTTAATTAATTTTTTAATAGTGTCCATTCATTTTGCCGGTTACATTGGGGAAAAGAACCTCCGTCTGCCTCTAAGATTCTCGTATTATATTCGTGTAAACACGCGGAAATTAGTGCGTCTCGGTATTCAATTTTGCGTGTGTCCGCATATACGCTCGTATTCGAATTCCGACTCGGATATCGCGTGTTCGATTCAATTTCGCAGGCGCGGAGCTAGATCCGATCTCGACTAATTTCTTTTCTCTCTCTATTTCTTTTATTTTTTGTTCGTTCTCATTCTAGAGCTCTTGCACAAAGCAGAGACTCGTATTTATGCAGGCAAAAAAGCGCCTAATGACTTCCTCGTCCATATTCGCTCATGATATGCCTCGAATATACGGCGAAAGCAAATCAACCTGTCTGTTAATGTTAGAAAAATTAATCTCTCTCTCCCTCCGCCCTGACAGCTGTCTATATCTGGCCGCGTTTGTCCGTGCGTGGTCTTGTCGACTGGTTTTGACTCTTCGGGGGCCCAACAGAAATATATTTACGTATAGCGACTTTTCTGTTACTTTTATTTTACTAATATTATACGCATTTCAGATGATCAGGATGAAAAGGAAAATATAAATGTTTCAAAAAATCTAGACTAATTATTGCATCACTTTGAGTCTTTGCCACTAGATGGCAATTACCTTCATCGGAAAACCTGCAAGTGGCAAAGTAGGAATAATTGTATAAGTCAAAACAGACTTCTAGTTTTTTTGTTATAGTCATAACGTAAGAGAAAACTGATGACTGTGTGCTGATTTTTAAACTTATGCCAATGGAAGAGATGAAATTTTGAAACTCATAGAATACATAACAAAATAATGGCATAAGTGCCACTAATGGATATAAAAATCTAGACATTACAAAGATGTGCAATACTTTGATTTTGGGCTAAATATCTTTTTTTTGGAGCAAATTTGTTTTTGGCAGCTTTCTAAACAATCATAAAGATAATATAAATAAGAATTGGATTGATTTAAATTAACGTTTCACATTTTGAGGGTAGAAAACTCAAAATAACTATTGAAAGCCTTTTCAAACGGTAATTTGCACGAATTTTAAAACTAGCCATAAAATGTTGAACATTTCTACGAGGGCTCCAGGTATCTTAAATCGCGAGATTGAAAACAGCTGAATTGTTCAAATGCTTACGGTGTAATATACCTACTTATTATTACCGAAACAAAAGAGCTCCAAATGTCCACATAATAGCAATATCGGTGATATACGTACGATTTGCGTATAATACAGCCCACGCCATATATTCGTATAGAAATATTCAGAACATGGCTAAAGACAGGCAGAGCGAGAGAGAGAGAGAGAGACCCGTCTTGATCCGTATACCAAACGAGTAGTACTACTTATTTCGCCTTGTCTTTTTCTCGAGCTACAAGCCCACGAGGAAGTCCTACAAATCATATACCGAGCCTTAACGAACAATCGCGCGCTTTATCGAGTAGGCGCTTATATACATACGTACGAATTTTTTGGTAGCCACATTGATACTATTTTCTACATTCGCCATCTCGACTCACGCATTTTATAATGTAAAACGCTCTCGTGTATACGGGGCACATAATAGATCACGGGATTTTTATTCTATCATTGTGATCCCCCTTCCACCCACCCGATGCCGGTGATTATCATGCAAATCCGCGAGAAAAATAAAAGAAAAGAGACGCAAACGAGTGATTTCTTTGAAACGCGCGCACGGTATATAAATGGCTACAAGGCGCGCACGGCCCACCTATTATAAACGCACGAAGTGAATTAGATATATTATGCGGATCTCTCTCTCTCTCTCTCTCTCTGAGCAGCTACTGCTGCAGAAGCGAGCTAGCTGAAAAAAAAAAATTTTCAAAAATAGAAGGGAAAAAAACAACAACCACGACCGCAACCTCTCCGAGCCGAGTCCTGTATAGAATCCTCGGAAATTATCATTGTTCGCGTATCGTCTATTATATATTATAAAATGTACGATATAATTTTCGAGTCATTCATCATCCAGCATAGTAGGCGCGCGCGAAGAGTAGAAGTCGACTGCCGTTTTAAATGCCAACAGCAGCAGCAGCGGCAGCGCATAGCGAAGAAACGCATATTAAGGAAAGTCGTAAGGAGGAGGATCGCGCGTTATTATAGAGCGCCACGGCTGCTAGCTCGCGTGTGAGAAACTTGAGCCTGCCTTTGGCGAGCGCGGGTGTTCATAGGCATTTATCCTAGACAATAATATACAGAGAGAGAGAGAGAGAGAGAAAGAGAGACGCAGGCGAAATCAAATTCTCCCTTTTGAAAGAGTAAAGAGAAAAGAAGAAGAAGAGGAAGAAGAAGTGGCCATGCGCGAGATGGATTCTCGTATCGACGAGGAAGTATACATAAGAGTTTTATGCTCGTGCATTTATGTATACGCAAGTATACGTGCGCTGCTGCTGCTGCTGCCGCTGCACATCCGGACTCCAGCAGAAACGTCTCTCATTGTGCATCGCGCGAAAGGCAAAACTGTACATTTGCATGAGGATACTTTAATGGATCGCGTCTTTGAATTCATATACATATACACGTTACACGCAGCCGCTATATATTATCGGTGCACGTATATATAATGTATACAGGCGTTATAATACCGACTAAAAACTTACGCAATCGTACACACACATTTATAATACACGCGTATGTATATCTGCGCGCGGACGAGCTCGGGCCAACCGGGCCGGCACATAATACGCGAAGAGTAATGCCGAGAAGATAGCATCGGTATACTATGCGCGCCTAGATGCATGTATATTATATATCTATAATGCATCGGCAACCGGTCGCGCGATCTTTCGAGCTGTATATACTGGTGTATATAAGAGCAAGATATGTAGCGGCTCGAGCGAGCGAGGATCCCAGGATACAGCTCTGCGATAGATCGATCTGAATCGCGCGGTATGACCGCGGAAATGATTTAAATGATACAGCGAGAAACGAGAGAGAAAAAATTGAGTAACAGTTTGTGGGTCACTTTCAAAATTCAATTAACTATGGGGGCGAGCGCGAGTAGAAATGATCGCGAGGGCAAATAATAAAGAGGAGCTGATTCTCATGTACCCATCAGCTGTTCAGAGCAGCTATATATGTAACAACGATTGTCTTTCTAAAAGGATATTACAAAAGAAATGTTGCTCTTTACCGTGGCGGAGAGCTCTTCCTGACGAGCTGTGCACGGAACAAGTTTATTATTGCTAAAAAAAATATCGGATTTTTCAATCGCAGCCTCTCGAGATGTATACATGGGCTTTATAGATTTGAATGTGATACAACTCTCAATGTAGATTTGAACTCAACTTTTATTATAGCGTCCTGAAAAATCTTTGATCTAGGAATAGAAATTGAATACTAATTATTTACAGTGTAAGTCTTTGTCGCTAGGTGGCGAGTACTTTTGTTGAGATTCCGAGGCCAGGGTGCAGGTGTTTGATAAATGAGGTGTGAGGAGCGCGTGTTCGGCTTAATGACTATTTATTGAGAGAGACTTATATCTAATTACATGGCTATTTAAACTATTTACAAATTATTTCCTCCCCGCTCTCGCCTCAGCTGAGGCGGCTCGGCGGGGCGACCTGCGTGTAGCGCGCGCCTCTGGCGCGGCAGCTACACTTTTATTTGTGAATCTGCAAGTGGTAAAATAAGAATAATTGTATAAGTTGTCGTTATAATTGTGTAATGAATGTCGAAATAAATGTGTAATGATTGGCATTATAATTGCAAAGTCGTTAAGTTATCCACTACAGCAACTTCATCTTCGGCACTGGGTCGCAGTGTTTACAGACCGTACAAACGTATACCCACCGATTTTCGTTCGGTTGTGTCAGATATTCAGTGCACTGCCACGTTACACGAATATGTATATCACATATAATATGCACATATCGTACTCTTGACTGATTTCTCTTCTAGAGCTCGCGGCGAAGAGTCACGAGGAGAGCCGCGATGGAATTCGTGGCATTATTTATGGGCTCCGAAATAAGAATCGTTCGTCTACTCTCGCTCCCTTGACTCGCCGATACATACACATAATACACACACAAATGAAAGAGCTGATATTTCATTTTGTTTTTCCTGGCGAAGCTCTCCGCTAGAGCGATCCCCTGCATCACGACTTTATCCGAATAAATATACACACGGCACGTAATATTAAAATGCACTTTACGTTTCATTTCTCTCGCCGCGATCGCGCCGAGCGGTTTTGCCTGTATATAGCTTATTTGTATCGCAATGCAGTGGCAGCTGGATACGTATATACGTTGTGTGCCCTGGCGCGTATGAAACACGCGATGTTGCATTTAATTGGAATCGCGCATTCGAGCGCAAAAATTACAATTACGTACCGGGCGCCGATCGGATATAATGTATTAATCAACGATGTGTACGTTCCGTACGCGCGATGCTCACAGAGCTGCTAGCGCATCTGCATAATCTATCGGACAGATCGAGCTAACGCTTTTGAATCGAAAGAGAGAAAAAAATAGTGAAAAAAAAGAACAGAAACAAATGGCGCAGGATAATTCGCGCGGTCGGACGCGACCTCGACGCTATAATCTCAAACTCTCGGCGGCGGCGGCTTCGGTTACGTGATACGTAATTTAATGATCTCATCGCGGCGGCTCTCCCGTTAAATTCTGTTGAATAATAGCCCCAGCGCTTCTCTATTTTGCCAAAGCCAAGTCTAGCTTTTGGACGTTAGGATTTATATCGGTATATCTGTGTGCGTGTATTACTGCGAGGAACGTTAAATCATAGTTTTATCGTTGCGATTCGAGGATATTCGAGCGTAACGCGTCACGTTCAAGTTCATTCGGTTTCGGTAGTTTGCCTATATACAATGCTTCCAGTGATGACGATGATTATGATGATGATGTTGCTGATGCACCAGGGAAGTGGGAATTTAGATTTTTTTAATCGATCATCGTCTTATTGCGTTGAAATTCGCAATCGTTTTTATGCGCGCGAAATTTTTCAACTATCAGCGTGTGGTTTTTGTTCTTTATCACGATTGGTTGGGCAAATTTGTACTGGTATTTCAAGAATTCTTAAATAAATAAAATAATAATGAAAGAAAAAACAAAAAAAAAAGATCGAAATCTACAAAACACTCCTGTCATCTAGGAATTTTCCTGTTGGTTTTTTGCTTCTTCCTGCCAACTGGTGTAATTTTGTAAATTCAATTGTGTCCCCCATATCATCCTCGAGCAGGAATTCCCCAAAAACTCGTATTATATGTACACATTCGTTCGCCGGTCGCGCTACACGCTTACCGATTTTCGATTCAAACTCGATCGAAAAAATCGTCTTCTTTATCGTCGTTATATATGTGTACGTGTATTCGTCGCTCCGAATTCGCACGGAGAGGCGCACAACACTCGGCGCACGCAAAAACGGAAACGGATACACGCTTGGCAAAGTACGAGCGTATATAGCGATGTTATACGCCGCGCGTACCATTTAATGCACGCGTGCTATGTGGTACAACGGACTATCCTACTCTCTCGTATATATATACGCGTATCGAGCTCGTCGCGAGCTGAAAAATCTTGCCTCACTCGATCGATCGTTTATGGATAATGATACAGTACGCAGCGCCAAAATAAAAACCTAATGCGAGTCCGCGAAAGGTCCTGTAAGCAGCCGCACATAAATATATATAAATTCTCATGTAATTTACGAATATACAGGTCATCGGTTGCGCTTCGTTGATTGCGCCGGCAATGCACGATAATACGTGACCGAAACGGAGGCGGGTGCGTTTATATACGACTTGTGCGGGATGTCCTTGCGACATTGCGGAGAGCTCGTAACGAGCCGCGCACGTCGGTTATATAGTTTTGTAGATATTTTTTTTTTTTGATGAGCAACTTCATTATGCGCGTTAAAGGTCTTTGGAAAAGTATCATTTTTGATTCTTTGATATTTAATAACAAATGACGAATTTATGAATAAACCTGATTACAATTTATATAAATATAAAGTAATTGTCAAAACCTTTCGAATGCTTAATTATAAATCTTTATCCGAACATTACTCACTAAGGTATGTTACTTAAGTTTAGTCATTTTTTGCTCAGCTATGATAAAATTGATTGATGGGCGGTGTGTTTAAATTTAATTTATTAACTTGCTCAGACTTTGATTGTGAGCTTTTTGATTCTATCAACAGATGGAGCATTGTAAACATGCAAGTGGCAAAAATATGTCCTATTATAATATATACAAAACATATACTAAACATTTTCATTCATTGACACCCGTGTAATTTCGATCGTTTCGGTAACGAGAATAGAAAAAAATCGTCGTCGATATTCTCTTACGTGCGGCCGATTGTGCGAGAGGATCGCCGTCGTATTTATTTGTACGGCAACGGGAGCAGAGTAAATAGAGACGATCACGCACCTACAGCTACTTTTTTCGCTCTTCTTTCTCTCTTTACTTTTGTTGTTGTTGTCATTCTATCATAAACGCAAAAAGTATGCCGTTATATAACATTCGCGCTATTGTGAGAATGTGTGTCAACCCGGAGTACACATAATATAATATACTGTATATATATGCTGCACGTGTACGTATGCAGGTTCTCTCGGCGGAATATGACATAATCTTTATATATATTTGTTCTATTGTACGAGTTATGTCAATATATTAACTACCGTTGCGTCACGGAAATCTTGTGCTGTACAGCACTCGCCTCGATATACTACTTACTACTACTACTACTACTGTGGAGCTGCGTCAACGGCCTGCGAGCCACACGAGAGAGATATCCACGCGGTGCAGCATGGGCATGTGTGTGTCGCGTATGTATAGGTATAAGAAAAATACCGCCGACCATAGGCCGAAGGATGAAAAGCATTTTTATGATGCTGGCAACTGCTCGTTTCCAAGCGTTTGACAAAAATTTTCATGGCTCGATAAAAATAAAAAAAAAAATGTTCCCAGCACACGGTCTCTCTCTCTCTCTCTCTCTCTCTCTCTCTCTCTCTTTCACTATACGTGCGTAGCAAGTCGTAATTTTACCGCGCGCTCGCGCGACACTTGAATGCTTCTATACCGCGAAAAGAGAGGAGAGAAAAAAACCATCAACATTCTGCGACGCGCAGCGCGAGCGGAGTAATATATATAAGTATGACCCCGAGGGGCAGCCGAAGCAGCACTGCTCGACAATGCAAAGTTCATCTCACTGTCTCGCAGATCGCATCTCGCGGCCATATCCGCGTCCGTACGTGGTGTGCGCGCGTGTACGTCTGATTTTCCAAGGAAGAGCTGCTTTTTCTCTTCTTCGCGCTTACTATACCTCGGCCCAACACAACGTGTCGGTATTATTCATGCAGGTTCGTATGCGCGACGGACACAACCGAGCCGTACGAAAAGTATGTCGTGACACGTAGTTGCAGCACGCGAGCTCGGGAGCCGCTATACACATACAACAGATATGGAACCCTCTCCGAGGGCAGCAGCAGCAGCAGCGAATCGCGAAATGCTCTCGCGCAAGCTCGGAAAAGAGATAATAATCCCGAGATATACTTATAAGTGTACCAGGCCACGTCTCTTAGACCGTATTATATACGTACTGTATTACATGCCCGGAGGTTATCGTCGCGAAACCACGAGAGCCCAGAGAAAGAGGGAGAGAGAGAGAAAGAGACAACGTAACTTATAGCTTCTGCGTTTAAGCCGAGAAATAAATCAAACGCGTCGTGGCGCGCGGACTCCAAGTTGGAAGCTCTAGGTGTATACTACTACTACTACGAGATTAAGCGATCTCGACTCTCGGGCGCGCGCGCATGCCGAGAGTACGCGGGGGCGGCGCATATTCATACTGCGGTGCACGGAACGTGCACCCTATTGTTTTTTGGATCTCTCGGTGGAAGCTAGCTGGCGAGGGATGATGCGCGCGGCGCACGCTCGTAACGCCCAGAATCGTTACTTTTTTTTTGCACTTATCGTAGAGGATATATCTGTGGTGGAAAGGCATAATGACTTAAGTCCATTTTTTTGAAAATCGATTTTATGATGAAAAACGTCTATATTTAGTGTCTATTTTAATGTACAAGGGTCAGAATAGACGAATATAGCGTCTAGCGTTAGTTGCAGCATCGTGCATAACGACTTAAGTCCATTTCGCGAAGACTGGGGAAAGGCAAAACGACTTAAGTCCACCCTTGCGAGTTTCAAAATGCTATAGAGAGTCTAATTTTATTTGAAAATGAAAGAAAATGATATTAGAATGTTAAACATTGCTCCATACTCTTCGAGTGTTGTGAATTACACTATATGATTGTTACGTTTGATACGCGAGGGGCAATTTTCTCGATTTTCAGTTTGGCCTTTTTTCGTTGCAAGATTTGAGATCTGACGGCAGTATAACGTTAAATGAGCTATCTTATCAATGTAAAATCATTAAATGAGGTTGTGCGAACAAACTGCGCGAAATTATCGATATTGAAAAAAGTGTGACCGCCAAAAGTGGACTTAAGTGCAAACCGTGGAAAGGCAAAACGACTTAAGTCCATATTTTTTGCTCCCTATCATCGCTATGATGCGCCTTTCAATTTCATAAGTACATAGTTGAAAAGCTACCTCATACTAGCTTAAAACATCATAGGTTCAGACCTCAACTCGTCCGCGTCTAGTTAGGCTGGCACAATCAACTTAAAACGCGTTTTTCTCGAAATTACGAAAAATGGACTTAAGTCGTTATGCCTTTCCACCACAGATATATAATGCGATAACTCGCAAAACTTGTTTATATAACCGCTGTGCATTGTTTTCATCTCTAAAATGGAATTTTCGTGGTATCGCGCGCTACCCAGGCACGCGCGAGGGAGAAAAGCGACGGTCGATATGATATCCGATAAGAAAATATTTTTTTTAAATATTGTTTTAAAGCCATCTTTTATCGGGAAAATTTCGTATAAAACTTGATGGTTCAACAGAATTATTATTATTCACTTTTTCCTTGGCGCGAGCTGTTTTGTCAATATTCACTCTCTCTCTCTCTCTTCTCGCGCTGTGACATAATGAAAATTTACAAAGTAATATTATGCATGAGCTGTACGCTCCTCTCCCGAGAGTCAAGCGTACATGTCTGTACGCAGAACGGCGCGCTGACGCGTTTGTAACGTATATAATATGAACAGCGAGGCGATCCGCAGCCGCGAGGAAGTGAAAATGTTTAATCAACGAAGCGATGAAACGCTCGCGTACACGAGACAAGACAAATGGAAATTCGTAAAAATTGATTTTTCTACGATTTACGCTCGAAGGTGTTTTGCCCCGTTCGCGTATAAAATGTATTATAAAGTAGAAAGTGCACTGAGGCGATGCGTTCGTAGAAAATTCCGGGCGGGCGCGCAAAACTTTCTAATTAATGAGATGTAACCGCAGTGGTGAGCGCGGGCATAGATAATCCCAATTTTTCGATCTCATGGATCCATCGTAATATCGGAAACCCAGTAATAATTCCGGAAGCATTTTCCAGCGCGTCGAGAATTTTGTACATTGTTTACTGCTGCTACTGCTGACGCTGTTTTGTTCATTATGTTTACACAAGCCTATACAGTTGTAATATCCCCATCGAGACGTGTTGTTGCACTTCTCGCTCATTTTCTTACTTGCTGATGTTTCTGCTCGTTACTATAGGGGTGCGTGAGTACCCCGAGATTCCTCGAGTATTGATTTAATATTTACATGAATGATGCGTGTAAAAGATAACTTTGATCTCGATGAGGTTAAATCATATATGGAGTACACTATTTGAGATATTGTACTTCAAATGATCGTGAACTCATCATTACAAAAATTGAAACTAATTTTTTGATATATTTATTCATTTGAATAATTTGGAAATTATGCTATATTAAATAACAACAGCCATAAAAAGATGTAGCCGCCAAGAAAATATAATACGAATCCTAGTTCTTCAGTCCTTAGGTAACCATGTCATAGCTAAAAATCGGTAGTCACGCGGTAATGCGTCTGCTCTCACATAGGGTCCAGTGCCTGTCAACGGAAAAATCGTCTCGATACTTTTTCGCGCGGATGGATGCGAAATAGATTATTCTTTTTTTATAGTATACTCGAATAAAATCGGGTACCAGAAAATTCGCTTCTATCCTTCAAAGTTAAATTTATTAATTTTATATTGTTTTAATTTTCTTGACACACACAACTGATTTTTGATTTAAAGCATGAGTTAGGCTTTTTGAAAAGGATTCTTATTTTGAAATTCGTTTTGAACTATAATAAGCTTTATCGTATTAGAATGTTTCATATTTTATTGTATGCTTTCCGATCCCATCAACAGATGGAGTATTGTAAACTCGCAAATGGCAACATTTTTGATCAGTATATATTCGAAACATTTTAAACCGCAGTTAAGTTCTTCGTTTTTATGTTAAAATCTTCGCATGTGCGGCAAAGGCGGCGGCTTGAGTTATCACGCACCGAATTCCACTCATTCACCGTGCGTGTTGCTCGGAACTACAAAAAAAAGTCCTTCGTCGAAAATATAGACGAAATAAATTATCCCATACCCTAAAAGGTAGATGTGTATATATCTCGAGCGATAAATAATCGAAGGGCGATATTTCACCAATCAACTGTGAATGTTATGAAGACAATGTATAAATCGTTTCGTCGGGGAGTGTGTGTACATGTAATACCCGTTAAAATTCGAAGTAACAACAATGGAAGCACAATTGCAACTTTTATGGCTTTTGTCCGTGCGCGCGGGGTTGACGCTCGAGATGCACGATGATTTACGCTCGCGATCGCTTTGACAATTCGCAAGGACAAGAGTCTGGCGCGTTTCGTTGCGTTATATCCTCGATACGTTGCGCAATTTTTCTTTTTTTATTAATTACCGAACTTATGGATACGAAAGTTTGATCCATTATGATTTTTTTTTTGCTCTAGCAAAATACGATAACTAAAAGATATCTTTTTCTCTCTCTCGAAAATACAACCAATAATTCTATAATCAAACGTTCGAGCTCGAGAAACCAGGAAAATTGGATACTCTCTCTCTTTAGCCTTTATAATGCCTTTTGATAATCTCTCTCTCTCTCGTGCGCTCGCAGCTCTCAACGCGATCGCGAATGCGCGCACGACGAATAAAACTGGGTTATGCACCGACGCTCGAGCGCAGCGGAAATGTGCCGCAGTGCGCGATCGGTACAATTTATATATAGTACACATGTATTCCGAATTGGTGAAATCGAATCTTTCCAACCGATTGCTACATTTGTCCTTATAAAATATATGTGTGTGCAGCTGCTGCATTTATTGTCTAACGAGCCTGTGCTCATATAGGCTACTACTCGACGGGAGGGCAGCTAATTTCTGATTTAATACGGCGCTTATATTATATGTAGAGAGAAAGAAAATATTCGCGATATGTAAAATCGTTGAGAAACTCGAGCTGTGAAAAATGCAGCCATATCTTTTTCTTTTTGAAACGAGTTTACCATAGCTCGTGCATATACATGTGTGTTCCACGATTAATCAACGTGAGCCAAAGATTTCGTCACGTTCATCACGCTGCGCGCGCAGACGACGTTACATCGAGATGGAAAAATAAATAAAAATGTTCATCGTGCGCGACAACGACAGATTCATTTATGTGTTTTTTATAGTTAAAATAGAAGCGATCCACCGCGCGAATAAGTCTATATCATCGGGATTGAATTTCGCAAAGTATGGAGGAGAAAAGGAATGCGACGTTGGCGTTGACGTTGTTGTCGTTAATGGAGGAACCTCAATACGACAAATATACGTATTCCTTTTATCCATTCAACTTCCTACACACCCCGAGTCGTGCGCGCGGGTAAATCGACACATATAATTCCATACGTCGAAGCGTCTAATCGATGAGTTCGATCTTATAGATGGGGCGATTTTGTGCTATACGGGTCATTAGCGTGGCGTCGTCGATATATAGGTATTATATCGTTCGTCGAGTGGGGAGAACGAAGAAACACTTATTTTATTTTCCTTTTTTTTCTTTTTTTTTAATCTCACACCGGGAATTGACACCGATACGTCGAACTTTTCGCGCGTCGTTTCGCAGGAGGCCACTGACTTTATTTTTATTATCCACGAAAGGAAAAAAAAAGGTATTCGCGAGAAAGGGAACACTTTCACCCGATGATAATGGTTAATGATGATGGCGATGATGCACACGCTGCCACTTTACAACCGGATTTCTGCAGCATCCTCCGCGCGCGGTTCGGGCTTCTTTCTCCTCTCTCTCTCTGCCTTATCGTCGCGAACGAGATTCTTTTCTTGCGCGCGAGTGGGCCACGCGCATTTCGTTTTATTTCACTTTTTTATTTTCGCCGCATTCCAGGTTAAAAAAAGCGCGTGTACACCGCGCTCTGTCCTCTTAGCTCCCCCTGCGCGCGCGCGGATGATGATCGCTCTCGAGAAGCAGGAAAAAGTTCGATGGGAGACGCATTGGAAATAAAAAAATATATATAATATTCGCCCGGGTCGACAAAAAGGATCATTTCTTCGGATATGATTCATTGTTGTTTCTGCGGTTGCATAATTTTCTCATTTAAATAACTCGAATCACATCGATGCGAGGCCCCGATATACGCAGTATATAAATGAAGAGCGACGAAAATACACGCGAAGAAGAAAAGCAAGAACGTAATAATCAACGCGACGACAAATTTTTTTGTTTTCTTCGTATACTATCTGCGCGTATCGCGTCGTGTTGGATGTTAATATGTAATGTACGATGATAATCCATAAGACGCGTGTGTCCACGAGACGCGTCTCATCATCATCACCATCATCATCACCATCATCATCATCATCATCATCGTCGTCGTTCTGCCGATGAAGAATAAAATTTCATCGCGGCGCGGATGATCCTCGCGGCCAACAAACACGTAATAATTCAAGCGCAGAGGTCGACTCCTGCGCGCAAAGTTAAATTATCTTACGTGCAGCCGTTTGCCGCGCACATAGCTGCCATGTAATTTATCTCGGTGCGGCATAATGCGTGCGCGCGTGTATAATAGCATCTTCCTATACATAATATAATATGCAACAACTATGCGATATTCAGATTTTCAGTTCAGATACGAGTTGCGCCGAGTAGTAGTAGTAGTAGTAGTAGTAGTAGGCTCCGCGGATAATTGAGCTGACGAAGGAATAAAAGAGGAAAAATAGAGATAGAGAAAAAAAATAGCCACGTCTTTATCGATAGCGAGCGATGCATGTTTTGCATTTTGCAGAGTCTCTCTCTCTAGACTCTAGCTCGCGATGGCAATTTACCTTCGTACATATACCGAACAAAGTCGAGCTCGCGTAGATAGATCGAGACAGAGAGACAGAGATCTCGTATACGTGTAATTAGTCTCGGCGCCGATCGACCATTTGCCATTTAAACGACCTGTGCGGTGTTTCAACAATGTGCTGCAACACACAACACAGCGCATGCAGCACTAACGATAGATCACAGGTGCTGCTGCTGCTGCACGACGCTGTGTGTACGTGTGCCCTCTCGCCGATGACCTCTGACCTTCAGCCGCGCACACGCCGGAATACGTATAAGCGCGATTCGCTATCTCATTATGCCTATTATACTATTTGCGCATCGTGTGCTGTTGTACGAGACGTTTCTTGGGAATCGACTTTGGTCGGCAGATTCGCTTCCTCGGCTGTGTTTTAGCTGGTGGTTATTTTTTTTTTTTTTTTCATACCTCTTCTCGAGACGAACGTGACGACTGCGATTTTCTCGCTGGTATAGCCGAGCTATAGGCTACGAAATTTCGTCCTTATTAAACGAAATTCGTACCCTCTTCGCGTGCCCATCCAATTTCGAGCCGCAGGAAGTGATCTTTTCACGCGTACGCCTTGGCGCACGGAATAATCGTTCAAATATTTTTGATTGTATTTACACACAATATACTCGTGGGTGACGTCATATATTACACCAGAGGCGCGTATAAGTAGCCGTCATTGTATCTCTCTCGGAAGGCGATCGGAACGATTCGCGATTTTAACGTCGATACACACATATCGGTACAGAAATTCTTTCGCGCACTCGTGCAAAAGCGAACATGATCGCGCGCCGCTTCCTCCTCATGCTGATCGCGGCGCGAGAAACGGTTCACGCTCGCGCGCGCGCGCGCCCGCTCATTCGTCTAATTTCCGAGCGAAGCGTGAAAAACGGTGCGTTATCCATCATACGTGTGTGTGTGTGTGTGTCTGGCGTGTTTCCCGAGATTTATGTAATACATCTTGTCAATGAAGCGCGCTCCTCTCCGTATACAAAATGTTTTATGCACGTTCACCTTAACGATCCGCCCGAAGAGCCGAGGCAGCCGCGATAACGGTACACTTACACCGTGCAAAAAAAAAACAGAATCAAAAAGAAGAAAAAAATGTTCGTACGATATTCGTATATGTGTACGCCTTCTCTCTCATAGTGTGAAAATCCGTGAAGGAACGGGGAGCGGGGTATGTAGGATACTGGCTTTGCCCGTTACTCTTCTCTAGATGTTATGCCGCCGAATCGATAAATGATGTTACACTCGGTTTTTAATAATAAAAACTATTAACAATTTAATATTTGAAAACTTAGATATATACAAAAAAAAGTAACGAAATCTTAATGAGAAAATCGATGCTACAAGATCGAGAAGTTATCGCCTGCTCTGAGCGCGTATACTTTTTCAACTGTACCTTAGCACGAGCCAAGATGTTGCCAACGGCACATACGCGATCTTACCGCTGAGAGTGCGCGATTGACGAAGTTTTACATTCAAATACAAAACGAACATACACGAGCGAACATAGTGTTTATAACAATGCGATCGCGCAGACGTGTATCGCGCATTGTAATAATGCCCGAACACATCGCGCGAATATAATCCGCGCGCGGACGCGTCATTGTGCGTGTCCAAAAGATCATCGACTCCTTCTTGCTGCTAGCTGCTTTTTTTTTTAAGGTCATCCTCGACCCACGCGGTACATTAAGGACGCGCGATGGAGAGTGAACGATTTTCCTGGCCGCCTTGTGGCCGGCCTGCGTCGTCGTTTTTATTGCACTTTCACGCGCCGCGCGCATAATAAAAAATTCAAAAAGCATATGTACGTATATACGCATCCGCAATCTGGAGCGAAGAAAGCTTTTTTATATACGCGAAGAGAGTGCAAATTGAGATTGTACGATTGCATGTCGGCCACACGTATATATGTATAACACACGCGTTTGCATGCATCGAAATTTTATTTCATTTTTTATTATTTTTTTAATTTTATTGTGGTTGGCCTACATCGGGGGAGACTCCGAATGTGGTTCAAATTTTCGAAACCGTGTTTATATATACGCGAGCGATCGGGTGTTAGACGGATGGATAATAATAAACGTGCTCCAACACGAACGAGATCGACCGCAAACACGCGAACTCGCTTGGATTTTTGCGTTGTTCTGCAATTTGACGAACGAGTGGAGCACGACGCGCATGTCACGCAGTGAGTGTCATCGATACCATAAGCACAAGTGTAATCGAGGTTCGTCGCGATATTTTCGAAACCAGCGGCAGCAAAGTCGCGAGGATCGAAATTCGATCGCGAGTTTAGAAAATCGATAGTCGCGCGCGCGCGCCTTGTAAACGACGATGCGTTTACCCGCACACACAGACATTAGCTTGTGAGAATTGCGCTATAGCAGCGAATCGTTTCGCGAGGTATCCGTTTTTGCTGGGATATTTTTGATCGCGCGGCGTAGCTCGAAATGAATCGCGAATTTTTTTTCTTATTCCGCCATTTTAATTTTACCAATTCTTAAGTAGAATAGTTACTTCTGTGATGACAAAATTGTTCCCAATTGTTTGACTTATATTATTATTTTGACTTTACCGCTTGGATATTCTCAGATAAAGATATTCTCCACCTAGCGGCAGAGAATGCAAGTGATATTACCCGATTTGAAACGATTGAAATCTGGTCCAAATTTGTTAACTCATCATCGAATTTTGTATAGCTAAAATACGCTAGTATTAGTAGAGTAAACTCGAGCGAATTAAATTTTACAAAAAAAAGGGATCGCAATATAACATATAAAATCAATGAAAAAACGACCGAAAAATAACGCTCTCCCGTTCTTCTTTTTTTGTCTCGCACAGCTCCGTACAATGCCGTGTCAGCGGCAGCAGGACTGTCGGATCGCGAGGCGCGGATGTCTCTGCACACGACGGAGTCGCCTCGCGCCAAGATACGCCGCGAGCAGGCCTTCCGTAACGTCCTGGCGGCTCGACGTCGCAAGATGGTCCGACAACGGACTGGCGGCGCAGCAGCAGCAGCTTCAGCATCAGCGATTGGGATGATGCAGCAGGAGACTAGCAACCACAGCAAATACAGCAGTAGCGCAGCCGTTAGAATGGCCCAGAGACGAAGACAGACGAAGAAACCAACGACGCTGGCGGCGGCGGTGGCGAGGGACGATTTGCTCGAGATGCAGGAGACGCAGAACGGCGTTTATCTGACGGTGCCGGAACAGCAGCACTCGATCAACGATACGAGCAGCCCGGAGATCGTCATCAGGACTCTTGCTACCAAGTGAGTATGCGCGTCCTGTGCCTTCCTCTCTCTCTATCTCCTTTTCACATGGCATTTCGCTTATTATTCCTCTCTGTCTCTCTTCTGTTCGTTCGCTGCAGTTCTAAGCGCAGCGGCAACGGCACTTCGAAATCGTCCAACCGGAACAGCAACAACGGTGCAGTGGCATCGATGGAGCAGCAGCAGCAGCAGCGCGGCAAGAAAATCGTCGTCATGCCGGCGTCTCTCTACAATCACTTCAATCCCGTGGAGAGCAACATCCCCATCGAGGACATGTCCCAGTTCCTGTATTTCGGCCAAAAATTAAAAGGAACCGGTAGGTCGAGCGGCTTATGTTATATATACACCGCACCAACAGCTTTTCCTTTTTGCGAAAGTATGTTCTTCTTTTTCTGCGTGTCTCTGCGCGCTCAAAGCTCTCTCGCTTGCCTTCTTGCCTTTTCTTCCTTTCTTTCGCTGCGCGTTTGCAATTTATAATACACACTCGCGCACAAAAACTAACGGTACTTTTACTCTCTTTGCGGCTGACGCCAGCAACAGCAGCAGCAGCAACGTTTGCTTGCATTATTATTTACGCGCTGTATTTTTTTCGGCCTCTCGAGCTCTCTCGCGCACGTTTTACTTTCCGTTTTTCGCGATGATGCCAGAGCTCCAGCAGCTATGACGTTGCAACACGTCGCTTATGCTTATTAATAATTTTACTATCGTCGGCGAGTAATCGATTAGCTAATCACCAAGTCAAATTACCAGGTGTTTATATCGGTGCTCGGCCGATTCGAACGCACTCGCGAGCTGTAATCCTGCGCAAAGGTAATGATAATAACAATAATAATAGTAATAATGTCATTGGAAAATTGCCGAGAATAATAATCGCGAGGCGGCTCTCTCTCTCTCTCTCTTCGATGAGGTCGTAATTTACCTCGCGCAGTGCCGCGATTATTGCTACACGAAATTATATTTACGCACCAGCGCAAAAACACAATAAACTCAGTACATAAATAATGTCAAATTATTTTTACGCAGAACCGGTGTCGAGTCAGCAACCGATGAAGACCAAAAAACTGCTGGAGATCCTCGACGAGGAGATGAACAGCGTCGATCGCGCCAGTGGTCCAGCGTCCAAGTCCACCAAGATGCGCACGACGAGCCAGCGTGAGCACACGACTGTGTCCGCAGCTGCCGAAAATTTCGAGACGCATCGCAAGAAAAACAGCAGCAGCAGCAGCGCGACGAACAGTCATCATCATCATCATCATCATCATTATCATTATCAGCACTCGAGGGTAGTCGCCAACGGGACGAGTGGTACGACGAGTACGACAACGACGACGAGTACGAGCACGAGCACAACGACGACAGCTCCAACGAGCATCGTCAAGGTACGCGTGCAATTTGTATATGGGCTATTCCACAACAGGTGTTGCAGGCCCAAAAAATGAAGTTGAAAGTAACCATTTACTCTTCAAGAACACAATGAAAAATGAAAATCCTGAAGAGCACAGCCCCCTAGGTCCAACCCTTATGGATCTACAGGGGCTCAAAGTTGGATTTTCATGGTATGAGGATATTCTGCTTCTTACTCTGCTTTTCTGGGGGGACATAAGAAAAAATTTTTAAACCATGTTTTTTCATGTAAAATTTGATGTAGAATTCAAATCTGTACTCAGATGAGACATTAATAACCTCAAAACCCCTTGAAATAGAAAGTATGGTGTAATAGGACATAAATGTCAAAAAAAAAATATGTTCGTATACCTCAAATCAGCCCATATTGTAATATGTTCATCGATACACCAAAATACAACTTCTGATAAAGTTTGGTAACTGAGTCTCCATTACAGATCATTATGTAGCTTTTGAAAGCCCAAAAAACATGGTTTTTTCCTCATTTTCCATGTTTTTTGCCTCTTCGCTAGCTACCAAATTGTCTGTAATGGAGACTCAGTTACCAAACTTTATCAGAAGTTGTATTTTGGTGTATCGATGAACATATTACAATATGGGCTGATTTGAGGTATACGAACATATTTTTTTTTTGACATTTATGTCCTATTACACCATACTTTCTATTTCAAGGGGTTTTGAGGTTATTAATGTCTCATCTGAGTACAGATTTGAATTCTACATCAAATTTTACATGAAAAAACATGGTTTAAAAATTTTTTCTTATGTCCCCCCAGAAAAGCAGAGTAAGAAGCAGAATATCCTCATACCATGAAAATCCAACTTTGAGCCCCTGTAGATCCATAAGGGTTGGACCTAGGGGGCTGTGCCCTTCAGGATTTTCATTTTTCATTGTGTTCTTGAAGAGTAAATGGTTACTTTCAACTTCATTTTTTGGGCCTGCAACACCTGTTGTGGAATAGCCCATATGTAAAAGCTTCGAGTTCATAATATGCGAAATCGAGCACGCGTATCATTTAATGGAGCTGCAGCTAATATATCGTTCGCGTTCGCCAATTGAGTAATAAGTCAGCTCGCTAAACGAATTGCTGTACATTCGTATAAATTATAGCCACGCGATAGTCCTCTCTCTCTCTCGGGCGCGCGCTGCTCGAGGAGCAAGTATATCAATCGCGCATGAAAATTTATTGAAATCGCGTTTTCCTCTCTAAGTATATTTTTTTTTCTATAACTCGCAAACGTTTTCTTTTTTTTTTTTCTTAATCAATCTGTATACACCACAGGCGCCGAACGTGACGAACGGTATCAGAGCAGCGCCAGCGAGCTGGAGTGCATCTAGCACGAGCGAATCCGCAGCAGCGGGAGCAGCAGCGATATCAACGACGCAGCAGCAGCAGCAGCAGCAGGCTCATACTGTAACATCGCAGCTACAGCGCCGTGGCGGCTCGCAGTTGCGCAACTCTACCGGCAGCGGTTCGAGCGGCAGCAGCGGCAGTGGAGTCGTCGCGAGCAATCGGCAACAGCAGCAGCCGCAGCTCGGCAGTACCGGCTCGAGCGTCGAGCAGCAGACATCGCAGCCGCAACAACAGCAGCAGCCGTCCTCCCAGTCGCATCGCGTGAGAACTCGGCTACCTCCGTCGTCTACTACTACTACGACTACTACGACTACGACTACGACTACTGTCACTCCTCCCACCAGTCATCATCAGCAGAAACAACAGCAGAAGGAAAAGCAGTCCTCGACTGGATTCACGATAAGGTGGACAGACACCAGGAACAAGAGGCGCAGGCTCGCCTCTTCCAGTAGGCGGCAAAAGTCCGCGAGAAACATGGACGAGCTGTCGTCGTCGTCCGCGAACGGCGACACCAATGATAATAACGGTTTCAATAAGGCCGTCGATGCCACGAGTAGTAGTACGACGACCACGAGCAGGACAACGACGACGACCGGTAATAACAGCAACAACGACACCGCCAATGAGAATGACGACTCGGGCCTGCAGTCGTCGATGGACGACGTCGAGCTGATGCAGACGTCGACGGACGAGGCTCCGAAAATGTTGGACGCGTCGGAAGTGCAGAAGATGTATCGCGCCGGCAGTACGAGTAGTAGTACAACGACGTCGACGACGACGACTCCGAATTCGATTAGCAGTAGCAGCAGCAGCAGTATTAACAGTAGTGGTATCGGTGCCGAGAGTGCAGTAAAGCAACAGGTTTCAACGAGCAATGCCAGCGCGAGCGTCAGTCCGGAGCGCTCGCCAGAAGTGCGAGGACGTAATTTAGACGACAAGTCCAAGGACGACGTGCTGCCGATCATGCAGCTCTACAATAACACGTCGAGCATGTTCAACGAGACTATCGGTGGGGGTGGTAGCGATGTTGTTGTCGTCACGGCGTTGCCCACCGAAAGGATATCGACGACGTCGACGACGAGCAAGCCGACCGCGAGCGCGACCATAACATCGACGACGACCACTACGACGACGACCACCACCACAACGACGACGACGCAGAGGCCAGTAGTAGTGAACGCGAATAATAATTATAATAATAATAATAATCATAAAAATAGTCATAATAGAACGACGACGAGTACGGCAAAAACAACGCCGCCGCCGCCGCCGCATAATAGGCTGAACAGTGCCGGTTACAATCCGCTCGACTCGTACATTGCTTTTAACGGTAGTAGTGCTGCCAGTGGTGGTGTTGGTGTTAGTGTTGGTAGTGGTGGTGGTGGTGCTGCCGCTGGTGCCGTTGGCGCCGCGGCCGCAGCCGTGGGCCCGGAGCTGCTGCTGCCGGCCTACGGCAACGTGAGTGAGGTCGTGTCGCGCAGGCACGACACCGGCGACACGGTGCTCGCCAGCCAGGAGACCGTCACCGTGGTCAGCATCATACTGGGCACTCTGCTCCTGTTTCCCATTGTTCTGGGCATCGGACTGATATTCAGAAGACTGATAATTAAGAATCGTAAGGTGAGCACGGCAGCCTGTTTTTTTTCTCATCTTTCATTTTCTTTTCTTTTTTTGGCGAGGCTTTCAAATTGAGCGAAAGAGAGAGATAATAGAGAGTGAAAGGTGAGCACACGTGCTTGATGTATACGCGCACACACATAAGTATACACGAGCCGTATATCGGCTCGTAAGAGCCAAAAATATATATGTTATAAGTGACTTTATATGGCCCATTCGTATGCAAAAAATGCCCGTGATGAAAATTGATCGAACGAAAGTGAATACACGCGTACACCTTGGCATTCGCGCGGATATCTCACTCGCGTTAATTCATTTCGAACGTGCATTCACCTTTATGCGCGCGTTCGCTCCGCCATTCCTCCTCGTGCTTTTTTCTTGTTGCTTTCGGCCATTCAAGCTCGCTTTAAATACATATAAATACACGCGGTACGCACGCGCGTTTGCGTACAAAAAAAAATATTATTTTAAACGCGCCGGACGATTTAAAACGCCGTATAAATGCTCCGAAATGAATAAAAAAGAAGAAGAGAGAAGATTCTTTCACCTCGCGCGTGGACGCGATTTTATTCGTGGCATTTGAATACGCGATTGTGTGTGTTTACACAGTGACCCGTTGATATTTTAATTTTTTTTTCTCTCTCTTGCCCCCACCGCTTCTATACGCGTATACTATATACTACTACGCAGTTATGCGCTCGTTTGTGTATATACATATAATGTGTATATCGAAACCTTGAGAGCAGAAAGACGAGCCCAAAAATGTCGTCGCGTAATTTTTTACGCGCCGATTCTCCAACGGGTTTTTTTTTTCGAAAAAATCTCGTGATTTTGACGGATCACGGAGGTTTCGTCCACGCGACGGCTTCATAAGCATCTCATTATCATGCCTAATGATCCGCAGTAAGTAAGGCAAACCGAAAAACTTGAGGCTAGCTTCCATGTGCGATGGAGTGTGTATTATATACGGACGACGCGTTTATTATTCAGCGCTATGTTGTGACGGGAGAAAAAAGTGGGGAAAGAGGAAGAAGGAAAAAAAAGGTAAACATCGCGTTGTCAGCAGCGGCGACTAAATCTCTCAAATTATATACGTCTTTCCTCTCGACTCTTAAATCACTGGAGCGCGACACGATCGATCGAAGCCGCACAACAACAAATCTCGGAGAACCGGAAAATAAAAGACACCACAAACTTGACCCAGAACGCGCCTCGTGTATCTGTGTGTCTGTCTGTGTGTGTGTAATTATATTAGATGACTTATCGGCGAGCGCGTTCGCATCGACCGCGCGTTGTCCTTTAATCCGACGACGATCTACAGCGGCTATAGACCGCTCGTATAGGCGATTCTTCTGTACCGCTACATACAAAAGCACAGCGACAGTAAAAAAAAACACACAGGCTAATTAGGTGCGTTTTAAAAAAAAAAGTCGCACACTGCAGCCATTCGGATTCAACGTATATCTCTATTTTCTCGTGTATTTTCTATATACACGCGTATACAACAAATGTACTCGTAATGGGGATAACCGCCGTGCCCGCCGTAGCATTTATAAGGCGCAGGATTGATGAATCACGCGCGTTAATAACGAGAGGCAAAGAAAAAAAAAAGAAAAAAAATGAAGGATTTTTTCCGACCGATATTTATACACACTCGCTCGCAGCAGCGCAGCTCGGAGCGAGTATTATACGGCGGTGTTAAAGGCCATCGATTTCTTCGCTGCTGCATACGCGCGGACTGCAGGTGGAGTACATTTACACGAACGTCGATCGCTCGCTCGTGCTATATAATAGCTGCGCAGCAGAGATCTATGGACGGTCTGTGTGTCTGTGTAACAGGTGTTAATTAGAGAGAGAGAGAGAGATATATATACAAAGGCGAGGAGCTGCTGCGCATCCCGCTAAAAGAAGTTGTTACTCGCGTTGGGGCTGCAAAATACAGATAGAGAGAGAGTATATAATGTATCGTGTGTCTGTCTTAACTCGCGCGCGCGAGCGGGAATCAATGTACTTTGGAGCCCCCTCGTCGTAAATAGTTATCCAAGCACGTTCGATGTTTTGTCTACAAACACGATCGTCAAAAAGGCCAATCGTCGCGAGAGACCTGCCTCTATATACATATTCGTAACTATATAATTCGTTATTTTTCAAACCGCATAGGGAGTATAAGATGGAAAAGTATCTCGAGAGCTTTGGAGCGAACGTATTGTGTTTATCTATTGTTCCTCGCGATTCGGTGTGTAATAATATAAAATACATATATACCATTATTCGACAACCTGCATAAATCAATACACCACGAGAAAAAAAGGGTTTGAATAAACAGTCGTGCGCGTACCAGAATCTGTCTTATATTGTTGTATTCCTGCGCTATACCCTCTCGTAAAGTTGTCGGTACAAAATCGCCAAATCTGAATCACCCAGCGCGCGACGTGTGGCAAAGCGTGTATTATTATTTTTATTTTTTTGTTCTTTCTCGGAGCTCTCCGCCAGTCAGACAGCGTGCCACGCCGACGTTGTGCATTCTGCACTTTTGGCGAACTTCTTCTTCTTATTTTTTTTTTGTTTCTCGGTTCGAGCATTATATGCTCTTGCACGCACGCGCGCGCGCGCTTGGAAGAGAGAGAGAAGCTAATTTATATGCGTTTTTTTTAAAGCCGAATTTTTACGAGCTCGCACAAGCAGTCCACTCAAAAGTCTCCCTCCCTCTCCCGCACACCTGTGTATGCGCCGATAAAGTATATAAAAGAAAAGAAGAAAAGAAAAACAGAGAACAATTTGCCGCGCGCGCGGTGACTAATTCCAATATGCGCGAATCTCGAGCAATCTTGAACTATTGATCTTGAACGAAAACTTGAGTCCTGCACTACACCGCGGCATTTACAATTCCTTCGCTTCTCTTTTCTTTTATTATCGCACGCTCGAGCTGATTTAAAATGCAGACGTTATATATATATAGGAGGCAGCTTAAAACGCGAGCGTAAAAAGTGTTGCGCTTATATTCGAATGACTTTGACGCGTGCATATTCGTGTGATCGGAGCTCGCTCGGGATAACAATACACCGCAGCAGCAGCGCCGAAGCCGTTTGCGGTCGCGCACAGCCTGGCCAAATGGAAAATCGGTACCGGTTTATTATTGTATTTTACGATAAACGCTCCTCTCGGCTCTTGCGAGAGAGAGAGAGAGATTCGATTTGTCGATTCGCGATTTATATATTTATATCTATATCGGCGTGGAAACGAAAGTGCAGCGTTATATTATTATACGAGCTAGTGCCCAAGAGAAAAATAAAGTATCCGATCCCGAGTTTTTTTTTTGCCCGCACAGGATATGTTTACTTATCTCAATTGGATTCGTCGATTAATTATAATTATATATATGGGGCCTATACAGCCCGAGGATTATGTTATATGTAGTATATAGAAACATCGACGCGTACACAATAATAAGCCGAGAGCAATTAGAATCGACTTTACGTATCCACGCGCGTACGTATATTTACGGAAATTTCACTTTTGGCCCGCGAGCCTACCTAATATTTCCGCCCTCGGTCGGCGTTCGAGCGTATAATATCGTACACCAGATATCGACGTATCTCTCGAATGTTTATTAGCGGCAATGCATTAGGATTTCGCGGTGGCTGAAAAAAAAACTTCTAGCCAAGAGTATTTGTCTTTCCATTCTGCATTAGAAAAATTCTCACAGCACAAAACTTTCTATACGTAATGGCATTATAAAATAATAAAATTTATAACGCGATGTGTGTGTGTGTGTGCGTTCGTTGCTTTCGGTCGCGATTAATCTTGCATCTATATAATACGAAAAATTCGAGCGCTACATCGCCGGGCTGTGATTCATACGTTTGCAAATATAAAAAAGAAACGCGAAGAGCGAGCGAGAGAGAAAAAAATGACGAATGCAAGCGGCAACGTAAGTTTGAGGTAATCGGACGATAAAGAAAAATACGCAAGGTAATGTACATACATACACACAAACGTACACGACTGTGCGCAGGTATTATATTGCGTAATAACACACGACACACACACACACAGACAGTTACACAGACCTCGAATATACCCGCATAATATGTAACGTTAGCGCGCCGCACTGCACTGCACTCGCGCGCCTGTTTATTATAATAATTGTACGTGCGTTACTATACACGCGTTCGCATCATCCCGTTGACTCTCGTTTATTACATCTGGTCAGCTGCTGCTGCTGCTGCTGCTGCGATTATATCGTTCGCTTTTTGCTTTCGATTTTTCACCTGATTTTTCCTCGAGATGCTTACGCGTGTGTATAAGCGAGCTTCTTTTTTCGCTGCGATGCATTTTGAAGCTTGAAAAAGTGCGAACGAGTCGTATCGCAGAAAAAAAAACAACGTGCCGTAAAGATTGTCAATTAAGTTTTCTTTGGATTCGCGTCGTAACAAAAAAAATAAATAATAAAGGTGAACGAGTTAACAGTCCATCCTAATTGAGGTATTGTAGTATTCGGAAATTTTTTCTGAATTCATTTTAAAATTAAGAATTTTGTATCATTGATGAAAAAAAAAAACGGGAATAATACGAAAACCAAAAAATCGAAGGCAAAATAAATCACTATAATGTCGCTCTCGTAAAAAAAAAAAGACATATAAAACTCGAGCTTTCGATTACATTCTAAGCAGAAGCTAGCCAAAACAATGCCGTCCATACAAACGTGCACACACACAAACACACGCAAGTAGGCCGCAAAACTTTCGCGCATAAAGTCGATTTCGTTCCCAAAGCGGCGGCGCAGCTCGATACTTTGGAGTAAAAAAAAAATGTCAATTACCAATACGCCCGAGAATGCGCAGAGATTCGTGACCGCGATTTATCACAACTCGTTCGATAAATTCCAAAAAAAAAAAAAAAACGTGTATGTAAGTTCACACTTTTTTTCCTCCACGATCCGCGTGTTCTGTATCCTCTATACGTATATATCCTCGATCGAGGAAAGACAGCTGAAACTCGGCACATCGCCGATGACCCACATAATCAACTGGGCCTGTCGTTATTTAACGGCTGACTTGTGTTACATTTATATATATATAAATGCGATATGTTTGTGTTCGACGCGCACGAATGTGTATCGCGCAATAAAATTGTCGAGTCCTCTCTCTCTCTCTCTCTCTCTGGAGGCGAAGCGAATTTTTCCCTCTTTATAAGAGAGCGAGATCGCACGCGGGGCACAAGCTGTAATTGTGCAACGAAAATTGCGATCGCCGTTCCAGGTATATATATGAGCAGTTTTTTCATATATGTACAACTTTTGTGCGGGGGGTTCTCGGATCTGCCCCAAAATTTAGTATGTTATTTGGGTATGTGAAAATAGCCTTCAGGTAAATTTTTAGCCCTCTAGGGGCCTTAGGGCCCAAATTTGGGCCCCTCGAAGGTCCAAAAATAGCCGTTTTTACCTATTTTTGCGTATTATTCAAATATTTGTAACTCGGGCACCGGTGCATATTTTTTAACTCTGAGGGTCGCATTTTTTAGGTCAAGACATGTACTTTTCGTAAAAAAATTATGTAGAGCTCGATAGACCAACCCCCGGTTATGGGGGGGCAATGAAGGGGGATGAAAAATCGCAAAATTGACGTTTTTTAGCTTTTTTTGAATTGATGCAGAAGGCGACTGGATTGACGTATTTACTTTTGCAACGTCTCATTTTAAAGGTATTTTTATTACCTTTAAATTGCCGTGCGCAGAATTAAGATTGGTTCAAAAACGACGGAGATAGAGCTGTTTAAAGGTGTCAACATTATGAAAAAAGGCGTTTTTTCGAGATTTCGATAAGCTGTAACTTTTTTCTAGTAACATGAATCTCTTTGAAATTTTATGTGAAAGTAGTTGATTACATGTAGTTTGAAGCCATGTAGGTAAGGATCTTGGTATTTGCCTCTATAACCGAAAACGAGGCCCCCGAAATCCGGCACTTTAGCCCTTATATAGGCAAAATACATGTTAAATTGGGCGGCAAAACTATTTGGTAACTCCTGAAATTATCGCAAAATAAACATAAAAAAAAAATCAAAAACCCCATATTAAACGTATTTTTCGACGAGGAATCCAATGGTAACCTCGAATTTGACCTTGAACATAACCTCTAAACTATAGCGAACCAAAATTGATTTTTCGCACGGTGACCCCCTTTTTTTATTTCAGATTTGAAAAGAGCGGAAAATTTCACGTTCAAATACATATTTCGTTTTTTTTTTCAAGGTAATTTTAAGGGCCCCACAGATCAAGAATAAACTCTTTGGCTGAGTTTAATATTAGTTTTAATGGAGCCTTCATTTTCAAACTGTGGGGCCCTTAAAATTACCTTGAAAAAAAAAACGAAATATGTATTTGAACGTGAAATTTTCCGCTCTTTTCAAATCTGAAATAAAAAAAGGGGGTCACCGTGCGAAAAATCAATTTTGGTTCGCTATAGTTTAGAGGTTATGTTCAAGGTCAAATTCGAGGTTACCATTGGATTCCTCGTCGAAAAATACGTTTAATATGGGGTTTTTGATTTTTTTTTTATGTTTATTTTGCGATAATTTCAGGAGTTACCAAATAGTTTTGCCGCCCAATTTAACATGTATTTTGCCTATATAAGGGCTAAAGTGCCGGATTTCGGGGGCCTCGTTTTCGGTTATAGAGGCAAATACCAAGATCCTTACCTACATGGCTTCAAACTACATGTAATCAACTACTTTCACATAAAATTTCAAAGAGATTCATGTTACTAGAAAAAAGTTACAGCTTATCGAAATCTCGAAAAAACGCCTTTTTTCATAATGTTGACACCTTTAAACAGCTCTATCTCCGTCGTTTTTGAACCAATCTTAATTCTGCGCACGGCAATTTAAAGGTAATAAAAATACCTTTAAAATGAGACGTTGCAAAAGTAAATACGTCAATCCAGTCGCCTTCTGCATCAATTCAAAAAAAGCTAAAAAACGTCAATTTTGCGATTTTTCATCCCCCTTCATTGCCCCCCCATAACCGGGGGTTGGTCTATCGAGCTCTACATAATTTTTTTACGAAAAGTACATGTCTTGACCTAAAAAATGCGACCCTCAGAGTTAAAAAATATGCACCGGTGCCCGAGTTACAAATATTTGAATAATACGCAAAAATAGGTAAAAACGGCTATTTTTGGACCTTCGAGGGGCCCAAATTTGGGCCCTAAGGCCCCTAGAGGGCTAAAAATTTACCTGAAGGCTATTTTCACATACCCAAATAACATACTAAATTTTGGGGCAGATCCGAGAACCCCCCGCACAAAAGTTGTACATATATGAAAAAACTGCTCATATATACGGCCCCGATATACACAATACATAAAAATCTGCATCGCGCGCACGTGGCATCTATCATTCACTCTCGCTTCGTTTGTTTTTTTTCCTCTTGTCTTTCTTGTCCGCTCCCCAGAGGGGCAGAGAACGGAGCAAATAAAACGACGATAAACGCAATAGGCGCTGTATCCTAGTATACATACCTGGAGTTCGAATTTTTTTTTTTTTGCGTAATACATAAATATAATAAATCCATCAGTGGTCGGTGGGTTCGAGGAAAGAGATAAAAGCACGAAAATTACGCTCTTTTTTGCCAGTGTACATATCGATAAGTCGATATGCCATCCATCAATCTTGAGATATATATTTGCGAAGACCTAAATGGTATTTTTTTTATTATTAAATCCGCGCCGTATCGTGTTTGTTTATACTTAGAGCCGATACCGAGAAACGGAAATAGAGTTTGGGACCTCTTTTTTGTCGTCTCGAAATCAGCTCTACGAAAATCAGCGCGGCAAAATATTATTTAACCTTCCCCGCGCGCATTGTTCTTCGATTGGTTCAGTTTTTTAAAAGGTCACCTACTTTCGAAATGTAATACTTCTCAAAATTATCTCGCTCTCTCTCTCTCTCTCTCGCTCTCTTTCTTTCTCGCTCGAGATATCCTCGACTGCATAGCATTAATTTTATTTGCTCAACTAATTCGTATACCATCGTTCTTTCGTTTCCACCCAAGCAGATGCTCGAGGAGTCGGACACGTCGTCCGAGATAAGCTGCCGGAAGTACGCGCTGAACCTCGAGAGCGGAGATTACAAAATGCCCATCGAGAAGACCATGACGAAGCTGCCGAGGATACAGCACCTGGTGAGTATAAATTTTAGTGGATATTATTCGCAATTATTATTTGCGTCGTCTCTTCTCTCTCGGTATATATACAGCGTGCCGCATTGCGATGCACGTGTCGTGCCGGCGCAAAAGTGTCGCGACCCCCCCGCGTGCAGCGTACTACGTATCGTATACGCTCGAAAACCTGTTTCTTCTTTTCGTTGTATGTTCGCGCGGGCGCCCGCGCGCGTACAATATCGTACATATATATATTTATGCGTTTATATATACCTGTCTCCGCGTGTGTGCGTTTCGATTATAAAAGTTGTTTTTCTGTTATGCGCTCATAATGCTATACGCGCCGCGGACACGAGGCGGCCCTCGATCGTGTGGGTATGAATGCCGCATGTGTGTTTGTGTATATAGTTAATGAGATGGACACGATACATAGCGGCAATGGAGCTGCTCCTGCTGCTGCCGTTTTCCGTGTCTCTCTTTATGTATCGTGCGCAGTTTATACACAGCACACGGCACAAGCATATGAGAATACCGTTATAATCTGGCTGGATTATTTTTAGCTCGATTTTGCGCGATCTTGTTTCGAGATGTGCGCATGCCCCGTGCGCTGCGTTGTGCATGCGCACTACGGTGCTCTGTGCGCTATGCGCGTGGATACAATTTTTTTTCTCCGAAACAGGAATTGGAACATGCACAAGCGTACGGATTTCATGTTCTTATGGACAAAAAATATATTCGCACATAGCGTAAAGCACGAATGCGCGCGAACACATGCACGAGTTATTCCGAAGTGACGGAGTTTTTTAAGGACGTCGAGTGTGAGCAGTAAAACCTTAAAAATCGAATAGGCCACTCAATGAAGGGGCCGGGTTATGTTTTTGGGCTCTGCATTAGAAAGTAGATAATTGTATGCGCAGCGATGACTTCCGAAACGCTTGCGACACGAGCCCAATTCACGTCTAGGTCGACTATTACAGAAAAGAAAGTATCGGGAACTTCGAAAGCACACAAGTGACTTTTTAAACTTCATCGCGAGGGGTTGAAGACAATTTTCGTGTAATAATTCTACTGCTTGTCCGTAGAAATAATCGATCTTGCTATAACTGAAACTTACGCGCCCTTTACATTTTTATTTTTATTATTATTTTTAGATATTTTATACAGTTTTTTTATTTTGATTTTGCCGGTTCTCTTTATGAATTTCCAATGCACGATCCTGTCGAATAAATTATAACGACGCCGTAATAAATCATGCCTCGTGCGATTATCGCCCAAACGTTCGGTTGCATTCTGAAAAATATTTCGATGGGACCCCGCGACGCGACGCGTTACTTTTTTTTTTTTACGGTAAAAATTCGCACGCACTTTGGAAGATCCGAATGTTGTTTTCATTATAATAATCTTCTTCTTGTTTTTCAACAGTGCCACGAGTCGGAGAAGCCGCCACCGCCCGCGTCCCCGGAATCCAGATGGGAGTTTCCGCGCGACAAGCTGAGGCTGCAGACGGTTCTCGGCGAGGGTAATTTCGGCCAGGTATGGAAACTATCGTGAGATTTGCACGATTTCTTTTACACATAATTTTACGCAGTAGTTCGCGCTCGTCTGTATATATTTTTCTACGTGCGCGCGTATATGTGTGTGTGCTTTACACCAAAAGGCTACCGCGCGGCACGAGAGAAGAACTGCACACAGACAAGGATGCATTGACGAGGGTGTCGAGTTGAACGCTCTCTTTCTCTTTCTCTCTACTTCTCGGGCGGTCAGCAGTTCCAGGAAACGTTTTGCGCCTAGCGAGTAATATATACAGTGGAATGTTCATTATGACCTTTTTTTCTACGCGGCAACGTTGAGATTTGCGACTTTCAGAGAAGCAGCTATTCCAGGTTAAAATTCCATTCGTATATATGTATCGAGAGAAGAGAGAGAAAGAGAAAAAGAGCCAATATCATCGAAAGCTGAGATAGAAGAATGGAAAACAAAGAAGCTTCGCCGTGCTCCATGGAGCGTGTGCCCTACCCCGAAAAATATCAAGAATGCAGCAGCCTCTCTCGGCAGAATTCTCTCCTGCCACGGTGTAACTCGCACGTATAATGCACACACATATATACATACGTGTACAAAGTGTAGTAAAAGAGCAAAGATAAAAAAATAAATAGAAAATAAAACAAAACTAGACAGTCGAGCAAATATGGGATGAAACTAAAACTAACGAGTGTCGAAATTTGTGCACGTGTTGTACAGGTCTGGAAGGCGGAGGCGGACGATCTGACGGGTCACCAGGGCACGACGCGGCTCGTGGCCGTCAAGACAGTCAAGGAGGGCGCCTCGGAGCGCGAGAAGGAGGACCTCGTGCGCGAGCTCGAGATCATGCAAAAGGTCGGCAGCCATCCCAACGTAGTCACGCTTCTTGGATGCTGCACCGAACAAGGTAACGAATCCACTCGCGAGAGTGTCTTCTCGTGTTTCTTGCTGCCTCTTCTTACTTACTCTTCTTCTCGTGTGTGTGTTTGTAAAACGTTTGTTAAGTATCGCGCACGCTCACGATAGAGCCAACTCGATTGCTTTTATTTCGTTCTATTCTTTTTTTTTTCTTTTCGTTATTATTATTTACTCGCGCGCGCTCCAGATGGAGCATATATATATTTGGCATTCGTATTGTTTTGCAACGAGGCAGATCGGCAACACGTTCGCTCCTATGTATACGTACTGCCAAGCTCTCTGTACGATGTTCGATATTGATAAAAAAAAATTGTGTGTGTTTTATGCACTTATACGGCTTGGATTTCACAAGCGTATCGCGATCGACCTTAGAAAAATCGAGCTAAATTCGAGGAAAGACACACCGCGAATGGGGGATAACGTAATATACTCGTTGGAAATTAAAAAGCTTATAACATCATCGCGCTTACACATGTACAGCGCGTACCTACACACTGCAGATCTCGATGAATCGAAGCGTCTTCATTCGAGCTCGGTCATATTATATACGTAATATATTATATTTTATATACGCTTGAGACGTCAAATGTACGATAATACCTCGCGCTGCTGCAGCTTCGCGCGGGGTGTATTTGTGTGTACGATCCGGTGTGTAGTAGAAGTATATATACATCGCACGAGAGAGAAGGAGAGAACTAAGCTCGCTGCGCACACGTATGATATCTTTACCAACTCATCGCGCGGATTATTTTGCGAGTGAGAGAGCGTGTATGAGCCTGCGAGCATATAAATTTCACGCGTCCTCGCAAAAAGAGAGAAAGATAGAGAGAGAGAGAGAGGATCGCAATCTTCCGGCGTATATGCGCTCGTTTTTGAAATCGTAAAGTCGAGTTATAAAGTAACAAAAAGATATTTTTTTATCCATCTTTGTACCTCTTCGGCGTATATAAAAAAAAAAAAATGATAAAATTTTGTACGAAAAAATCAAGTCGAGTAATCAGAGCGTGCATGAGAGGCGTGCGTGTATACGCAAGCCGGCCGGTCTTACGAGGATGTTGATCGATCGGAACGATCTTGTACGATTAAACCCCGAATGTGTCTTCCAATTATGAGCACGTGAGAGATGTATAACTGTTGCGTCTTCTTTTTTTCGGTATAATACATAAACAGGATCAATCGTGCGCGATGACGTATCAATCGCTGCTAGAGTAAGTAGCGTTATAAAAAAAAATTGAAAAAAAAAACGTAATAAGACTTGATTATTTTGTATATACCGTATAGCGTTTGTATTATAAATCGTATACATTGTGAATCGGTCATTGCTTGGGAGACCAGCGAAAAAAAAACCATAGAAGCACGTGTATACCAGATTTACCGCCAATATGTGAATATTTTTATCTACATAAAATGACTCGACGCTTTTTGCGATATCTCCACTCTGTGTTCTTACATTAACATTTTTCACGAATAAAGAGGAGCTATACGCGCGCTGACGTAAAAGTCTAGAAAAATTTGTCAATCGAGCCGAAAAATGACGAAAAAAACAACGAAAACGACATAATGTGAAAAGAGTCGCGAGCCTCGTCAACAAAAATTCGTCGTTTCCAATCGATATCAAAAGCTATAAACAATCGGAAAGTCCCATACGGGGCCCGAGCAAAAAGTCCCTCTTATGCGCTCGGCGTGGTTACGTGTGTCTGTGGATAGTCTTCACCGCAGTTTCTTCATCCTATATATATACGTGTACGTATGTATAGTAGACGACTTGCTCGCTCGCGCGCCTCAGCGTATAAAGGTTTGTGCGTCGTTTTGCACCGCAAACATAAATTTATGCGTCTCGCGGATGAATTGAATAGTAGTATATAAACTTTTTGCGAAATGACCGACCTCATGGCTCTTGTGTGTGTGTGTGTGTGTTTGTACGAATCTGTGCTTATATAGTATAGGCGCGAGACAAAAGCCATACCTTTTATATACTAGCCCTTTGTTTTCTTCAAAACGACAGTAAAACGCGACAGTGTGTGTGCGCTGTAATATATATTTAAGCGACTTTCGATTAGGATTCGAACGTGCCCCTGTCAGTCATAAATCTGCGCAAGCTCCCCTCGTACTTATATTATATGGTATAGTTGTATATAATGGCGCACAGCGTATGTGTATACGCATTCGAGCGCGATTATATTAAGACGATCGGCTCGGATGAAGAAAAGAGAGAGAAAAAATAAACAACGACGTGCAACGAGCGAGGAGGAACCTTGATTGTCGCGTGCGCGCGCGAGTCCCGAGTGTAATATACGGTGCGGATGCGCGCGCGCCGACTCAAACGATCGGCAAATTTATCGACTGAATTTAATTTTCCGTCCGTCGAGTGTATATAATGGTTAATAGTAGCCGTGTGTGTGTACGAGAAAAGTGCGTGCGAATTGCTACAATTTTATTGGTCGCTCGCGTTGTTCACACACACACACATATTATAAGTACACACTGGGGGAGAACGAAGAACGTTTTTATCCTCTCGGAATTTTACGGTTTCGCGATGCGCGAAAAGCTCATACATATACGTACAATTTTTTTTTCTCTTAATTAAAAAGGCGGCGAGCAGCGGCGTAAACCTTGCACCTCGTTACAGGCTTGCAGTCAAGAAAAAAAAAGTCACGGGAAAAAAGAGAAAAAAAGACAGCGACGCGCCGCGCGCACATAATACACCGTATACCGCGATCAGCGTCGACAAAGGCGCATAACTCGAGCCGACCAAAAGTCAAATAAACCCGAAACTAAATTAACGAGTCGCAGGCGCGCACGGTCTGCACTTGGCTCGCCTCGCTCGTCTCCTGCGCGTCCGCACGATGCAGAACCACAGGAAAAGTGCCTATATATACGGTGGTCGGTATACTCTCTGTACACATTATAATACTTATGAGTAACACACGTAAGGCAGAGGAACTCGGGGCGAGCCGAGTTGCGCGCGAAAAAAAATGTTATATAGGTGCGTTATGTGCGCTCGCGCGAGACTTACAGAAAGTTTAAAAGGTTTCAAGGAACCCACACAAACACACTTGTGCTAAGCCCTTTTTCAAGGTTTCGAATCATCATCATCGTCGTCGTCGTCGTCGTCTTTGGCGCGTCGCCTCGTCACTCTCTCCTCTCGTTGTAACCGCAATTGTAATTTATGGCGTTTAAAATTTTTCGGGCCGCTGCTGCTGTTGATGCTTGCGGCCGTCGTAAGGAAATCTTTTCAAAGCTCTTATTTATTTATTATTTTTTTTTGAAATATTTTTTATTTTATTTTCAAACGCTGTCCCGCGAAAGTGTCTTCTATACATACCCTGCATATCCAGCACGTACACGCTGTACTGTGCCCCGAGTACATATACACGTCTCTGTGATTGTGCAATATACTTCACTCTCCGGGATGCATGTGCAAGAGCAATTATACGTCGGACGTCGTCGTCTCGTTGTTGTCGTTTCCCCTCCTTTTTATTTTATCCTCTTCTCTCTCTCTCTCTCGACTGTAAAAGAGATTTTAAATGCTCTAGATACACGTACCACAAACAACGGAGCGAGAGAGAGAGCCCCGAAGAGGTTCGTTTGTAGCCGATGTATAACGTCAATATAATGACGATATACAACGTTGACTTTTGCGTGAGCCGCTGCTGCTGCTGCTGTTGCTGCGTGTATATACGTACTACATTTTATTTGCTAGTGATTTATAGAGATAGAGGGGAGGGAGGGAGGAGAATTGCGGAGGACCTAAATCTTCGCTTCAAGTATATATGTGCGTGCATCCACGCCTCACGGCCACGAATGAGCTCGGCGCGTAGTACGTAGGTACTACAATGAGACTCTTCGTTATAAACCGAGTCTCTCACCCAAGAAAATTGAAATTAACGTCTCGCGCGGCGCTATTATATTATATTATATACATCGAAATACTCGAGAAAGAGCTGGAAAAACGAATTACCGATGTTTGTGCTCGCGACGGCGGTGACTAATCTCATTACAAACGCGATTACACGTAGCGCGCGTAATAGACTTTACGACGAAAAGTGTGCATTGTAGGCAGTGAACCGGTAGTATTGCACCTGTCGTAAAATTTAATCGCGCGAGTCCGTCTCGTCGCCCGGATATATTATATATTACTCTCTTATACGCGCATTATGTGTTTGTATTTGCGAATGCTCGCTCGAGACACAGAGAAGAAGATCCGCACCGTATGGTTACACGCGTACACGATATTATTACGCACTCATAATCCAAACTAGATCTTCCTTACACCGTGGCATTATTTCAAACGTACACGCGCGGACGTATCGTTGCGCGCATTCCTCGGCTATCGTACACACACATGTGATTACGACTGCGAGACGAGGTAATGTTTCTCTCTCTTTGGCCTGTCATGACTGCACCGCGCGTATTATAGGCTCTCGCGAGCTCGTACTATAATGTATTCTTCATACTGCACTACTCGGTATATAGCATCGCCGGGGAAAAAAAAGTTACGTACGTTCCCCCCTTTTGCGCGTCTGTAAATATCGCATACAGTGTATGTGTGTGTGTGTGTGCAGTGCAGCGCGTTAGACTCTAAATCTCGCCCTTGAATGGGATATGGGCGTTATAGTGTATGTGTGTGTGCATCGAGCGTTAATGCATACGTAATGCAAGACGCGCCGCCGCCGCCGTCGCTGCTGCTGTTGCTGAAGCTCGCGCGCGAACGTCTCGCGAGGCACAATGCCCTCGCGGCGATGCGATGTGTATACCTTGTATACATACATATAGGAAGACACATGCTACGAACGAAAGGGAGAGATCATTTTTTTTCTTCTTTTTTTGTTGTTGTTGTTGCTGTTGAGTCGCTGCCGCGCCATAGCGTACCCTGTAATACTTGCACCGTGCTGCGCGTCGTATCGCGTGCACAGGTGAGATCCTAAATCGCTCGCCTATATCTTTACGTGGGAAAAGTGTATCTATTTGTGTACGACCCATTATGGGATACGTATAATATACTCGAACGTATCGTAGAGGTATGTAAGCCGATGAACATGGGGCGATGTCGGCAAGTTCGTGGCACCAATCGCTAGATGGCGCATCGTTTTCTCGCAAGAGAAAAGGCCGAGTTCCGTAGATATAAGTCAGTTTAGTACGTTCGGTAGTAGATTATTGAAGAATGTTAAAAAAGTTTAACTAACTTCTACGATTAACCTTCATGCAAATGAAAAAAACAATTATCATCGTAAAATTCGCTGTAACTAGTCGCTAATGTTCACCAACTGATACAAGCAGATCTAAGTGAGAAACGGGTTTAAAATTTTTGACCCATCGACAACAAAAAAAGCCTGTACCCAGATCTGTATAATAGTTGTGTATACGGTTTGACGCTCGTGACGCTCGAGGAGATTATTACGTGAGCGCGTCGACGCGACGAAATTCAAACCAAAAGTGCCGCGCGCACATATATTACGGAGCTCCCTCCCCCCGCGCTCGCGCATAATATAACTCTCTTTCTACCTGTATAATGCGCGAAACGCGAAATATACACGTGTAGTACATGATGAATCGCGCGAAGCTGTATACAAACTCACGATCGAGCGGCGCGCAAAGTGTTGTCACATTTATATAGCTGTACTTTTGCCGCATAGTAAAGACACACACTCGAGTGTGTGTATGTACCACCGGCTGAAGTTACGTAAGAGCGGATTAAAAAAAAAAACACGTAACAATTAAAAATCGAGACTCGCGCGAAACAGGCATCGCTCACCGGGCGCGCGATATGACTTATCGCGCGACGGCGCCTCTGTATAAAAGCGTTGGGATTGATTTTTTTTTTCTTTTAGCCTCTCGATTTTTTTTGTACTCGCTCTCGGTGCATTATATATAGGTGAATTTTATGCATTCACAAACTCGGCGCGCACTCGGGCCGGCCGGCACGAACGTGATTCACGATCCGTGTGTGATGTGGCCACGCCAGGTTTTCTATTATTATGTACGTAGTGAGTGCGTATACGACCAGCCGAAAATTTCACCGTCAGCGACGAGTATTAAAAAAAAAGAATAAGAAAGAATAAAGCCAGACAGCTGAAAAGATTTACCGGGTCGTAACGAGCCGTCGCCGAGGAGAGAAGAGCTTGCAGCGAATAATATACGGCGTAGGTATACACAAAAGAAGAAAAAAAAGAGGCGAGAGCTGCGAACGAAATTGATCTCGTTCGAGGAGATTTTCGTGCGATATTCTGCTCTGCGCTGCATAAAACGCGCTCGCGTACAGCTGCAATTATGCAATTACGTCGGGGGGCCCGGCGTACATACATACAACGTACAGTGCGTTATACACGCGGCGGCGGCGGCGCTACGCGTATTCCTGCATAATAACAATAATATGTATCGAATTAACGAAACCGTATACAGGATAATAGTGCGAGGAATGCGTATAGTGCCGCGCGCGCGGGGCGAAGAGAAACAGAAAAAAAATCTTGTACAACGACGTAACTCTCGACTATCGCGAGTCGCGCGACTCGAAACTTCGGCGCAGTGTGCAGCAGGCTCCTCCGCCGGTGGTAACCTTGAAGCTCGACGCGCTGCACTCTTATATACATATATTTACATTGTATGTGTGTGTGTATAGCGTGTGGCATTATAAAGCATAAAACATTCGCTGCTCTATACGCGGCTTCTCTCTCACTCACTCGGAAATCATCCGTCGTGTAATGTACGTGTGTTGTATACCCGCAACGCCCCTCTTCCTCTCTCTCCCTTCCTCTCTCTCAAAAGCAGTGCGAGGCAGAGAGTTAGCTCACACATTGCGGGATAATCGCGCATTGTTTTGTCCGGCGTTATTTGTACGTCGTATACGTGGCGCGTACGAAATGCACACAGTGTGCTGTATCGCTAAATGAGTCACACGCACATACACAGACGAGCTTTAAAGGAGTGCAAGGTGAAATTCAGGCGTGCGTGTGCCGATCCCGAAACGCGACGATGCGCCGCGCACTCGTTAACCCATTAGCGCCCAGCCGGACACTTTTTTCAACTGAACTTTAGGCAAAAATCTTTACTATTCAGAATTTTGCTAAAAATTAACGAGTTCATGTATCTAACGGGAAATTTAATGCCCTTTTCGAATATGGCTTCAAAATTAATCTTAAAATTATTGTTCAAAAGTTATAAACAATTGAACAAAAAAAAACACGAATTGAAAAAAAAAAATTGTCTTCAACTCGAATTTTAAAACAGAAACAGGCTTGATACTTAGGTCCCGAGCACATTAAAGGTGTCCATGGGATGTAAACTGAAAATCCCAATATCCATAATATCGGAATTGGACATTTTTCATAAAAAAATGGCGCTTCGTAGAAAAAAGACCGTATATGAGCTAAACCAATTTTTTTACATGACAAGGATGCATTTAGGAAAAAAAGTTATATTGTAAAAGTTCTTAGAATTGTTCAAAGAACAACCCTGAATTTTTTCAGAATTTTTGGTGAAAATTTTTGAATTTTCGGAAAATGATGAAATCCAAAAAATCCAAAATTATTCGAAAAATTCAAAAATTTACACCAAAAATTCTGAAAAAATTCAGGGTTGTTCTTTGAACAATTCTAAGAACTTCTTCAATATAACTTTTTTTCCCAAATGCATCCTTGTCATGTAAAAAAATTGGTTTAGCTCATATACGGTCTTTTTTCTACGAAGCGCCATTTTTTTATGGAAAATGTCCAATTCCGATATTATGGATATTGGGATTTTCAGTTTACATCCCATGGACACCTTTAATGTGCTCGGGACCTAAGTATCAAGCCTGTTTCTGTTTTAAAATTCGAGTTGAAGACAATTTTTTTTTTTCAATTCGTGTTTTTTTTTTGTTCAATTGTTTATAACTTTTGAACAATAATTTTAAGATTAATTTTGAAGCCATATTCGAAAAGGGCATTAAATTTCCCGTTAGATACATGAACTCGTTAATTTTTAGCAAAATTCTGAATAGTAAAGATTTTTGCCTAAAGTTCAGTTGAAAAAAGTGTCCGGCTGGGCGCTAATGGGTTAAATCAAACAAATTCAGCGCATATATATTTAAGCATTTTTATCGCTCTCAGCAAAATCTTTCTCTCTCTATATATATTATGTGAACGCGCGACGACGAAGACGCAACGGGCTTTCGCGCAATCGTCGTTTCGCTCGCAATGTATGGAAACGTTTTTGAGTATTTTATTTAAAAAAAAAGCCAAAAAATACGTAGTATTTGTATTTGCTGAAATCATCGACGTACGAAGAGCGAATCCTCGAGTTGGATCGTGCCGCGCGGAGCCGAAAGCTCGTCGTCGCATAAGCGCCGATTTTCCCTTTTCTCAACACGCGACTGCGGTTGCGCAAAATATCTACTTAGCGCGCGCGCGAAAGCACGCCTAGTTTCACAAATGTATATTGCGCGATTTATTATATACGCACACACATCCTATATATTTGCCTATTACACATTATGTATCAATTCAAATATATATAGTTGCGAATCTCTTGTTTGACTTTTTTTTGTTCTTCCGTTTCTGTACACAGAACCGCACTATCTGATACTCGAGTACGTGATGTACGGCAAGCTGCTGACCTACCTGAGGGACCATCGCACCCGCCAGGACTTCTACAACTTCAGCGAGGACTCGGCCGCGCTGACGTCCCGCGACCTCACGGTCTTCGGCTATTGCGTCGCCCGCGGCATGGAGTACTTGGCGTCGAAAAAGGTAAGCCTTAATAAAGCTCTAATGTTATTATTAGTTCTTTGCACGTGCGTATCGGTACGCGTGATACATATTAAATCAACATTTTGTGCGCTAACTTTTCGGAGCCGCGCAGTCAGTCAACATTTTTTTCTCACTTTCACCCGAGACGCAGATTTATTTTATTTTATTCAGTACGCGCGCGTGCACGTAAGATATATATAATACATATAAATTCTTCCTCGATTTAATCGATACTCTTGCCATTATACACGTGCATTCGATTTATGGTATACGTTATTCGAGAGATGTTCGTGCCAATCACCGGCTATTTTTCAGCTGCGAGCTGTGCGCTAGCCGCCACACACACAAATGCTGCACATTAGCCCCCGACGACGACGACGACGACGACGATCGCGCTGCACGTGTGTGTTGGCGCGCGCACGCGAACATCGTGACCTTTCTTCGCCAAAGATCGCTATCCTGTATATAGAGGCAGCTCACATACATATATGTGTGGCTTCTCTCACTTCTCTCTCTTATCTAAGATGCATTGCTTCCTCGTTGCGTCGAACTCGTGCCCCGCGTGCAGCAGCAGCAGCAGCAGCATGAGAGCTCTAGACGCGATCCGCATCCATGCAGGCACTTGGAATATGTATTTGCAGCGGCGCGCACGCGATCGCGAGCTTAGAAAGTGTCATTAATCTGGAGCCGAAAGATATTATGTGTGCATACACCCGAGGCGGGTGGCCACCTTTGCAAAAGCTTTATCCTGTACCAGCCGAGGTGATAGAGGATGATATCGCATGCATATGATAATCGCGAGAATCAAGAGCCATTCCTTTCTCTTTCCTGTCTTTTATTTTTTTATCTTCATTCTCTGCTGCCTCCCAATGGTGTATTGTAAAGCTGCGAAGCGATCATTAATAGCTCCTAGTACAACGCTAGAGACAAAGTGTAACAAATTCCTGCTAAAAAAAGCTCGGCTCGCCATAGATGTCAGGGTAATTTACACGTCGCTCGCTCGACGACGATCTCGAATCTGCATCGCACACGCTTCTGCACTTATATATTTACGTGCACATTCTCGATCGTACACGGAAAAGATTCCACCTGCGATTCGGCGCTAGCTGTACGCCAGTATTTACGTTGGCGCAATAAAATTGCGTTTATCGACTCGCCTATAATATAATACGCGCACAAGCTCGTTTTCCACTCGATTAAATGGCAATTTTAATTGCTTTTTCGAATTTTCATCTCGGGCGCGCGCGAGGCTCTCCGCACGGTGGACCCGGTCGCGTTAGCGCCCGCGTCGCGCGACGTCTTTTGCAACGAGAGTACATTATAACGCTAGAGTACGTAGACACACACACACACACACATATATATATAGGAGTGCGCGTAATGGCAATAATTAGCCGTCTCTCCATTAAAAACGACGATGAATAACGGCCACCGTATTTATATACTTACGTTTTGTGTGTGTGACGAAAAGAAAGAAAAAAAAGGATTAAGCCGCGTATATACGTACTTCTGAAGAGTCGGCCGCGCTAGTATGAGCGCGAAACTTCAATACACATACCTAACGTGTACATTGCTATGCTGTGTGTGTGCGTGTGTCTACTGCTCCGCTGTGCTCGCAGTGCGCGCGAGCTTAATGTCTTTACCGTATGTACGTAAGAAATGAAAATAAAAAAAAAAATTAATTACTTGCGTCATTATGGAGATAATAATCGTCGCTCATTCCATTCTCTCTCTCTCTCACTCTCGTGGCTGGAGTTTTTGCATGTGTGCTGCTGCCGCTGCGGTACACGTATTTAGTTGGCTCATTTAAATGCACATTACGCGCGTATCTATATAGACGCGCGCGTTAGTTAGTTGGTTGCACTTGCGCGCGCTATATTATGCTCTCTCTCTCTCTGTCAGTAGGAGCTATTTTACACATCTGCACCGAGGAGACTTTTAATAACTCATCGATAGCTGCGATGGAACAATAGACATTTTCTTCATATTATTCAGCTCCGATGTAGCTGCTCTTCTTCCTTAGCGCACGCGATAAATCGATCCACGCCGCGCTCGCAGCTGCCAATTGCTTCTGCGTACGGCACATTGTAATATTATAATCTCTATATTGCGTACGAAGAATTAGAAATATTACAAAAAAAAGGCAAGGTCCTGTCTGTGCGTTCTATCGTTGACACACATCGTTATCAACGCGGTAATATACGAATGTATAAATTGTGCTCGAGCTGTGCAGATGTGCAGCGCGCGGCAATAGGCTAATTACGCTCGGCGTATTGTACATTACACACACACACAGACACAGACACACATAAGTCTCGCGAGTCTTTCGTAATTTACTCGCGAGAGACTCGCTTATATGTATTATATACGAGCCGGCGCGCGATTCTTTTAACGAAGATGATGCTATTTTCTCGAGAAATCAAGGGTAGTTATCGCGTGCGCAGTAGCGGCGCTGGATATATATACGATTGTGCATATTATGTGTGTCGTGAGGCCATTCCTGCTGCCTATTTGTATTATATATCGCCGAGGATGATGCATTGGATTCCGCGAAATTTCGTTAAAAGGCTCGGCTAGACTGTAGCCTAATTAAAATAACGAGCGCGAATCAGGAGAAAAATAACGTATGCTAGGGGTTCGTTTGCTCGCTACATAGCTGTTGCACGTTTAGTTGTTGTAACAATTTTATATACTTGGGATACACGATGACGATTTATCGTTAAAACGCGCATTATAGACTAAATGCAAGTATAGTTGAAAAAGAAAATAAATAATAGTCCGAGTTTCGTACGCAATGTGAGCGATAACACTTTTATGGGCTCATCCTCGTTTATTAATTATCGGCCATAGCGAGCTAGAGAGATGAATTTTTTGCTCACTCGACGCGCGCGGAATGATTTATATAGGCCGCGCGCGTAATCGCGTCTGCGCCCGGCAAAAAAAGAAGTCCGCGCGCAATTTACTCGTAACGCTCGATCGGCGATTTATAATTAATAATATTTAATACCCGAGCTGCTGCGGCGCGCGCGGATCGTTAGAAAACGTTATTATTTTAGCATAAAAGTATACGCGCGCGCGCGACGAGTTTTAAATTATTTACTTCGCTCATAGCCGCGGATGCGTAAGGTTAAGTGTTTTTTTTTCTCTCATACCAACTTCTTCTATTTACGGAACGAATCGCGCGTGATTTCTTCTCTTAATTAAATAGTAAAAATGTAATTGGAAACGGACAGCGACAGTTATAACGCACCGCGGCGGAATGAATCGAGGCTCATCGCTCGTCGTATTACACATACAATAAAGTGTGTCGTTATAAAAGTGCTAAATACCAATACGTCGCGAGCGAGAGTCCGCCTGACGCTGTCGCTCGCGCCTATCGGTTAACCAGCTATTTACGCGGCTGACGTTTTCCTGTGTGTGCTGCGCGCCTCTTTAGCCTATACTATATATATACAGTGTGCACTGCTGTGTGGCTGCAGCGCAGGTATGCAGTATACGCGCGTCGCAAGCGAAGTATTGTCTTAGCTTCGCTCTCGCATTCATAAACGCGCGAGAATCTCGCGCGTTCCAGCGTATACGCGTGTGGTTATAATATGCATGCATTAATTATCCGCAAACACCCGTAGGATTTATCCGTTTTTCTCATCGTTGGAAAAACAATTTTTTTCTTCTCTCTCTCTCTTTACCTCGCTCGGTAATACAACAACGATTCTTGCGTACGTGTGTCTTTTTATGAACACGCGAAGGGCATCGTCGTCTTCATCTCGGCTCTCCTGTGCTTTTTTTTTCTTCTACTTCTTCTTACACACGTGCACGACTCGATGCGTAGTGGTACGCATACACACAACGTGAAAACGGGGCTTATCCGTGTGACGATAAATAATAATTATCGCCTCTGTACACATTGTATTATATATGTAATAAGCCGCGCGCGAGTATAACACAAAGGCGTATATGACAACGACGTCCTACTTTTCTATTATATTACTGCTGCTGCTGCTGCGCAGGTGTGTGTCTGCAAATTATAATATGCGTACGCAGCGTACAGTGGAAGATGATTCCTCGAGATTGGATCATTTTTTTTTTCTACTTTTTATTCTCATCTCGATGCAGCATCTCAGGTGGTATTGATAATTACACACGTAGTAGTAGTGGATCTGTGGTGTACAACGACGACGACGATATCGCGTCATTATCATCAGGTGCGTGGAGAGATACACGTGTCTGATGCCATTGAATGACTTTTCGATTGCGAGAGAGCCGTATTATGGGCATGAATGAACGAGAGAGAGAGAGCCGCGAGATCCTTTATTTATCGCGTGTGCGAGTACTTTTTTTTTTTCATCGCCTCGACGACGCGAGATTGATGGGTTTTTAACCTAGATTCGACCGCCAGACGTCGAAAAATGTAAAAAGAAAGAGAATCGGTTGGAGGTAAATCGTACCGTTTTTTTCTTGGCTGCCGTTGGATGATAATAAGATCGACCTCGGACTCTCATTGTGATATTAATTTGAAATGTCTCAAAGTCAAGAAGTGACATTCACACCCGCGAATGCATCAAACTTAAACGCGCGCGACGAAAGAGCGCGTCTTACTGAAGAAACAGGTTTCTCTTTCCTCCTCCGTCGAGACGAGCCGCTATCATTAGTCATTCTTATGATATACGAAAAATTTGTTACGCTCGACGATGTGTGCGTAGCAGCAGCAGCACACAATATAAATAAATACGAGCTTTGATGCACAATAAATATATGCGCTGATAATAATTGGTCGTCGTTTTGCAGATAATCCATCGGGACATGGCGGCGCGCAACGTGCTGGTGGACCACAACAAGCTGTGCAAGATCGCCGACTTCGGCATGTCGAGATTCGCCGACGAGAACGGCGAGGTGATCGAGACGCGCCACGGCCAGCGCAACGCCCTGCCCATCAGATGGATGGCACCCGAGTCGCTCGTCTATTCTCTGTTCACGACCAAGACCGATGTCTGGAGCTTCGGCATCTTGATGTGGGAGATCGTGACGCTCGGTAAGTCGTATACTCGCGATCGCTGTACACGCAAAGTTTCCTTTTTCTTATATACGATTGAGTTATTTTCCCGAGAGAGCTAGCTCGCGCTTGCGAATCGTGTGTATAGCATTATGAATAATGCAACGAGACCACCACCGCCAAGGGTAAATTGAATTTTTGATCTCCTTTTATAGTCGAGCCTGACGGTTTACTCGGTGCGCGCACGTGGCTTCCAGTGCGTGTTGCACTTTTTTTTTATTTAAACTCATTTTTAACGGTGCGTCTTGTACGTTATACATTGTCCGCAAGGCGAGATAGACGAGAAATATATCCTAATGAGATTCGGATGTTAAATCATCGATCAACGAGTCGATGGACTTGTTCGAGACATTTTTCCTGCTGTTTTTTTTTTCGTTATTGCTATTTGTACTTTTGCTCTTCTTCTATTGCCTCGATGATGAGCCGCACACGACAGTCAAGATTGATTAGCCACGTGATACACATTTGCGCGCGCGCGTACGCGGGGCTAGCGATATTTTCTACGAAAAAAACTCTAAGGGCAAACGTTTCATCAATCACGAAAGCTATACAGTCATAAAATAATCATAAATAAATAAAAGCAGCTCGAGTTTCTAACGACGTGGTTGATTTATTCTTTTGTTTGTTCCACACAGGCTCGACGCCGTATCCAGACATGACGGCCAGGGAGGTGATGCGCAGCGTCCAGAGCGGCTACAGGCTCGAGCGGCCCTCGCACTGTCGCAGCGAGCTGTTCCGAGTGATATCGCGCTGCTGGCACCAGGACCCCGATCGCAGGCCCGAGTTCGCCTCGCTGAGGCGCGAGCTAGCCCAGCTGCTCGAGGACGGCATGAACGGCCACTACGTCGATCTCGAGAGCTTCGCCTCCGAGTGCACGGATTAGGATGGACGACGAAGAAGAAAAAAAATAACAGACACACATGAAGAATCGTGTGAAACGTTCTTCGTTGTTTTATTTTTTTCTCTCTCTCTCTCTCTCACGCACACTCTCTCTTTCTGTTCTCTTTTGTCAGCGGCCTGTGGCAGAGTGTACTTCATTTTTGTATTTTTCTTCGATGTTTACAAAGCTTTAAGTCGTAGTGCCGTAAGAAATATATATTTAGTAAGATGCGTCGTGCGTTATTGTATTTGTCTGTGTGTATGAATTAGTCGGTGTGCTTTGTATTAGTGAAAATTGTATTCTCGAAAAGAAATTTTTGAACGAGTGAAAAAAATGGAGCTTGGAATATTTCACGCTTTCGGTGCAAATCTCAACAAAAAAAATCCAAAGAAAGGCATTATTATTGGGGAATAAAAGTAAGATGGTCATGAGTGTGTATTTTTATGTAAAATTGTCTGTGTGCCCGTGCGATTGTGTAATTTCATTTTTAAAAGCTTTCTTTGACTGTGCAGTCGTATTGCGAAACGAGCTTGTCAAGTATTTTTTTTCTATAATATTAAGCTAAGTGCTAATCGCGTCTAGAAAGTATACATGTATTGTTTAACAATGAATCGACATCAGTGATGTTCGCGCCATTTTTCTAAGCTCATCATACTGACCCCTACTTAATCTTATTTTATGTATTTTTATCTTATTCGTATGTATTTTACATAAAAAAATATGTATTTGGCCGGCTAAGGTGCAACACTTTAGGAAAACCGTATATCAAAGTAGTACTTAAGTAATTGTCGATGAGCCAAGTCTCATTTTTTCGGTTTGACAGTTTTAATTAATTAATCCGTATTATGTATTTGTAAAGTCATAACACGTGCTCTTCTCGCTATGAGTAGTAGAAAAAAATTTTTTAATTAAGGAATTTTGTACATACCTCATGAAATCAAATATGTATCAGTTATTTAATGTAGGGTAATTAATAGCTATATTACTTATATTGCGCAGAGTTGTTGAATCCAAGTCACAGATATGAATGGCGAAAAATTTGATGACGCGAATCAACTTAACAATGTCTTATTTTTAATGAATCTAGTCTTTCGACATACTTAGAGTAAAGATCAAGTCGCTAATAATTTCGTTTTCTCGTCTATAATATTATTTGTACACAAGTGCGATATACTTTGTAATAATGGCGTTGTTATTGATTATTTTGATCTTGACTCGATTTTTGTCTGTTGATATTTTACGTAGCTTACATACTGTATGTTTATTTTTCGAATATCAAAATTTATATTCTAACGATAATGACTGCTCTCATGTCAATCTTTCATTTCCGTCCAGTAGAAAAAAATTGTGATCCACGTACAAAAATCAACAAATTATAATTCCATATTATTGTAATGTAAATAATGATATAATTTATACATAAAAAAGAAAACGATGTAATAAAAAAATCAACTTTGTAAGTAAACGTTATCATATATTTTTAAAATGGAACTTCTTTATTGACTCCCATCATTTTTCATAATCTGTTCATCGAATGTAAATTACTGTACAATTAATTGCAAATAATTAGACCAATGAATGTAAGTAAATAACTCGTGATTTTTCGCACGAGTAATGTTCCTACGTGAGTAAGCGTGCAGCTTGTTATTTTTGACAATTTCTCAAATTTTAGATGTTATAGTTAACTCATTAGCTGTAGATGTCGCTTAGCCAACCCCCCAAGCAGTCAAATCAACTTTGATAGTTATAGAGTTACGGGTTCTATTTCAATATACACCGATATACACGTTGTCGTTTATAATTCATTTTATTTTTTTTCTCTCTATTACACCTTCTTCTTGAAAAGGGCCTGCTGGGGGCTAGAGCCCGTACGCAAGAAGAGATTACTACTATACCCCCCTCCCTACTGTGTCGCATTTGCCCAGACCCAAGGACCTGTGGGGCAAGGAAAACCTGGGGGTATACGTAGTGCATATGCACTATGCCCTGAACTTCCCGTTCAAAGCTTAAAAAAAGAAAACTACGTAATAGAAAATCAATATTGTAAGTTAAGGTTATATATTTTTAAAATGGAATTTCATTATTGACTCTGGTCATTTCTCATAATCTGTCGATCGAATTTCAGTTACTCTATAATAATTCGAAAATAAATTGACCAAAGAATGTAATTTAAATTCTTATATAATCTACCTTATTACATTAACTAGGCCACGTTTAGTCGTAAATGAAAGAATAAAACAATTTTTCATTTTTTAACTTTCTATAATTCTAAAGGATAATCTCTCAATCGGCGATTGATACACTAATTATTTCACGTACAGTACACATAACTGTTCTCTACTTTGTAGTTAAGAAAGGTTTTCAATGCCGATATTGAATTCCTTCGATCAATTTTTTTTTCATTCAATTGATCAAAAAGCACATTGCGATATATTCAGGTGTCATTTTCACGATGTGCAATATAAATTAAAATATTTTCAATCAATCGCAGCCCATTGGAGACACACGAAGTACCGTTACAAGAATGTATCAACAGATGAAATCTTCGCGATTTCTGCAGCGAAATCAGGACGAAATTTCAACACCCGATCGAGTGATCGTAATTTTCATTTTAATTTCCAACGCACGAAGAAAATGAGAAAAAAATCATCGAATCCACGGTATCTCTCTTCAGCGGCATTTAAAACCATGCGTTACTTACAAATCGACTTGGCCAGCCTACTTTCGCACTTCTTTTTTTTTCATTTATCACAGGGGCTGCTGCTGCTGCTCTTTTGAAATCGGAAAACATCTCTCGCTTTAACGATTCAATTCCGCGCGAGGCCGACACTCGCACGCAAATCGTTAACGCAAATTGGCTCGCGCATTCCGGAAATTCAGGGAGTCGAGCAGCCGCCGCGAGCCGAAAGGGATGACGTTAGTTGACTGCATGTATACCGTACTTACGAGCTGCAGCACGTCAGGCTGCCAAGTAAGTTGGGTTTAATGATACAGGCGCGCGACTAAATAGTCTCGCGAGTCCGAGAGATCGACGTGATTCATCCGAAGCATTTACGGGAGAGCAGAGCACACAAACTCATTTTTTCCCGGCCTTTTTTGCGCTCACTTTTTTTTCTCTCTCTCTCTTTCAAAACTATTTTCAGTACATTGTTAACAGAGAAAGAGACTTTCTTTGCAAAATTCATTCGAAACGTCGAGCTTCTCTCTCTCTCTCTCTCTGGAGGGTACGCATATACGGCAACACAAAGTTATTGACCATATAAACGCGTCGGAAAAGGCGCGACTTTCCCAACTACTCGCTGCTGCCGCAACAACAACGCAATATCATCAATCAGTCGTGCGATACGTACCCGCTATACGTTTGTTATATTGCGCTCGCGGAAAAATGCGCGCATCGAGAGACGTCGACGTTCTACGAGCAGTGGACCACTCTGAATTCTTCGAAACTGAAAGTGAACGCGACTCGCGGCGCATCGCGCGACTTTTTTTTTTTTTTTGTTCTTTCGCTCATATACACTCGCGCGCGTCTATCGGTCGAGGGCTTCGACCGAGCGAAATGGGGAAAATCGGTACGGTGTATCGGTAAATCAGCTTGCACAAAAGCTTCGGCGCAATTTTCCCGCCGCTTCTTTCGTGTGTATGTACATCTCGCCGAGAGAGTCTAAAATTGTCGACATAAATCGCGACGGAGGCAAATTAAAATGGAAATTCGGTCCACGAAGTGTATCCGTAATTTTTTTTCTCTCTCTCTCTCTCTCTAGACTCTTGCTTTCTTAGTAATCTGGCCGAGAATCAACGCCGAGTAGCGAGATTCACTTTCGATCGAATTACAACAACGGAGCGTCGTTATTAAACCAGACCGGAGCAAAGATTATTAAAATTATGATCCCCCGCGCGCGCGAGAGAGGAAAAGTTCATATTATACACGCGATATGCGCCAACGGTGCTGTATATAGCGCGACCTTCTGATTTTCAGATTCGTATAATTGTGTTTTCATTTCGCAAACAATGCGAGGTTTCCATCGTCCAATTGATTTCGTTTTAAACTACGGGCAATTAGACGTGGATTGATTATAATGATTTCTCTGCTTAGAAACGATGACTATCGTATTATTCTTTCATCGATTACGAGCGAGCCTCGCACAGATATTATATGTATAATACATTGTATGTATACACGGGATCGGTATATACGCGAAAGGAAGAGGAGGACGAGAAAAAAATCGTGAAAAATTCGAGCCACGAGTGAAATTGTCCGCGCAGCATAGAAAGTTTTCTGAGACGCGCGAGCGTCTGTCGTCGTCGTCGTCCGATCATGCACATATTAAATTCATCGATGACAATAATGCCGATGGAAGCTGCCTGCGAGCAATTATCTAACGGACACGAACGATTCGCGCCGCGCGCGCATGTAAGTGCCCGTCGATCGTTCGTCGCCGCTTTTATCATCAATTTTCTCCTTTCGTCGTTGAATATAAACGTTGAATATCATAAGTTAGCGGAGAGATAGCAGGGATGATGTCAAGGATTTTAGGAAATAATTAACGCGATGCCTCGAAAAATTTAGAAAATTCCGGAACTGTTTCGGAAATGGTGTCAATGACTAATAAAATATTATAGATAAATACTTAGCAATGCCTAACCCACATTAGGCAATTCATGAACTAATATATCGCGAAGATTGCTATTTTCCTGTAACATATTTCTATAAGTTTCTTTTGAGACATCGGTCGACCTTGTCTTTATCGACATAAACACTGATTAGTACCCATGTTATCGCTAGATGGCGCATGCCAATATTTTCGAAACTCGCAAGAGGAACAGCAAACTGCTTGAAACATATAAGAGTGGATAAATTGATAATCAATTATCCTAATTAAATTTAGTTTGTACTTTACTAAACGAGGCTGAAAGTGAGCAAGCTATTTTCCTTTTGACATAAAATATTTAAGTCATTGTGGCTGATACATAAGCGATTCTGAAATTGTCCAAAATTTCCCAAGTATCGCGGTAATCCACCAAAATCTTAGATACTCCCGCTTTTGCCTAAATGCAGCTTTTACCAGTAGCATATATTTATACGCATGTATCATGCAGTAATTCGAAAGTAATATGTATACTTCGGAAAAGTTCAGAGTGATCTTTGAAAAATACGCGAAACTTTTCACTTCTCCTCCCGCTGTATTATCGAAAATACACGATAAAAAGCTCTCTTTGCCAGGATAAAATCGCACGAATTCCGAGACGCGCTTTTTGCGGGTCGAAGCTAAAAATAGCCTGCCGCTCGGTAGCCGCGATGCTAATTATCATCGGGTGCGTACGTACGTACTCGCACACAAGCCAATAAAAACTAATAATTTCGCGAGCGAACGCCAAAATAATTGGTCGTTGGTGCATTCGCATGGACCTCTGCAGCTTATATATATCGATAGTCGCGCCGGCGTCCGTGAAAGTACATATGATATACTTACAGTCTGGCGGTGCACCGCCGGCAATAACGATGGAGATCGATGAGCGAAAATTGGGTAAAGGATATAATTTTTTCATTGCCTCCTCCTGCGGGCCACGGCGCAGCCGCGACGAATCGTAACGAGTTCATTATTGCGCGATCGGCCATTCGAACCCACCACGTAACATCTACGATATCTGATACTAATCAGGGCGTTGGTGATGTTATTGTCGTCGCGGTCGTTTCTCTGTTTACATATAGAAACGACAAGCGCGTGGACGTGTCGCACGCGTCCGTCTCGACGCGATACGATCGTCTTTCGGTGAGAGTAGTATATATACGCCGGCCGTGATTGGAATCTAAAAAATTCATCATCTCTCTCTCTCATCGCAACGTAATGTAATGTAATGATAAAATACCGCGAAAAAAAAATCGATGCGACTGTTTAATAGGATACATTATCCGCGCTTTATAGCTCGCGATTTTCGACGATCGCGACGCGGCATAGAAATGTGCAATCAAGCATATCGTAAAGACCGTCTGCGAGCCATCGGTCGCGGACGAAGAAGAGGATTTCGTTGTCGTCGTCGTCGTAAAACGCATACGCAGACGTACTTATTACTCGCGCGCGTATCATTATACTTTCGAATTCTCTAATAATGATCGCCGAGGATAGGACATCTTTCTTTTCTCCCTGACGCGCGCGTATCAGACGTATATATGTATATGAATGTCGGATTTGCGAGGCTCGCGGGACCATTACACAGCAGCCGCATCGCGTCTTCGCTAAATATGCTAATAATTGTCAAAGAGCGACTCGACTCGGGCTAATTTGAATAGACTTAACGAATTTAACTTTCTTTAATCTAAGCTCTCGTAGCATATATATACGGCAGCAGAGACAATGCGCGCGCGACTTTCGCGTTGAGCGGAGATCGTGCGGCGACGCCCACGCGGAAGCTCGTGAGCCCTCTTATTTTTATGTACATAATATAGTCCACTGAAATCTTACATTGCATTTACACGAAAGTGGATAACATTTAGTTTTCTTGTGTTTTCGATCCTGCAGGTTAGGGCGCAAGTCCATAATGGAAAAGGCCATTTCGATTTTAAAACTCTTCGAAACAATTTTTAAGAACGTACTCAAGAAATCATATGCGTGAAGCTTGTTATTTTTCACAATCTCTCGAACATTTTTTAGTTAGATCATTGACGATAGATGTCACATTATGGGTACCCCCAAGCAGTCAAATCGTCTTCAGTAGATAATATACCGTTTGGGGAGAACTTTTACTTAGCTATGGATGGTGTTTATTCGTTTTTCAGCCACCCCTAACAAGAAAAGTTCATAAAAGCAAAATTCATAAAATTTTTTTCATAAATGAAAAATTAATAAAGCATTTTTTTTTATAATTTCATATTATACCCTCCAAGTATTTTCTAATATCCAATCTGTTCCTTTTATAATACGAAAAACCTGACACATGGAACGTGTAACTTTTACCGTGATTTTATTAATTCCATCAACATAAATTTTTCTACGAAACCGTTTTTATGAAAAACGTCCCCCACCACCTCAAACATCATACACATGAAGTTCTGGGTTCTTGTAGGGATCTATAGAGATGCAAACATCTCTTGTATATCGATAATTCTAATTAAAATTCAATAACGATGTCGAATCTGTACCCTTTTGCAGTAGGTCGATTTATCGGGTGGGCGAGAAAATCTTTTCGGCGCAAGAGATATACAAGTCCTTTGAACTGTGCCTCGTTTAAGAAGCAGTTGCATCGTGTGTGTGTACGTATACGTGTTCGCGCAGCTGATCGACGAAATTCAAGGACTAATGCGGCGCGCAACATTATACGAAGGGGGGAAAGCGAAGGTATACATTATATATACGCGACTATGCTCAAATGTACCTTGACTTTGAAAGCGAGCCTGTCTCGTAGTCGTGTCCTTTATTACACGACGACGCCACACGCTTGTGCACTAATAGCGTCACGTGTGCATTTTTGTTTCCTCGCGCTTTCACACAGACACAAGGCAGCAGCACGTGTGTCCCGATCGCGAAAAATCCCGATCCTGTCACCTCGAAACTCGCGCGCGCGTGTATATAAACGAGAAGAGCTGTTAACCTTTCGGTGGCTGTGGAACGCGCTCGAGGAATTTGCGCCTTATCGGTGCCTCCGCGCGCGATATGTGTAATACGCGGATGCAAAGGAAGAAAGGAAGGAAGGATATGTACACACACACACGTTACTTTTCACACATGTACATCGAGTGCTCGGTCGACTTGCGTTTATTGCCCATATCTCGAGACACACGTATGGTACGTATGGTATATATATTATCTCCCACCAGCAGCAGCTCGCGGGTTGCTTTTCGCGTCGTGCGCGCGACCGTATAAAGAAGTTTCTTTCACCTGCGCGCCACACGACGGTAGCCGCGTATAGTAGCGGCAACGCATTCATATATACCTCGCGCTGATTTCTCGGTCAGCACATTGCCTCGCTCCGCTCGTAATCATCATCAACATCGACGTACATATACACACACACGTACTCTTACTTGTATATTATAAGCTAGCGAGAGATAGAGAGGAAGGAGCGAACCCCCCGCCCCACGTTCGTACGAGATCGTTACGAAGTGGAAGTAAGCGCTCACATCCTCTACATCCGATCTCTGCTCGGGGAGCTGAAAAGATAAAAAAAAAATAAACAGATCAAACGAGCCAGGAAAAAAGGACCGTGTGGCGGCCCGTTCCCGCTGCTGCGAGCTCCCGAAGTGCGATCGTCCGTGCGCGCGTTCGGAGCGGCGGCGCAGGAGCACAGCGCGTGGCGGCGATTTTGACCTACAAAAACTCCTGGCGCGCGCTGAGCTCGCACAGCGATCGCGAGCGTCGCAGCGCACAAACCGCAGCAGCAGCAGCAGCAGCAGAGCAGCAGCATGTATACACGAGCCGCTGCTAGTCGACGTCTTATATGAGCATCGCAGCTCGTAGGGTACGCATCGAGCGTATCGGGATAAGACAGCGACTCGGTTTAGTTCAGCTGTATACTCGACGCAAATGAACGTGCAGTAGTAGTAGTAGCGGATAGCAGCAACGAGTGTCTAGTGTCATGTGAATCTTTAATACTTTTATCGCTTACTTTAGCTTTTTTTTTTAATTTTTTTTTTTTTTTTGGATTTCGTTGCGTCGTTTGTTTGGATCAGTGTTTTTCGCGTTATAAAGTTAGTGCTCGAGAGCGCAGCTTTTAGACCTTTTTTTTGTAAATCAATGGTGCATCGGCGGAGAGGATATAATTGATACATCGAAGCTTTATCCATCCAGCCAGTGTTATATACGAGAAGATTCGACGACCGCCAGCTTTTTTTTGCATCACTGGGCGGTGCGAGTCCGCGGGGTGTAAGAAGACGACGGTTTCATTCGAAAAAAGAAGGAAAAGCTCAAGAAAAATTCAGTCATGAGACGACTGGCTGCCACCGGCCTCTTGTCGCTGGTTAGTATGATATTGCAATATAATGATCTATACACTCGCTTCCTTCCTCGCTCTATCTGTATTTATAATAATACCGCGGAGCGCATTTAATTTACGCGGGGCCCGCTTCGTCGCGCAACTGTCTCCCCGACGTGCGCGCGTGTGTAACCCCGTTGTCGAGCGATTTTCTCCGCGCGTACATCGTATCGTATATATATTGTATATCGTGTACGGACGTGTATCTATCTCGTAAACGTATAATAATAAATTTTTGCAGCACATCGTGTGCGTACGTGTGTCTGTGTGCGCGCGTTCATTACCGGCTTCTATGCATTGAAGTAGCTCGTCCCGTCCGCGCCGTGTGCATATAGAGAGAAATCAGCCATTGGTAATAATAAAACTTTAGTGGGTCAACTTAATATCTCGAGCAGCGTGTGTGTGTGTGTATGTGTGTATGCCGAGTAGTCTATGCTGTTTCCTTATGATATTCTCCGTCTTCCGTCTGCGAGCGTCTACACACACACACACACACACACACATGGATAATAAACGACGACGCGTGTGCGTCAGCGTAAGGATATAAGGAAACATTTGTCGCGCTCGCGCAATTTTCATACTGCCTCTATGTATGGAGTCTATATGCTGAAAAGCTCACGTATACATACTCGAGTATAGACATTTGTTCATCCGTATCATCTCGTTCTTCTACTTTCTCTCTTCTCTCTCTCTCTCTATGTGTACACACGTTTCCCTCCTCGTTTATCTATATCCTTACGCCGCCGCCGCAGCCGCACGAGTGTAATTATCATAACGGTAGCATCGAGCGCGAGCTCCGATTTTTTTTTCCTTTCATCGATTTCGCGTGAACACGCGCGCGCGCGATACCGATTTTTATTTCTTCTTTCTCATCGTCATCATTACTTACTAAATTCTCATGTGTCATCGGTTTCACGCCCGCAACAACAACAACAACACAGGTGCTGCTCGTCGTTGTACACCGCCACGCTGTCGACGCGATCGAGATAAAGCACGACTACAAGTTCAAAAACAAGATATCGGCGCTGCTGCAGAGGGTGGACAGCAGCGCCAGTGGTAGCGGTAGCAGTGGTAGTGTTATTAGTGGTAATAGTTATAGTTCTACGACGCCGAGCACGACGACGACGACGACGACTTCACCGACGACATCGAGGCAGGACGCATCACTGGTAAGATACATTCATACACACACATTGTGAAAAGCTATAAATTATAAATGTAGTAAAATTTTTGCGAGCAGAACCTATTTTATCTTTTTACTTTTTTTGTTTCGCCATTTATACAGAAAATAATGAGGGAAAAAGTGTTTTCATTTTCACCCGTGCGCGCGCGTGGATGGCCGACGATTATATGACGAGGAGCGAGCGCGCGAGGCAATTTGCAAAGTCGGCTAATATACGATTCTTTTTACGTTTATCGCGCGCGTTTATGTATATGCAAAACCGGAGCAAGTGAAATCAGTCGTATAAAACAAAGATCCACTCACTTTTCTGAAGACGGCAGAAGCTCTATTACCCGCGCGAGAGCAGCAGATTCGCGCGCGCGCGCAGGGAAAAGGCAAAGTGCGTCGACGCGATTTTTCACTTATATTCGGCCAAATTAAAAAGCCATATAGTTTCCCCATAACAGGCACTTTTTAATTGACGACGCGCGCGCGCGAGTCGGTCAATTTTTTTTTTATTACCATAAACATTCGATGAAACGATTGAAATAAGGTATTTTACTTCTCCTTTTTTTTTCATCCTTTTAATTAGCTGGCACTTTTACTCGCGCGGAGGCGAGAGTGAGAGGGACCGACAGAGAGCGAGAGAAAGAGGGAAGATAATGATCGTACCCAGTCGAGATACGCAAAACGAAATTTTTTACGCGATTACGAATTAGAAATTCCAGATTTAATTCTTTTTTTTTTCTTTTATTTTAATTCTTTCGCGTTGAGGCACGCGCGTATTGGCCTGCCTGTTGCAAACGCGTACGTAAGGGAACCAACGAAACACACAGAACAGATTATCTCGAGTGAGAATTGACACCGGCTCGCGCGCGCGCGGATATTTTACAAAACTGGTAATAATTCAAATTTCAATTGCGCTCTCGTCGAGGCATGTAAAATATGTATCTAAACAATTGCGTAACACTCCGAGGCCTGTACAGTTTCGACATCCTAATTGTATGCGTTTAGCAGACAGCAAGGGGAAAAAATGCCAATATATGTGTATTATTTCCATGTCGAGCTCTCCGAGTTAATATACTGTCTCGGAGCACATTTTTCAATATATATATTCTTCTTCCACACGCGCACGTGTGCAAATATATTTTGCGCATCCCGAGGATGATACATCCCGCGTTTATTAACTGTGTTGCCGCTCTCGACCTTCGCCGCAGCCGCATATCTATACGACTACTTGAACAATCGATTATTATAATTAGCCTCATCATCGTCATGCTATTTACCCCCGTTTAACTCACTTACTATCCTCGAGTCAAACGATTCCCGAACAAAAATATCCTATACCGACCATTACGTGTACACACGTAGAAAACAATGTGCGCAACGGCAATTAGTCCCTTTTGTCAATTGTTTCGACTCTCTGCTCCGCAGGTCAACATCACCTCGGTCAGTCCAGTCACATCAGCAGCAGCAGCCGCAACGGCAGCAGCACTAATCAGTGGAAATTCCACGGAGGATGCCGAAAAACCGGAAGAGCTTCCAGAGGTCTGTGTGTGTGTGTGTGTTGTGACTAGTAGTGTATATAGCTCCAGTGTGCAGTATGTGCATCGCAATGAATTCCCACATACGCTATATAAAAAGCCACACGATAGTTATAACATCGCTACGGTGCTCGCGAGCCTCAGACTTTTTTCCTCTGCCTACTCGTCATTATTTAGCTCCTATAGCGCAGACAGAGAGAGAGAAAACTTTCGTTGGTTAATTTTTCGCGGTAACGCGAGCGCGAGGACTTTTTTGCGGCTCCCCCGTCCATGCGTGTGTGTATATATAATATACGCTCATCAATTCGCGGGTGAAACTATTTTATTTATTTTTTGTTTATGTACCCAACGTGTACGCGTGTAATGCGTGTGTACACACAATCGCTATATATAGTGGCGTTTATATACAACGAACTGTGAGAAATGCATCATCGCGTAATTCGCGCTCGGCCGCTGCCGCTGCTGCCACTGCGCCGTGATTTTTCCGCGAATCGCGGCGCTGAGAGGTCTTTTATAATACGGTTATACGATAAATAATAGGCTTACGAACGCGCGCGGCTGAAGAAATTTATGTACATTATTATATACATCTACGTAGCGAGCGAGTATGACTTTTTTTACATACGAGGTGTCGAGCTTATGCACGCGGCTAGTCATCCTCTATGTTTTTTTTTTGCATATTATTAAACGTACGATACACGTGTTCGCGATCGCATACAGGCTTAGGTAGGTCAGCATTATTTCTCTCGACTCTCTGTGATATATTCCAATGAGTGATCATCGTTTTATGATAATCCTTCGCTCGCTCTGAAAAGCCCAGTACGCTGAGGATATAGCCGCGGATGGTCCTCGTTTTTTTACGAAGCGTGGCGATCATCATACGGGGTGGCGATATAATGTAAACTGCACGTGAAATTCGTTCAATTATCGCGACAAAGTACGTAGGCAGCTAGTTTTATGCATTTTGTATTTTTTTTTACGACCAGCGAGAAAATATTTTCTCTCTCTTTTTCTCTCGCGTCGCGCGCGCGTACCCGCGATCGTAAACTCGCTCACTGTTTATGCTCGTAATTAAGTGTCAAAATACGTTTTATTAGGATGCTGTTGTCCGCGCGCGCGGCAGGAGCAGCATACGTATATTATACGACACACAACTTGTCGAAGAGCTCCAGAGAGAGAGAGAGGTTTCACTTTTTCTCGTTCTACTTTTTTCTTCATCTTTTTTTGTTGAACAAATTGAAAGAAAAAAAGAAAGAGAAATGATCGAAGAATGCGCGCAAAATCGATGTAATAATAATACAGCTGCGAGGCGCGCGCGCGATCGAATTCTGATTCAGAAAATTATTACCTCGATGATGTTTTAATCTTCTTCTTCTTTTTTTTGCCGCGCTCGTATATACATTATAATACGTTAAATTCATGCAGATTTTTATAAGCACCTGTGCGACGACGATTAATACATCACTCACGGTTGTCCGTCGCGCAATTTGATTTATGTCCGCGCGACCGATCGAGCTACTAAAATATAATCATCGGTGATTATTTATAGGTCTGGATGATGTTTCGCGCTGATTAAGAAGAGACAGAATCTTAATTATTATTATATCACGTACACACTCCCAATGATACATATATGATAATGATGCGTGTGCGTTGTGTGCGGCCCCGTGAGAAATCGGGCGCGAAACAAAACAAAAAAGAAAATAAGAGCAGAAACAAAAATTGAATGATAAAAGGAAGGAAAAAAAATGTTTTTCGCGCTCTCTCACGTGTATGTATGTGCACGTATACATATATAAGTATGTGTGTGTGTATGTATTATACTTACACCGAGCCCCGAGAAAAGTAAACCACTTTGAGAAAGTTCATTGTGCGCGGCGGATCCTGCGTGTAGCTTAATTAGACTGTACCGCCTTTTGCGAGTGAAGCGAGACACGGCGAGCGAGAGAGAGAGAGGAAGAAAAAGGTCCCAAAAATGCTCAATTAATATGGTAATTCGAGAATTGGTGCAGATCGCGAGCAGCGGCTAGGAAACGTATCCCAAAAGCTGACCCGATTCGCTCTGAAAATTCGTCGAAAAGATTTTCCTCGAAAAGGGTTCGTTATCGACGACTAGCCGCGCTCGCGCTATGATATAATCGGACGCGATGGATGAACTTTTTAAAGCTATTATTACATATTATACGTGTTCGCTTGCTCAACCGCCGTGTATATGAGCATCGCATCGATCATGAAACGGGGCTGATGATGGTTATGGCCCATCATCAAGTCACTTGACGTATCGTTATAATAACATAATGCTCCAAATTACCCGAAAAAGCATATATAAGATGAAAAAAAAAAGGAATCAAAGACGTCCCGCGCGCGGTAAACGAGATGCTCACACTTTCACGCGAAAATCTTCTTCGTAAAAAGCGCGCGCGCATCTCGAATTTTTATCTCTCGCGTATATAATATTCTTTGTGTAAATTATAATAATATTGTCGATCGACGCGAGATGCACCGGCTCCTTAATATACCTTACTCTTTTTTTTCTTCTTCTCCCTCTCTCTCTCTCTCGCGCTTATATATATCGCGTATTATATCGTCGCTCGCGCAACTCGTATACGCGCGCGAGTATTAAGAGTAAACTTTCTCGCGCTCGAGCTATATCAGGCGCGATGACCGACAATTAGCGCGTGGCGTTTGTTCGCGAAACGATTTTTTTTTCTTCTTCTTCTCTTCCTTTTCTTTTCCATTGCTTTTTAGGATGAAAAATGTATCGCGATAGATGGACATACAGCAGGTGAATTTTATCTCATTGTTTTTTTGGCATTTTTCACTCAGGCGCTGGAGCTGAGGTACACGAGGCCGGGACAAAAGTACCGAATACGAAGACCCGCGATCTCGCTGCCGACGAGGCGCGCCACGGAAAATCGACGGAGTCCTTATCAAGGTGAGTAGTTAGTTCATAAAGCGAAGTTTTACCGCGATATACAGATCTCGCGCCTCTCTTTCTTTTTGATATATACATAATGTATAATAGCTGAATAATGCGGAAGTGGTGCGTATTGCGCGATCTCCTCGCGACTTACTCAGTAGATTAACGTCCACTCGAGATCATCGTCGACATACACTGAAAATGATGTTACATGGTGCTTTATTTTGTTTGAACGAGGCATGTATACACAATATATATATAATGTATATACGTGCTCGAATCGTTACGAGCGGGGCTATTTAAAAATACCGAGATTAGCTTTAATGAAAGTTAAACAATCTTATTTAAATAGACTCTCGCCGCGATGTCACCTGTATTATACATTGTACACACACACACGCAAGCACATGCCTATAAAGCCTACTCGTGTAAACAGCTGTTTAAGCTCGTGTCAGCTCCAGACAGGTCCATGGGACTCGCTTACTACTACCACTACTTTGCGTACCGCGCGTCCGAGGCGAAAAAACACACGTAACTCGCAAATATTCAATTACCGTCAGCAGCGTGGAGATGTTTTAGTCTCTCTCTCGCGCGCGCGCGAATTTACATACACACGGCGCACGGCAGTTTGCAATCTTGCGGCTGTGGCGCTTCGGAACATAATTTTTTGTTATCGTCCCGTCTTCGTCTTCTTTTTCATTTTTTTTTTTTTTTTTTGCGGGAGAGTGTCATAACTCAATGTGTTTCTCCTATATACGCGCGCATTCAATCAATACGCAAATACGAAAATGCTCGACTCGAGTCTTCGGACTTTCTCACCGCGCGAATACGAGAGGCTGCTGCTGGCTGCACGCGTAAGAACGAGAAAAAGAATGAGAAGTTAAAGAAAAAAAAAAAGATTATGGGAATGTCGCGATGTTTCAGAAACTAATTTACATTCACCGCAATGGTAAACGAAGATACATAATACATGCCTTTTTCCGACACGTCTATGAGCGAAGAATAGGATGATTTTTCCTTTTTTGTTTTATTCCTCGTTGCTAGAGACACAGCTCAGGCGAAATATGAAGCAAAGCGCATCTGCTGCTTTCCCGCGCGCTCATACGTCTCGATTTCGCAATCGCGCGCAGTGCGTATAACACAGATATAATAATATAGTCCCGATGTGTTCGAGAGCAGACCGCACACTGCGACACGACGATCGTCTTCGTCGCGGCGCTTTCGATTTTGAAAGGTATATATACGCGCGACGCGAGCATCGATTCCGACTTGATAAAAGAAAAGTAAAGGTTGCAGCAGCAGCAACAGCTTTGATAAGAGTAAAAAAAAAAATTATGACGAAACTCGACGAGTACGGTCTCTCTCTCGAACAGTAAAATTAAATTTCTCTATCGGCCTTTCGCCAAACGCGTATACAGGTACATATAATACGAAAAGATGAGTCGCTCACCGCGAGCTTCGGGAGGATTATCGAGTAAATGGATATCGATTGGCCCCTCGCGCTTCATTGATATAAACATCATAACGCGTTGTACGCGCGCATAAGTATATGAAGAAACAAGACGAGAAGAAAAAAGTACAAAAAAAAAATAACCTGCTGCTGCACCTGAGAGCAGTTATATACGTATTAATATTTAAAAAATTATCCCGCGGTACAATTACGACGCGGCACGTCTTATTTTCACTTTTCACGTTATTTACATAATAAGAGAGGATGCATCTCGCCACCGCGGCCCCGCGAGACGACGCGTCTTGCGGTCAAAAATTATAATATTATATATACGCGCGCGAGGATTAATGAAAGATTGACTCAATATAATTTTCCTTCATCCTCGCTTGCTTCTTCATTTTTTTTTATTATATATGATGCCTTGACTGCTCTCTCGACTGATCGCACTTGTTTCTTGTTTCTTTTTTTTCTCTGAAGATAAGATTCGTCTGTCGTCCGGCAGGCCCGGAAGACGGCCCGGCGTCGTGCACGATCCGAAGAGAGCACCGACCGACAGCGAGTGCACTTTCTTTTCGAAAACCGTCTGCTTGGAGGCTGCTGATTATCCCATGTGAGTATACAAGCGCATACGTATAATGTACTTACACACACACACACACACACACACACACGTGCGACGAGTACACTGCTGCACACACATGTACGTACACGTACGTACACGACGTTTTATCTATCTACGCTAGAGCGTCGTCGTCGGGATTAGAAAACACGTTTGGCCGGAGGCAGTGTCGCGCGCGCATTGACATTTACCGCGAGAGCAAACGAGCCGAGCAATTTTTCTTCTTGCTCGTTTTTTTTTCTGTTCTGTTGCCTCGTATATAAAGTAGCTAAAAGACACAGTGTATACGCGGAGCAAAAAAAAAACCCGCGAGAAAAAAAAAGTTATTCTCGCGAGCGTTGCAGTCGGGAGAGCGTGGGGGATGAGTAGTAGTTATGGCTTTTCTCGCGCGAACTTGGTTTAATGACCTTGTTGCACGCGCTCGAACTCCTGCGCACTGCCATGCACACACACATACATATAATACAAAACGTTTTGTTCTGCAATTATATACTTACGCGCATCATACTTCACGTGCATATATGCGATATAATGAAAGGAGACGAGCAGTCGATCGAGAGGGAAATTTCGCGACGCGCGCGTCTTCGTGGAATATAATGGAATATAATATCCCGTTTAAATGCTAAGCAGGCTCGAAGTCTCTATGAGTATAACGATGATAAGATTGCATTATAGAACTGCGAACCCGTCGATTTCTCAATTTTATATATATTTTCTAGATATCTATTCCAATTTTCTCGAGCTCGGGACGCTCTCGTTAAAAACGTATTTCGCTCGCTCACACACATATCGCACAAGTAATAAAGATGTAAATTAGAAGAAAGCTCGCCACAATGTTTATGAATTCATATTTATTTCAAAAAAATACAGCGAGGCGATAATGCGAAGCATACGCAACAACAAGGACATGGTCTCGGCCCTGCTGACCGACTTCAAGATCAAGGACTACAACAACAATCTGCTGCGCGAGGACGACGAGGTCTTCTTGCCAACAGCGAGGCCCGGCCTGCTGGGCTCCTCCTCGTCGTCCTACAAGACGAGCTACGACCATCATCATCAGGGCAGGTACCATCGCGACAAGCCTAATCTGTCGCTGTCGCCGTACGACAATCGTTTCGAGAGCAACGAGATCAAGAGGTACGTTGTGAGGCACGATAAAAAATGAAAAATCAAGTAGCTCCGTTGCGTAGACACAACGAGCTCCCTGAGCCACGGCTTTCGAACGAGTAGGCCCGTCTGGCGGGTAATCGTCGTACAGGAGTCGCTCTGTCTCGATTCTCTCTCTCTTTGCCGCGCATACAATCGGCCGCGCGTGCAAATTGAAAGCACCCGCGCGATCGCGATGCCTATTTCATACACAGTGCACCGACTAATAAACATATATCTTGTCGGAAAAAGGCACTAAACATCTACACGCGCTCGCTTATTACGATATATTTATTATCGATCGCGACTTGACCTTGGAGCGCGTGTAACTATGACTATATACGAGCGCCGCGCGACTTCTACACCATAAAACGTTCCTATATTTATCGTACGCGTCCTATAATACATTATTCTTCCGTCGAGCGGTGCAACGATTATTATTATTCTCTTCTGTGTCTGCGCGGCTTACGAGTACTCGCGCGGTGGTATATATACGTAAGCGCGGAGCTCGTGCTCTACATTTCTCATTATTACACGCTGGGGCTGCAAATCGTATTTCCATGAAGGAATATATATACATCGACGCGGATGCATTTCGAAATCCGTACCTTGAGAAGGTACTTGCGCACTACTACTACTACTCCGTACTGCGTAGTACGGCATAATATATATAATACGCGTGTGCCAGGCATTGCCAAGTGCACGAGAGAGAAATAATTTCCAACGACGACATAATTGTCTCGAAACTGATTGTTTTTTCGTTGTCGTTGTTGTTGCAGAAAGTACGAGTCCTACAACGAGCCCTTGGACAACGTCGAGGAGGGCTTCACTTGTCCGTCGCAGGTGAAGTACGCCAAGCCGCAGCTGGCCAGGGCCGCGTCCGGCGTCTGGAAGTACATCATCAATACCGACGAGCACACCCAGACGCTCAGGCTTGAGAAATGCTCGTAAGCCCTTTTTCTTTTTTGCTCTTGCGAATATCTCGCCGAAAAGAATGTAAAAATTTAGCGAAAGTCCGAGATTTCACTAGCTAAATTTATGAAATCTATTTTTTTTTTTTTTACGAGTAATCGTTTTTGGTACGGACAGTTCTGTTAACTTCCATTGTCATTCAGTGGAATTCGTTTATAACGCTACAGCGAGCAAATTAAAAACTTTAGTTCATTCATTGTCTATGTTAAGAGTATGAGTGATTTTTGGGTTAATAGAGTTATTTATACTAACAAGACGGACATAACAGAATCTCGAATGCAACGAACATTTTTGACCAAAAATTTACCTTTTACGATCGTTAATTACGAGACTTGAGAAATCACGTGGTATCAAAGAGCGAAGAAAAGTAAATATGTATACACCGTGACAAGACCCTCTGAGCTGTCAGTTCACTTTGATCAATACGGACGAAAAGTACCGCGACTGACCGCTAGATGATTTGATTCCGTTTTTTATCAACCTCTACACAAAGTAACAAAGATAGAGGATTATATACAACAATTTTTATTCTAGCTACTAAGAATCGTTTATCCATTTTAATGTTTCTAATATTGTGAATGTGATTTGCCCTATTTTCGTATGTCAGACTTGCTCAAGATAGTCTGTAGGCACATCGTGTGCACATCTTTGCTCGACCACATCTCGATCCCAACTTGCACTCACCGTTGCATTGAGTTGCCTCTGCCGCTGCTCTCGAGCGCTTAACGACTAGATATTGTTAAATCGCCAACAAAAAAGGACTAATTCGGTACATCCGCTCTAGTCGGGGGTTCACCGCCGCCGCCGCCGCGTGTCACGTGGCCAACGAATGCGTAATCTATTTCGCGATGATTGATGGGCTCGCGTGCATTATGGGAATTTTTTGGGGCCGCGATTTTACGCAATAGCCGACGGAGCAGCAGCGGTGGCAACAGCAGCAGCAGCAGCAGCAGCCTCTCACGTAAGCCATCGTTACACAAAGGGCCGTTTTTGCGCTCATCGATCTTTCTCAAATTATATTATTCTCTCCCCCGTGCGGTGTTAGACCTCTCTCGCGCGCGTAATCGCACAATATCAAATCGATCGATTGTTGTTCTGTCTCTATATATTTCTCTCTCTCTCCAAAGACCTGTACTGCGCGGAGTCGGTCGGCGTCAAAAAAGAAGCGTAAATAATCGCGCAGCGTAGAATCGGAAGCAGCTCGCTCGTTCGCTCGCTCAGCTTGTAATGAATGTTTTAAAATGAAAGTGTTTTTCCAAAGAAAACGAGTTCTCTCGCTCGCTCGCTCGTTATAGATCTGCGCCATGCTGGCAGCTGCTGGCAGTTCTTTTATGCCCACGTACACATATAACATACAGACACACACACATACAGAAGGAGGAAAACTCGATTTTCAAACTCGTGCACTGAGCGTGGCTGCAATTTTCATGCGACGCACGCGTACTCGCTACGCATGTAAAGAGTTTTTGTCAATTTGTGTGGGTGCACATTTATATGTATGGCTGAAATATATACGTGTGCTGCATCGAAGATTGTCCTCGTGGTAAAAGTGATTATTTTATCATGTACAGATGCCCCGTCGGACGATCGATTATTTCACTCGAACGGATTTTTCAGCTATATAAGATATTTAGAAAAAAAATATGGATTTATACACATTTCCGTGATTCGCTACATATATACAAGCAAGTCGATACCGATCTCGCTCGAGTTCACGCTCGGTCGCATAAGTCATGATCCTTACGTACATCGGACAAGAAAATGAAAAGTTGACGCGCTCGCGCCGTACGCGTACTTTGATGTTATTATTAATAATATACATCTGCGTACTCGGATGAAAGTGCAGCTATCTTTATATGCCTCGTGCACGCGCGGATTTTATGTAAAATCCGATTATATATCCTGGCAAATTTTATTAATAACTCGCTTCTCTCTCTCTCTCTCTCTCTCTATCTATTTTTCTGCGCCTGCCGTCGACAGCGCCAATCAATAAAATGAGACTAGGCGCTCAATTCTCATCGAATCAATTAGACTTTTACTTTTCTATAATAGCGCGCGCGCGAGCTTCCCGCGCTTTAATCGTGACTAATCACTCGGCGTCTTGTATACAGTATATAATGCTGCAGAAGAATAATGGAAACATTTTGCAGAATACGCAGTAGCAGCTATATTGTATATACGCGGGATAGACAATTCATCGGAAAACTCATCGTCGCTTCCATTCACACGCACTGTATATACTACGGTCGGCCTATAAGAGACTTTTTCTTTCTCTTCGCGCGAGCTCGCACCAGCGGCATTGTGTGTTGCATTACGGCTTTCGCCGATGAATGCATTTTATTTTATATGCTCGATCGATCTCGCGCGCGGATAAGCTGCCGCGGATTCGTCGGGGGCTTTTTTTTTCCTCCGAGCTCCATCGTTTTCGGTTTTTATAAACGAACGACTATACGACGACGATTCGACTTGACGCGCGTATCGCAAAACTCACCTCGTCACGCGGATACTTCCCCGTATTATATTCCCGAAATTACGTAAAATATATTTTAGAAGTTATACAGAACGTTATGTTTGTATATAGGCAAGAGGCGCGTTTCATAATAATTGAAAATAAGTTTTGCATTCTTATATGTACCGGTGATCGTCAAGTGACTTTGTGTTTGAGCAATTATTTGACTTTTTTTTCTCTCGCTCGGACGCGAGCGTGAAATATGAGATTGCGTTCGCGACGCAAGCCGTGCATAGGATTAGTTTGACCGATGCAAAAGAGATTTATATATAGATCCGTACGTATTGAGTGGCACGTGTGTATCCTCGGTTCCGATGCTTGGGCAATATTCGTACTCGGATTTAGACTTTTTTTTTCAATATTAATCATAATAATAACGAGTGAATTACAATCTTGAGTCCAAGCAGCAGTCTTTGTGCATTTCGACGAATTCCTTGACGAAAAACTCTTTTTTTCTTCTTATGCGCGCGCGTGAGCTCAAACAGGCGCATCGATGTCCTGCAACGAGATACAATGTAGCCACATAGCTCCAAAGCGACAAAGAAAAGTATATAACCGAAGCGCACTCCAAGTTGGCCAGCTGACTTTACCGTAACGTTAATGTTTCGTTAAAATGAATGAAAAATAAATAAAAATAAATAAAAACGCGCTCCTTCGAGACTCGATAATCTCGCGGTCGAGTCCGCGGAGAAAGTCGCAACTACGAAAATCGGTATTAAAATCAAAGGCGAAAAAAAATTATCCCTGGATGTAGGATACATAATATAATGTAAAATAATATGTATAATGCCGAGGAGATTTCGTTTAACAACGTCGATGCTGCACACGAGGGGGGGGGGGGGAGAAAAATATTATTATATTATATATTATAGTTATTTACGTATATAAACACGATCGAGCACTGCAGCTCGAGTACGCGAGGATTAAATTCACTTATAGCTCCGTGCCCCGTTGCTTATATCCTTTTTAGCATCGTTGCATCGTCATCGCGAAAAAGCAGTACACATTGCAACGCACCTTATAATAGGCCTTTTTTTGCATACACTTCGCTCAATTCCGTAAGAGAAATTTTCTCCATCGCGATCGCTCCAAATCGCGCTTGCAGCCTAAAAAAAAACTCGTACCTCGTACATACATACATTTTGTGTATTACATGCAACGTAACGCTCGAGTATATCGATCTAATATACCTTCTGCTTCCATGTGCAATTAATCGTCGCGACGCAGCACGCCGCGCCAGAGCTGCTCGTTCATCTCGGAGAATTATCGCTCCACCTGCATGCAAGTCTACAACTATCATCGTCTGTTGACCTGGGACTCGAAGCTCGGCCTGCACATGGACATATTCAAGGTGCCGACCTGCTGCAGCTGCCACGTGCAGGGCTACACGGACATCTTTCCGCCTCATCAGACCGATCCGCCGCTCAAGCCGCACGAGTCTTTCCCCGGTGTGGATTTCGTCCAGAGCGATCATCATCCGTTCGGCAAAGGTACGATTGATTCGCGACTATATCGTGTTATAGAAGTTTTAACCGAAAATCGAAATGTGTGCGTGTACAGGAAGCAGCAGCAGTAGCACGAGATACCACGGCAGCAACAGCATCGACAACGCGGCGCTGAGCCTGTTCCGCGACCACTACATCAACTCGGATCCGGACGAGTTGCAGCTGCAGCACTCGAGCAGCGCCCGCAGGCCGAGCATCGCTAAACCCCCGAGAACGAGGAGACCATCTTCGTCCTCCTCCTCATCAGCGTCTTCTTCCTCGTCTTCGAAAATTCCGAGGCCGTTCGACAAGCTGCCGCAGCAGCACGCGCCGAACACGAGGGCGCCGGGCTACAAGGGCGGCCACAGGCCCTCGCACAGGCCCAATCGGCCCTTTCGGAGAGAGTCCGCGCTACCGGATACATCGGATTATACAGAGAACGGCGGCAATCTTACGCGCAACCGGTAAGAGTTTTTTTTATTTTTTTTTCTTCGAAATTTCGATCGACAAGTAGAGTATGAAAGACGTGACAGCTGCTGCTGCGTCGCGTCGCGGTCTAGCCGATTTTTCGGCGAAAGTGTAGCAGTAGTAATAATGAAATTGCGAATTATTTTTTTCTTTTGGAAAAATTGCACGCGCTAAACACTAAACTCTCGCTTTCTTTTTTCCGTTGCTGTTGCGAACGCAGATTTAGCCAATCCTTAGATCAGGACTCGCAGGAGCCGGGTCTGCGGCTGCAGAGCGGCTTCGACGAGGAGTACCAGGAGACCAATCGCCGAATCAATTACAATTACCATCCGATCCTGGACTTCTTCAAGCCCGAGGCGGCCATGCTCAAGTCCGAGGAACCGATCAGCACCGGCGGTAGCGGTGGTAGCGCATCGCAAACGACCGGCGGCCAAGTGCAGCTGGCGACCAACGAGCAGCAGAACTCTTGGCAGCCTTTGTTCAAGTCCTAGGCATTATTATTACCGATTATCATCATTATCATTATTATTATCGTATAACGCATCGATTTTAGCTCGAACGTACCTGAGATCGTTGATAAGAAACGAATTTATCCTTCTTTATTTTTGTACCCGTACCAGTTCGCGCGTGACTCTGTTATAAAAAAGAAATCGAAATTGAAAACGAAAGAAAAAAAATTTAGTCCATATCACGGTTGACATCAATTCTGAATTGGTGCAAGCATATCGGCATCGTTGGCCGTTGTTTTCGACGCCGAAATATGCTCGTAATTGCGTGCTATATACATATAATGTTATCGCTATACATCTGTAAGAAAGTTTATACGTATACACTTGGCTCGAATTTATTAATGTTTAATTATCCCCTTTCTGTGTATCATTCATTTGTATAAATGTTTTCTCTATACATAATATGCATTAGTTCGATTCGAAAATTTGCATACGTCGTTGTATTATATTATTTTTATATTGCCGCCTGCGCGCGGTTATAATATACTACTTGTAAAATCTATTTAGGTACACATTATGCTCTAGGTCTGTTATTAATAAAGTATAGTTTTTACATTTTCATTTGTAATAAAATGGTCGTTTTTACTCATTTCGCTGCACGCCCGTATATATTTTATTATCGCTCGTAATGACTCGGGAGAAATATATATATACAACGTTAAGTGGAACTCTCGTTTAGCATTAAATATCGGTGTGCCTCGAAAATCCACATTAAAATAAAAAGTAAAAGAAGATAAGGGGAAGAAAAAAAAGAAAGAAAATCGGCAGCCTGTGCACGACTTTGCATCGCTGAACTTTATGGCCTTGCAATTAACCCAATTCGCGCTTCGGTCCAATGTCAATTTTAAACAGCTCCGTGCTCGCGATATGAAATTTCTGCGCTCGCGGAAAGGAAACGAAGAGAGAGAAAGAAGAAATTACTACTCATTTGAGAAAGAGAGAAATGCGCGCCGCTAGTGGTCTGTGTTAATACGTGTATACAAAAAAAAAATCGAGCACTCGAGCTACCAAGAGATATCGGCGGCGCGCGGGCCGAAAAAAAAAGCTCTCCGACGCGAAAAACAATGGACACGTCTTTTCACGTCTTACGCGCGCGTCGATACTTCGTTCCGGTCCAATGCAAACGACGACGACGACGACGACGCTATGATGGTGGTGGTTGGTGTGCCTCAGAGGCGCGAAATCAGTCCTGCGTGACCGATAACGTATATCTCTCCCCGCCCCCGCACCACCACCTCTCGCGTGCCCATTTCTACTCGTGCACGAGAGAGAGAGAGATACTTTTCCGTCAGCCACCACTGCGTTCGTTGCTGCCTTTATTATTATTTTACGTTGTTTTTTTTTGCTTTATTGCCTGTCATCTCGCGGGCGGGGAGGGCCTGCTGCCGTTCTTCATTTTTATTTACTGGCGTTTTTGTGCACGCGAGCTTCTCGCGCGTTCCGTCCTACTCTTATCCTCGCGCCTAGAGCAGCGCGCTACGCTATATCGCAAATTTCATATAAATTGGGCTGAGGCTGGCTCGCGCTCAACAGTTCCGATCGATCGCTCCTAAACGAAAGTGTATTAACAGTGGTGCAAGTTGTTGTTTTTGTGCTCGAGTCGTATGACGAGGTGAAAATTTGCTCTCTTTAAATCTATCTATTTATCAAACATACGTTAGATATTTCAATCTGTGCGAAGAGCTATGGTGTTGACATCGAAGTCGTCCGAGTGCGTGTGATTATCTCGAAGTGATTTTTTAAAATCGATTACACCCGTGAAACTATCCAGAATGACGTTGAGAACATGAATCTTGTTAACTGCTCGATAATCGCCCTGCTGCTCTGTGCCGGCAATTGTTCATCGTCCGCGTCTACTCCGCCCTCGAATCGCTCCAGTCCGATCAGTTCGATCATCAAATCCTACGAGAATGCCGTACTCGGTGAGCCGTCGAGGACGACGCCGATCGTCGTTGCGTCGACGATCGGCACCACGAGTCAGCCACCATCGCCACCACCGAACAGCATCGACAGGCACAAGCACATCAGCGTCGAGCTGAGGGGCTCGCAGTCGAGCGACGTGCCCTACACCTACGAGGGGAGCAACTCCCGTGAGAGCAGCGGAAGCAACGAGGACGGCAGTGGAAGCAGCAGCAGCAGCAGCAGCTACGAGCCCGACTCCGGCCCGCCCAACCACGTGATCCCCTACACGGAGCACGAGAACCCGAGGGAGCCGGCGACCCGGCCGAATTACACGGCGCCCGGGGCCTGGGCCAGACCCGCGCCCGACAAAAATATCTCGCTGGACTTCGTGCCGAGCAAGCTGTACGCGCAGGTGCGCGGCACCTCGACGGTGCAGCGTCTGCCGCGCGAGGACGCCATCAAGAGCGCCGAGACCTCCGAGGAGAGGGAGAACGCCGCGAGGCTCAGGGAGGTGGTGAAGATCACCAAGGCCAACACGGTCTACTCGGAGGAGGGCTACGAGGACGCGGCCTACGATCACGCGGGACAGATAAGGGACGCCAATTTTCACGAGGGCTACGCCAAGAAGCTGGAGGAGGAGGCGGATAGAAAGACGAACGGTGGTGGTAAATTCGGCAAGAAGAAGAAGAAGAAAAAGAGATTGAAAAAGGGCAGAAAACGCTACAGACCGAGGAAGGGCAAATCCCGCCGCGCCAAGAGCTATCTCGACGATTACGCGGATCATCTCGAGGGCTCGTCGTCGTTCGAGTCACCCCGAACGACGTCTCCGCAGCAGCAGCAAATAACACCGGAACAGTTGAGTACGCTCAAAAGTGCCCTAAGCAGCTCCGTCCTCGATCCCAAGAAGCAAACGTTGGACGGTTTGAACGAGCTCGAGCGAGACTTGAAGCAGGAGTCACTGGAGGCGATCAAAGCCACGACCGAGCCGTACTATTACAAAACGACGGCCAAGCGATTCAGTCCCGTGCCGTCTTACGAGCCCATCGAGGCTCGAAGCGAGACGACGGTTCGGGACGCGACGACGATCCCGTCGACGACCACGCCCAAGCGCAACGTCTTCACGATCAGGACGCGCAAGCCGACGACCACGCAAAAAGTGTACGTTACCAAAGTGAAACGACCGAGCAATAGATATTCCGCGGGTCCTCCCGGCAGCGATCGACGAACCTACGCGACCGATCCGTATCCCGACCAGACGCCCTCGACGACACCCGTGAATTACGGCGATCTGTTCTGGCAGTATTACAAGAACAATCCCAATCGGACGCCGGCGGTGACGTATCAGCCCAAGAACGGACACGGCCCCTATTTGTACTTCGTGACGTCGAGCACGTCGACGCCTCATACCCAACAGTCGTTTTCCACTCAGCCGGCCGTCGGTAGCACGAGCCACTACGTGACGGCGGCTCCGGAAAACGTCACCAGGACCACCGTTACCTATCCGTACAACGACAGAAATCTCTATCCTTCGTCCGAGGAGTACGTGCCGATTTCTTCGCCGGGCCCGATCGTCGACGTCGATAGAAGAAAGTTCGCGTCCGGCGAGCTCGACAAACCGAACGGCATCGACTCGAAGTATCCTCGAGACGAATTCGAGTTCGACAAAGCCCCTGCCAAGTACCCGAACGTCAAAGAAAATAGCTTCGTGAAATCGCCAATTAATAACGTTCAACGATTCAAATCCACCAAGTATCCGAACGCACAGCTGCCGGATCACGGGCCGCAAAAACAGCAGCGACCTACGAGCGATAATCGCTGGCCGCCCGTCGTTGTTACGCCGGTGAAAAGTGAAAGGCCCGTAGAAAGCGTTTACGACGTCATTCAAAGCGACGAGCGACTGACGCACGGCGAGAAGACAATGACGTTGCCGGTCAGCACCAGGCTGCTGCCACCCTCTCCGTTGAGCGCGAGCGAGTACACGAGTTTTTCCATGCAGAGCAGCGGCAGCAGCAACAGGCGAAGCTACACGACGGTGCCGCCGTCGATCGTGACTCTGGTGCCGATCATCGAAGCGATACACAGATACAAGCAGGATCGTATGTCCATTCCGTTTTTGTTTAGGAAGAAGAGATCTGCAAAGTTTGATAATGGTGATGATAGCGATGATGTTACCGAGGATAGTGACGTTGGGAAATCAAGGATAATCAAGCGATCTGCGAATAAAATGTACTCGTCCAAATTCCAATATTTACTCAACGAAGCTCCGCGTTTCGTTAATACGCAAGTGGATAACGAAATAAATAAACGATTTAAAAACGGTTCCAAAGAAGAATCAAAGAACGAAAAGTCACAAGAATCTTCGAACGAGTCCTCGAGCGGATCGAGCGAATATTCAAAGCATCCAGTCAAGTATAGGAAGAGCAATAAAATCAATTCTGGAGAGAAGCCGTCGGTCGAGGCTGAGGTGCCTGAATTTGACTTCAGTAACGATTCTGTGGAATTCGAAAGTGGCCAAAAACCGGTAACGAAGAAAGCAATAATAGACGACAATAAGTATCCATTTTACAAGGATAGCAGCGAGTTCAGAGATACGGCCATCAAATACATCACTAACCCAACGATCGTACCCAGAAAAACTTTCGGTGGCATGGAATTTTACAACTCGAGAAATCTCGAGTGCGAGGACGTGAATCCAAACTTGGACGGCGTTATACCGAAGGATGAGGATTTGGCGAACAAGCGAGGCCACGTCAAGCATCGAAATAGGTTGCATGGCTTGGGCGACAAGTTGGACTGCTACAAGGCCAAATTTTTCGACGAGGACCCGCTGGACAATCCGCTGTTTCACGAGAAAAAGGTAGATACCCCGTCGCCTCCTCCGGAGCTCGACGCGAGGCAATTCGCCTCGAGAATATCGAGATTGCCGGGAAAGAAAGACGAGTACGTGATACCCATGGGCCCGAAACGACCGGAACAGATGGACTACATCAAGCGCTCTCGTAGGCCTTCGCGAAATCAGCCGACGAGATATCATCCGCGACCGGGAGGAAGCAGACATTATCCCGATCAGCAACGACCACGAAAACCGGCAGCGACCGAATTATTCACCCAGAGACCCAAGGAAGAGTCTTCTTCGGCGGAAAGAGGGGCGAAGAAGGAAGTTTCGAATAAAAAACGACAGAAGTCAGACAAGAAAAAGACTCGTTACAAGATTTCTCCCTCGTATCAGCGACAAGTTTACGAAGACGTGATGGGCAACATAATGCACAATGAAAAATTACCGAAAAATGCGGGCGCCAAACGTGGACCGATGCATGCGCATCCGAAGCACGGTTATCGAGACAAGGGCAACGCGCACAGAGATAACAGGCACGAGGCCTCGAGACACCATCGAACCAACAACGTTAAAGGTCCTATGCCACCCAAACACATATTCGACGTTATCAATCGTAAGCCGGTAAATACTCATTATCATAAAGAAAAATACGTTCCCAGAGGCACCAGGCACTACTACAAGGTATACAAAAGAAGCATCGATTCTCACAAAGTCCAAAATAACAACACGATTCATGAAAAAGCCAAACAGAACGTAGCCGAGAGAAGTCCTTATCCTTTCCGAATTGTCATTACGACCGAACCACCGAGAACGACCAGCAGCAATCGAAGTCTGACGATATTATCGGATGAATCGACAACAGCCAATCCTACTTTTTCGATTCTCGATCGTTTGAAGCATTCGCGTCGACCAACGAACGAAGATGCAAAATTCAATAAATTTTCCGCTGAAGACACATCGTCGACTGATCAGCGAAGAAATGAACCCAGATACAACACCATTCAAAGAAGGAAGATGTTCTCGAAGCCAAGAAATATAACTTTAGCTGCATTAATCAACGCGGAATTGTCGGATAACGTGTATCAAACAACTGACGCATCATTCAGAGGTTCTACATTGGTACCCGTCGTTGTGAGGCCAGACGAAAAATTTACTTCAAGAATACCACAGGAGAGTCAAATTCGATTTAGAAAAAGGAGACCGCATAAATCTTCTTTCGACGATCGAGTGGCATCGAAAAACGACGACGAAGTCGATGGCTCTGGATCCGAATCCAATGCCAAAGAGAAGGATGACGACGACAAAGAAAATGTCGACCCAGTGAATCTCGATTTGGATCCCGATTTTTACGAGCACAAAGAGTTGAGTGATTTTCTGCAGGGCGAGCCACCTGGTTACGATAAAGCTTTTGCATCCGGAGAAAGCACCAATAAGGACGAGAGAAAAGTCCGGAACAAAAATGAGAGGATCGATAGTGGTTCACAGGAAGCAGAGACCAAAGAGGCGGATGAAAATTCTCGAGAAACCGAAAAGGATGCATCGGTGGAGGCGTCCGGTGAGGATAATTCCGGCGAGAAATCTTCGGAAGCTCGCGAGACGGACGCAGACAGCTCGAAATCGGCGGAAAAGAGTAAGGAACCTTTCGAGAGATTTTCAGACAGGCCGTACTCGCCTCCTGAAAATTACGAAGACGACAAATACGCCGATCTTGGACCGAGAATAAACAAACCGTACTTCTATCATCCCCCTTTCGAGGTGCCCGACTACGAGAAACCCGGCTACGAAAAGGACACGGATCGCGCGGACAATTTCGACAACAGTCAAAACGAAGAGACCGAAGACCACGAAAAAATCGCGTTTCCCTGGGAGCACGACGACGAAGAAGACGGAGAAGCGGGGGAGAGCAAGAATTTCTTCAAACTCGGTAGCTTCGAGTATCCGTGGGAGAGGCGAGAGAAGAAAGAGAGAGAAAAACGTCGAAGAGACAAATCGCGTCAAAAATCCGACGAAGAATCGGACGAGGCCGAGGAGGCTACGAATAAAAGATTCGTGTGGGTTCCCCTGAAAAGAGACGCAGGTGAGATGGAAAGTTCGTACGGTTACAATCCTAGGAGTAAGTTCAGTAGCAAGTACAGATCCGAGATTGACGGTTCGCTCGAAGATGACGACGAAGACGACGAAGAACCGTCGAGCATCCACAGGGACGATATCAAAGAATCGATTTTGCGAGATATCGAAGATATGGAGTCCTCGACTCCGAAAGTCAAAGTTTCGCAAAAAAGGTTCCTCAACAATACCGTGTCGATGAGTAAAACGATCGACGATCTGAGAAATCCAGTGAACATGACGGAATTCAAGCATCTGACATCCTCGACCAGTGCACCTTCTGCAACCTATCAAAAATCGAGACGAGGTACAAGAGCGCCGCAAGTGACTGGCAAAACCCCGAGCGTTACTAATACCAATAACGCCGAGAAAGTAAAATACATCAGACGTTCTTTCAACGGAGTATCAACCACTACTCCGGCTAGTGCGACGATCAAGAGAAGAGGTCGAATCACCGACAGCGTAAGTTCAGCGACTAATACGAGACAAACCAACGCCACTAATCCGGTTGTACGAAGGCGCGGTAGACTGAATTTGATTACCACCACGATTTCGCCACTTACCACGACTCCGAGAAAAGTTCTGGACAGGCGTCGAAGACTTTTCAAAATAAATTACAACGGTACATCCACGACTCCGTGGACCAATGATCAGAACAATACGAGAACTACTTCCTTCCCCACGTCGACCGAGCGAACCGTCGAGCGTCACTCGAGAGTATCGAAGCAAAAGATCATCACCGAAACCATCGAGGACGACGACGACGACGAGGACGACTCTCGTTCGAACGAGAGTTCACCTCGAGACGACGCTGGTGGTGGCCGGAGCTCGAACAAGACCAATCCGAGCTCGGAGCGCAATCGAAGAACGAGAAACAAAGATCAGGAGGATCGGCCGAAGAAGGAAAAGGTCACCATCACCATGGAGGAGACGCCGGATCACGTTTTCGAGACCAAGGAGATCGATCGCGACGGCGTCAAGGAAAAATTCGTCACCATAACGAAGAACGCCAACTCGACCGGTGCGCAGAAGTCCAAGAACAATTTCAACATGCGAGAGGAGGAGAAAGAAGAGCTCGAGAGGAAGAGCGACGCTTCGAAAGCGTTCGATAAAGAGACCGGAGATACGAATTCGAACAATCGGCCCATTCAAGACGCTGAAGTAAGTGATAATGAATTAGTTATATCATCGCAGGCCAGTATTTTAAAGTAATGTATTTTTTGCATTTCAGAAATTCGTGATTGGCAATCTGATGAAGAACTTACCAGTCCCCGCGAAAAAGACAGAAAAGTCGTCGGAAAATTCCGAGTCACCCGAATTCGACGAGAGCGAGGAGGAGGACGACGACGAGGACTACGAAGACGACGAATCCGAGGAGGGTGAGGACGAAGAAGAGGACGAGAGCGAGGACGAGAAGGACGACGAATCGAGCAAAGCACGAAGCGACGAAGGACGGGAACGCGATAAAAATGGGAATAAAACGGTCGAGCTGAGTCCAGCTTCTTCCGTTGCTCGTCCGAACGAGACCTTGACGGAAAAATTGGACGCCAAAAAAGCTGACAACGTTACGGAAAAATCGACGGTTAAAATCATCAAGGATCCGAGCCAGAGGAAATACTTCTACGTTGAAAATTAACAATGCGAACGATATAGTTGAATAATTTTTTGCATCAAATTCTTTTTTTTATCATTATATTGAAAGTATTTTATATATAAACTCGTGTAAATAGTATAGTAGAGAAGTAAGTAAATTTAACTCTTAAGTATAGTTTCGAGCGATGTATGTAGAAAAAAAGCAATAAGGACCCGTAGTGCGTCAGCCTAGAAATTCGTCACTCGTGTAAGTGATCCTTGATCTACATTATATTTATCCAATACATTCGAGTTTAATAACAAAACAAATAAATACAATTATTTTCATTCAAACTGAAAAATTGTCAAGCCTCCTTTTGTCCGTCGTTCCTTATTACTATTATTATTTTTTTATCGTCGCTCAACATCAAAGTGAACGCGATGAAAAGTATGTACGTATAAACAAAGCGAACGGCTAATTAAGCGCATTTAACTGTCTCGACGGCAGCAGGTATAACAAAAAGGAAAGACGAGCAACAATGAGTCGGATTTTGCTCTATTTTTTTTTCTCTCTCCACGACGATGCAGGTAGGTAGTTATTGCGCGGCGTGGTACACGCCTCAAGGTCAAGGCGCACGGCAACAAACCAAGTTGGATAAAATCCTTTATGATTCGCGCCTTCTTTCATGTGTATACAACGCACTGAAAAATATATACCTTATACACACACACACAAACACGGATACACAGGTGCACGTAGGTGTGCAGATATAAACACACATACACGCATACACGCATTCTCGAAAGCAAAAGCTGACTCGCGATTGGCCAACTTCGGCGCGAGTATAATCGCGACACGAGTGTGTGCATGTTATTTCGGTATTTGCTCTTGTTTAACGCCGTGTGTGTGTGCAGTCGTCGCTCGATAGTCGGACACTGTGCACTAGTGGTCCTTGCAAGAGAGAGAGACATGGCTCTCGGCAGAGTGAGTTTTGCACACGCACTATTTTTTCTTTCTAAATTCATCGGTTTTCCGTAAAACTTAGAAATTTTCATTTATATTATATTGCCTATTGTTTACGTCAGCTACTTGGCTAATTTTGAGATATTTAAAAGGGTGGAGCAGCGGAAACATCGTTTACTCAATCAATCGACACCGACGTGTCGTGTTTACATTACAACTATCACTTTTGAATCGAGCCTAAAATTTTCACACCACACCCTATGTAATTATCGCGATCGTCTGCCTTTTCCTTACAGAGCATCGTCTTGATAACGCTCGTCGTCTTCGTCGCCGTCGCCTCGCGACTGCGAATTTCCGAGGCAGCTCCGGCACCCGACAGCGGAGGACACATCGAGCTACCGGGACCTGGCATCGCTTTCGGTGAGTTCTGTGCGTGACAAAAAAAAAATCATCGTCGTCCATCCAGCGTTGAAATCTCCGCGACGCGTCGTACGTACGCGAAATATACGTGTTTTCTCGTTGCGTCCAACTGCTGTCGCGTTTAGTCGCGCGCGCGTGTGACAAATATGTGTCAGGGCTGGAATTGGGTGCCAGTGTACAACATCATTAAATCGACTGCGTCTACCAGAGTGTGTGTATGTGCAATAGTAGTTAGCAGTAGTTGCACTCGCTTTGGCAAAAGGCAGCTGCTGCGAGCAGCAAATAAAGCTATTAAAGACTCTCGGGCAGCGGTGTTACAAAAAAAAATGTTCCGTCACACTCGCGCGATATACTCACTCGCCTCTCGACTAATGCTCGCCGTGCGCAATTTTTACGCGTCGATCATGGGGAAAGGGCTGGTGGCACGCGAACAAAAATGTGAAATTGTGCACGAAAAATCGTTGCGCTTTTATAAATGGAAATATACATATTATTTTACGTTTTTCGAATATGCAGACGCGTGAAAGTTTCCATATCTCAATTATCGAATCGTGTGTATATCAGCGAAGTAATAATTTTGAAATGATGCATGTTAATTTGCTCAGACTCATTTTGTTGCTCGTAATTTATAGAAATTATACTTTCGTTTGTACATTTGTAAATTTTTCATGTCATCGATTATCTCGATCGCGTGAAATGTACTCAACACTTTTCTCAAGTTACCTAAAAATTTTGCAAAAAAAAAAATATGCCCATTACCCATCATCGCTACCTTAACGCTGGCGATAATGGACTTTTCGCGCACATGCAGCAGTCGATAAAGTCGATCGTCGCTATACTGAACGTTTCCCCCTTCGCCTCGAGATCGGCAGATCGCTCTGGCGGTCGCAACTCCACGCCACGACGGGGGGGAAAAACTTTCTCTGCGCGTCCGCGAGACGACTCCTATTAATACACCGCATATAGCCGCTGCCGTGAAATTGAAACGAGCACCGATTTTATTCTTTACCAGCCGCCGCCGAGCGTAGTATATGTATACGTGCTGTGTGCAACGCGTTAATATAACAAGGCCTCAACGCGATTCCTTTCACTTTTTCAACGGCGCGCGAGCAGCCACTACTATATACTGCTCGCAGCACACACAAAACTTGCTTTACATATATTATAAATATCCATATTATATATAATAAAGCCAGCTAGGAACGAATTTCAGGCTCGTGGTGTTATTTTGCAGGACGAGTTTTTTTTTCAGCGGAGACGCGCAGCAAGCACGTGACATACGCGTGCTAATAACGTTTCCGCGATGAAACGTTTATCGAGTTTAATAATTGCATATTTTTCAAGAAATATCAATTATAGTCGCGATAAAAGCCCACTTAAAAATTCGTCAAACTATTTATAGATCATTAAAAAAAAACTCATTAACAAAATCATACGATAAAATTTGTTTGTTTTGCCCAGGCGCGCGAGTCCGAAAATAAAAATACACTCGCATGGGCTCTACAATCGTATACACACATTTTTGCACCAGTTCGAGCGATGACTCGTCGAAAAATCCGTGTCCGTCTGCGATCGATATTTAATTTTTCACCTAGTCACGTACGCCCATTATTGTATGGAATATGACTTTTTTACAGGTGGAATACCCTACGGTAGCGTGAGCGGAATGTTGGTCAATTACGGGCCTGCGGGACAACAGCCGGCCTATTACAATCCTACGTCCTACGGAGGTGGCGGCGGCGGAGATTTAGGCTCGCCGCTGCTCGTCAACTCGATCGGCTTCTAGGATATCGAGATCGAGATCCATCGTACCAACATCGCTACGAATCGTCGTGAATAGGAAGTGTGTATTAATTATAGCGGCTCGTTGCAACCGTATACACCATCTCGTAGTGGCTGCGATGACAACCTGACACACACGCTACGTTGCCGCAATGATACGTATCACGGGTATTAGCGCGGGGTCGTTTGTGCAACGACGTTCGATCGTCGTGAAACCGCACTTGGCTAATTTTGCGGCCAATCATGTAAAAAATACAACTAACATGTGTGCTCGTAGAGTATCTATACTTAACATTGAAAAATTACGTTTACTGGTATAGTATCGAGTGATAGATCGTCGCCGATGCTCTTCTTTCATTTTATGTTCTTTTTTTTTTTACACAACATATTTCTCGTTCGCTGTATACAGCTATAGATGTGGAATATTCGTAACAATGCTCACACTTATTTTTATATTTATAAAATGTATATAAAAGAGATTCTTTGAAATTGGCTTTTATTAATTGGCCTCGTATTATATGCACGCAGCAGCAGTCGCTTCTTTTGTAACTCCGCGAAGATGAAAATTAATTAAAGTGTCGCTAATTCGTCTTTTTCGGCTGTGCTCGTGTGTGTTTTTACTTTTTTTTTTATAGATCGTTATTCACGCATTCGGCCCATTGTGATGATTACATCGACTTACGTAACTTAATCGCGTCATGGATTCCTTACTGCAAAGAGAGAAAAAACAACAATTTTTATTTAAAAAGATGCCAAATAATGCGCGACGCGCGGCCGCATCGGCGCAAATAATTTGACGCACTTGCCTGTTTTATATATACGACTTTTCCCGAATAATAACTTAAGCCTGTACGCAATATACGTAATTTGCGTACGCGCTGAAGATGATTTCTAGAAAAGTATTAAAACTTGGCTAGTTCGCCAAGATTCTGGATACAGTGGAAAAAAAGAAGACGACGAATTTTTGTTTCAAACATAATATATATGTGTATGATATAGTTGCTGCGCCTCTGCAGAGCTACGGAAAGAAGCGTATGTATATCGAGTGAAGGACGACTGCTTCGGCCAAATCGAAAGTCTTACGAAAATAAAAAAAAAATATATGTATATAGCGGCGGCACACGCGCCTCGACGTTCGCGTGTACGTACATACAGCGCTCGAGTCGACGACTACTGACTATAATTCGCGTTTTAGCGAGAATTTGTCCATATAAAGTAAGATAAAAGCGGAGAAATGATGTTGTTTAGATCTGGCTCGAGTCTCGCGGCAGTTCCTGGATGATGATCCCGTAGCATCAAATGGATTTTTCGATTAAAAGCTCGAGGAGCTTTCAAATACAATGACCCTGTATGAATTACGATATTCATAAAAAGTCATTAGCTTGAATTACGTATATTTGCCGATTGGTCAATCGCGATATACAATCGTTGACAAAATATACATTATTATAAACCGCGCCGCAGGTTAAACACAACAGAAGAATAATAAAAAAAAATAAGAGAGAGAGAATTGATAAAAATGTTAATTATAGAGAGCTGGGATGTTTCAAGGGTAGCGCGTGCAATAAATAAAATAACATATTGCAAATATTATAAGGAATATAAATTATTAGGTGTGCTCGCGCGTCGACTCAGTGTAATATTATTACGAATCTCTCTGCGCCTCTTCTCTTCGGCCTAAGGTAAGAATGTTGTTTTCCCTCGAGGCTATATATATAATACAAGCGCGCAAAAGGTCGAAAGATGCAGATTAAGCTTTTTAGCCGCGCGCGTTTCGATGTTTTTTTTTTCACGACTTTTTATTTATTTTTTTGCCTCGTTTGGAATCAGCTGTCTTTGGTGGATAGAATTTTGTTAAAATGTGCAAATATGTAAGGATATATCAAAAGATGTAAAATCTCAAAGATTAGAGCTGCAGGATCCTGCTGACAAGTTGGTCGTACGAATTCCACTATCTCCTAGAAGCGTTACAAGCGCAACAGCAGCAGCAACAACAACAAAACACAGCGGCACAGCGAATATGCTCTATAACTTTCGTAATGTCCATGACGAATTTCGAGTTTTCTATAGCGTATGTGTGTATTTGCTGCTATAGTTTACGGCGTAAGGCGCAGGAAGATCGTTAGATTCGCTGGCTTACAAACGTGTACGTACGTACATGAAAACACGAGCTCGCGAGAATTGATTATTATTTTACTTTCCAAGACTCTATGCTCTCGTATATGTACTCGCTTGTCAGTCTGTGTGTGTGAGTGTGTTATTTTTAAAAGGGTGAGCTTTTCTCTTTTTTTTTCGAGGAAAAGTAAAGCGAGAGTGAAGATGTAACGCACGCGAAGGCAGCCGAGAGCCCGTAACGACACTAAAAAAGACATCTATACGAGGCCGTGTACATGATCGCGGCGATTCTGGGTTAAGTTTACATGGATTCTTGTGTCATATAATAATTTACTTACCCGCTTTACTTTATTAGAGTTATTCATCGTTTTAATGAAATAATGGATTTTGTTATAAACAAAATGAATGAAAAATTTAACTAAATTTTTATCTTTGGTTTATTACAAATAAATGACAAAAACCTTACAAATGTATAAAAATACAAGAAACATTCAAAACAATAACTCAATTCAATTAACCTAAAATATATAATAAGTAAAGTCTACATAGTAATATGATTCTGTTAATACTTTATATAACAATTTATTGTAAGTCTTTAATCAAAAAAACAAGTAAGTCTTTGGCGTTAAAAATCACAATTTGCCATCGGGATCGCGTCTAGTCACTCACAGTCGCTTACCCGCAAAAAAGCTCGCGTCGATACAATCGACCCGCGCGCAAGCAGCTCACATTATATTGCACGGCACCATCCGCTCGTTACGAGCCTCCCCCCCGTCCCTCCCAACACCCATCACTATCCAGCCCAGCACCGACTCCTGCAGCACCAGCCTGTCCCGATTGATCTTGATCCGCTTGTAGCTCGCCAGCAGCCTGTAGAACTGCTTCGCGCCGATGACCATGTCCACGCCGCTCGGCCGATCGAATCTCGGATCGGCCAGCTGCATCGAGCGGGGTATCTGCGCGCATCGCTCCCTCTCGCGCCACCTGAACCGGGGCGTTCTCGCGCGGTCGAGCTTGCTCGTCACCCGGCACAGCAGCCGCGTCTCGAAGTCGCCGAGCCGCGAGCGCAGCTTCACCTCGGCGAGCTCGCGGCGCTCGGCCGCCCAGCCGCAGACGAGTCTGTCCAGGCCCAGGCGGCGGCACGCCTCCCGAGATATCCAGTGCTGTGGCGAGTCCGAGTCCAGCAGGGCGCGACACTCGTGAAGCTCGCCACGGTGATCGTACAGGTGGACCAGCGCGGTAGGCCTCAACGCGCACTTGAAGATCATCGACGCGATCTTGTCGACCACTGGATTGCCGATATCGTTGCTTTTGATGGACGCGGGTACCACGACTTTGCAGGGTCGGGCCTGCAGCAACGACTGGTTAATGCGCAAGTGCAGCAGCTCGTGGTGCTGCTTGTCGCAGATCGCGCAGGCCGGCGCGCGCTTGCAGGCGGCCTCGTCGTGGCCCGGCATCAGGCAATTGAAGCAGCAGTCGAGCTTGAGCGCCGCGTTGATCCTCGCGTACGCGTCGAGCTCGACGAAGTGCCGACACTCCGCGAGGTCGTGATTGCCCTGGCACATCGGGCAGAGCTTTTTCGACCCGTCCCGACGTCTGCTAGACTCGCCGTTCGCCAAGCTGGTCACCATGCCGCGCAAAAACCTCATCACGTCGGACAGTTTCTCGTCCTTGGCGGCGGAGGTGGAGGAGGACGCGGCTCGACGCTCGCACTTTTGTCGCAGGAACGGGGTGAGCTTGGACTTGAGCAGATGCACCGTGAACAGATCCCAGGAGCCGACGGGAGCAGCCTGCAGACCACCGAGAGCACTGAGATTCTTGTCGAACGCGTCGATCAGTTCGCGCAACTCTTGCGACGAATTTTCACTCATCGGTTTTCTATTAAAAATCTCACTGATGTGATACTGCTTGAGCTCCCTCGAATTTCTAAATCTATCGTTGATCGCCCTCCAGGCCAGCCCGTAGTTCTCCGGCTTGAAGTCGATCGAGGAGATGAGCTGCGAGGCCGGCCCGGTAAGCGCGCGGCGCAGATAGCCGAACTTTTGCGCGTCCGTGAGTCGCTCATCGGCGTGCACGAGCGCGTCGAATTTCCGACAGAACTCGTCCCACTTGTCATAGTCGCCGTTGAACTTGGGCACCGTCGTGCGCAATCGACGCTCCATCGTCAGGAACGCGTACACTTTCGCCGCTAGTTCCGGATCATTGCTAGGCCCGCTCATGGTCAGGCTTTGTAACAATGATCGTCGCGCCCGCGAGTACTACGCGAATTTTCTGTATACGCGAGCAGTCGCTTCTGCCGTGATATCTGCGTCGTAACTGATAGAACAAAAAAAAAAAATGACGATGATGAAAATCTAAAAATACACCAGTGAGATCGAGAGCAGTTAGTGGGAGTAGTCTCGCTCGATCTATATTCGAACTTGCTCGTTTGGAACACTCGAGCAGAGGAAAAACGACGACGATTCGAATTGAAAATAACGAAAAGTTCGTGCAGGAAATTTTTTTTTGAACATTAATGTACAATAAAACAGATCCAAATAATTAGCTTGTAATTTTGTTTTGTCCAATTTAATAACTTATACACTTATTTTCATTTTATCACTTGCAGATTTACAGACGTAGGTATTCGCCATCTAGCGGCAGAGTCCTGAGGTGGTATTAACGTAATCAAAGTGATTGCAACAGGTATCGATTTTTTGAAACAGTTAAATTGTCGCTTTGAGGATATTTAAAAGAAGCTCAATATTTCTAGCATAATTGCAAGAAAAAAATCGTCAAAAAGAAAACAACACATAGTTGTTTATTTAAAAAAATTTCAAATCGTCATTTTTTGTTCATTTCTGCCTCTATCGATATCTAGTATCCTCTTACATTTCTTAAAAAATGTCTCTTGACGATCCGAGGACTTGGGATTTTTCAAGTATTCCCATTCTATTTTCGGCGAGTCGTTGTCGATCACTCGCACGTTGCCCGCCGCTATCCAGCCGAAAACCGTCTCCTGCCAGATCGGCTGGTCGGGATCGCCCGTGTCAGCGTGTCCTTGCTCGAGCAAACCACCGAAGGAGGTCGCGCCGAAGACGACGTCCACGGGCTCGGGGCGATCGAAGTGCGGATCCGCGAGTGTGACGACTCGCGGGATGCTTATGTCGCCGAGTCGTAAGCTCGGCTCTGGGTACTCTTTACAGTCCAGCTCGTCGACGACCACGAACCACATCGACGACTCGAAATTTCCGACTCTCGATTTTACCTTTACCTCGGTATACCCCAATATAGCTCTCTTCTTTTCTTCGAGGATATTGGTCAATTTTGAAAATTTCTTGGAGGGTGGATGCAACGGATGCCCTAATAGATCGCAGAGCTTCTTGCTCATCAAGTTAAGTTCGTCTCCGGTTCCCAAAAAAGCTCGAAAGCTCCGACTCTTGCCTTCAGTGTCCTCCGCGTAGGCCCGAACCGTAGCTCGCAGCGGATAATGAGTTTGAAAATTCGAAAAGCCGTCCGCACGATTATCTTTTATATCGACGGCTTTCAGCTGCAGTTTACTCAAGCGCAGAAGCTCGTGATCGTGATTTTCTTCGCGGTACTTGTCGAAAATTTCCCGATGCTTCGGCGCCAAAGAATTCAGGCAATATTCGAGCTCATTTACCAACTTGACGCGTCCTGGACACGAAATTTCACAGAATGTTTTGCACTTGTCCCAATTACCTTGATTGCCGTAACAACATACCGGGCAATGGTTCACTCCTTCTGCGGCGAAACGCTGCACTTCCATGTCATCGACTCTTCGATTCAGATCTTTTTTGCCGTCTCTTCTCTTCAAATACTTGTACTCGCCCTCTAAAAACTCGATCATCTCCGTCAGCTTCTCGGCCCTGCTCGAAAGAAAAAACTTCAATTTCCATCTCTTCTCGATCCTCGGCGGCAACTTCGAGCTCAGCAAATGCACCAGCAGCGGATCCCAGGTTTCGGTGGGCACCTGCAGCCTCTTCAGCGCGGCCACGCGACCGGCGAACTCGTCGATCAGTCGGCGCAAATCGCCGGCCGAGCAATCGTCCTCGCGCAATCGTTCCGAGTCGAACAGTTTCGCTACGTGATAACGTCTCGCCTCGCTCGGGTCGCCGTACTCGTCGCCGACTCTTTTCCAGAGCGTTGCGTAATTCGCTCCGCTGATTTCTAGCGAATCGATCAGCTGCGCTGCTGGCCCACCGGTCAACGAGTATTCCAGAAATGTAAATTTCTGTACGCCGGACAGGCCCGAGTCGCCGTCGACCAGCTCCGCGAACTTATCGCGAAATTCGATCCAATTTTCGAAATCACCGTTGAATTTCGGAATAATCAGAGCTGCTGCTGTAATTTCGCTCATCTTTATACTTTATTTCTTTTTTTTTTTTGCACTAATTTATTCACACTACTCTGCTCGTATTTGAGCGTTCATAATTGTATATCGCGGGATGTACGTACGCTCGTGAGCGATTCTAGCGGGCGACTGACGGGCCAAAAATGACTGATATTCGTTACGGATACATTAGATTATCAGTGGAAGTAGTTTTACCGGCTTATTTTGGGACGCCGAACACACGCAAGAAATGTATAGTTATTAGTGCCGCACGTTTCAAATTGAAAAATTAATAGAAAGTTCACTTAGCGCGATCTTTTTGCGCTAGAAAATTTTCTGACGACTGTGCGCGTCTCGAGCTATTATTAGCGAGAGGTTATCAAAACATGTTATTTTTATTTTGCCCATCATATCTTTCTTGGTAATCTCCTCCCGCTCGTCCACGCGGGAGCTTCGGCTTTTCTTCTCTCTCATTATGTACAAAAAAAAAGTATAATCAAAATCCGCCAATGGTATACTATTGTCAACGCTATTACGTTTTACGCCTTTTTTTTAATGGGCCACGCGTCGATCCGATGGTTAAACGGCGAACGCGATCGGTCTCAAGATCAAACGATATATCTTTATGTGTGTGGGCTTTTTCGCGCGCGACAGTTTTGTATCATATATAAAGTATCGCAGACGAGTGTAAACAAACAAATAAATTGTTCGCGGTTTGCAGATGACGAATGCGTAATTAATTCGTCTCGTACCGCGGGGCTAGTTTTAATTTCTCAATTTATTGGAATTTTTTTTTACATACGAATATACGTATTTTGCTCCCTTTAAATTGTCGCTCGGTGAATAAGCTTGATTCGGAATAAAAAAAGCTATTTTCGTAAACTGGGTCAAACTTTATGCGATAAAAATATATATTTAAAATTGATACAAAAAAAATGGATGTAAATGAGTCAACTAAGGAAAAAAACGAAAACACCATGTATTATGCAATTACAATCAATTTACATTTATTATCAATTACCAAGAAATCGTCGAGAAAATTCACATATCTGTTACCGCGCGTTGCAGTTCCGGCGTATAAATCTACCTCGCGATGCATCATCATCATTATTATCATCGGCGCAGAGAAAACTGATCCAAACGATCGCGATGTATCAAACAAAACGTCTCGGTTATTAACCGTTCGCACATTGTATTATGTATATTGGAGGCGTGCGCCACTTCCCAAGTGTTTCGCTTTCTTGAGTTATGTGTGCTTGTAAAAATGTATGTATATGGCAAGGTTGCTTCCGAGCGAGCGATTTACAGTTTGGTCCGTTCGATCGGGATAACAAGTTTCGATAGAACTAAGCGTGTCTTTCGAATCTAATAAATCAGGTTTAATGAGTAACTATGGGTCCATTACATCTCACGCGATTCGCGCGACTAAAAATTACATATTTGGTAATTAAATGAGACGTTGTCCTCTATTTTCTATTTTAAACTTTAAATATAGGAATGTAATCATATCATCAGGAGGGAGCTCTTTGCTAACGTTCTTTTTATATACCTTAGGTTTGACCAAATTTCATCATTTAGAACGTACAGCTATAAAAATAATTTTATTCGAAGTAAATCAAATTAAAATTAAATAAAATTGATCAATGACTTGATATTAACTTTATGATTAATATATATTTCAAAAATCTCTTGAAAATGTACATTATTATAATATTCCCTATATTATTATGGTTAATTTATATTGTTATGATCAGTTTAAGTTTTAAGGTATTTTTTACCATTACAGCTTTTTTCTTGAAAATGTCACGTAATGTGTATTCTTCTGTGGACCAAAACAATATGTTTTTTTTTAAATATATTTTTCTTGACAATAATTTTCCACAATATCGATATTTAGATTAGAATTTTATGAAAATAAGAGATTTTTAAGAATGAAATATTTCCTTATACATAGCAATTGTAATATTTCCGATCATTATGCACTGAATCAATATGGGCTTTGAGATTACGCTTTTGTGTAAATGATTTTCTACAGATGTGACATGGATGTTTGATACCATTATGTACTGAATCAATATGTATGTTCAGATCGCTCTTCATTTTAAATGCATTTCCACACATTTCACACGAGTAATTGATCTTTTTATGCACAAAATCTATATGAATTTTCCGTTTATTTTTTCGTGAAAATGTCTTGCCGCACGTATTACATGGGTGAGTTATCTTATTATGTACCGAATCCACGTGGCTTTTCAGATGATCTTTTCGTGAAAATATCTTGCCGCACGTGTCACATGGGTGAGTTATTATCTTATTATGCACTGAATCCATATGAAATCTAAGATTATACATTCGTGCAAATGTCTTTTTACATAAATCGCAAGTAGGAGTATTATTATAACCATGCAACGCTTTGACATGTTTCCTGAGAGTATCTTTTTGTGAAAATATCTTGCCACATGTATCACATGCGTGAGTGATCTTATTATGCACCGAATCAGTATGACTTTTCAGAGTAAATTTTTGTGTAAATGACTTTCCACATGTATCACAGTGGTAAGACTTTGAATTATTGTGCACCGAATCATTATGTCTTTTCAGAGTATATTTTTGTGTAAATGATTTTCCACATGTATCACAGTGGTAAGACTTTAAATTATTGTGCACCGAATCAATATGTCTTTTCATATAATTTTTCGTTTTAAAAGCTTTTCCACAAATGTAACATGGCTTTGCAATACGATTATGCACCGAATTAGTATGCTTTTTCAGAGCTGCTTTAGTATTAAATTTTTTGAAACATGCCTCACATTCGGTAGATTGTTTACTTTCATTTACTGGAGTGTGCATTTTCATATTTTCTCTTTTCAGTTTGCTGTCGGTAAATTTTACTATTCTCTCGGTTTCTACTTTAATCGACGGTGATTGTATTTCATCGGTTACCAACACACTCACATTGGGCTTCATATCTTTGCACTCTAATTCTATTTTGATTTCTTGGTTAGGTTGATTTTCATGAATTCCTCCGCCCGCTTGATTGGGTATTGATAAATTCACGTTCGGCTTCACATCTTTGCATTCGAACTCTACTTTAATTTCTTGGTTAGGTTGAAATCCATTAATTCCTTCGGGTTCTTCAAGTGTATGAATCTGTTATAAAATTCAAGTCTCGAATAAGTTTTGTTAAAAAATGATAAGTGAATTCACAGTAATCAATTAACTTACGGTGTTTTTTTGTTCACATCTGAGATATCGCAAATTTTTAGTATCAGCTGCTTGATTTTTCTTTCCGCTATCATCAATTTCGTTATAGCACATATCTTGAGGTTCTTCTTTTACTCTGAAAATATGAATGAAATGAAAAAACTAACTTTCTTATCTTGTTACATTGATTTTCACAAAGACAATTACTTGACCACATAGTTGACACTAGACTCCATTTTTTTAAATATAAACCCACTCGACTACTTTCCTATAAATCCAATGCAATGAAAAGTAATTAGTATTACAGATCATGAAATCTAAAGGTCGACGAGCTAACGTGAGCAAACGGAAGAACTGAACAATCCCGAGCGCTCGCAGTGTTTACAAATATTGAACAGAGTTGATACCAGCAGATGAAGTCAAGGTGGTAGAAAATTTATCAGTAGACGAGGTACACACGACGCGTGCGTATAATAGCTAAGAATTGTATTCGATATTTTTAAATCTCAAATTTGGAGCCATTACAAGTATACGCATGTGAGAAAAAAATTGTACAGAAAATAACAAGAACATGACAAAATGGCTTGTTTCTATCTGCATCTTTTTGTTCTAGACGTCGCTTAATTTTTGAATATAAGATAATTGTGTTTTGTTAATTTTGAAATTTCCTTGAAATATTATTGATCATATTCTAACGTCGCATCCCTGAACAAAACGATCTTTAACTCGTTGGATACACGCATTTATGGAAATCAAAGTTGCCATATCTGATTATGAGCTTTTTGATTCTATCAACAGATGGAGTATTGCAAACTCGCAAGTGGTAAACAATTTTTCGTAAGGTATATATTTAACCATTTTTCGTTTCGTTTTCTTTGAATGAATCTTCATGCAGCCATTGACATGTATTTTATAAGAAACCATTGTCTAATTAACGCGGAAATATCCTGCTCGAGACGATATTTTAAATTGCACTGCATATTTGTTCGTCGAATAGGAAATATTTCTAACTCGTTTCTTTTCGACACTTTGATCTATGGCCAGCTCGATGAATGAAAATATACTAAATAATTCGAGCAAGTATAACTTTGTATAAATTTGAAATTGATACATTATGTACGAATAATTATCGTGTCTCGTGATCGGATCCAACGGTATTTCGATCGTGTCGAGCGATTCAAGTTCGATGTAAAATATACATTCGAACTATTCTGGCCCAAGCTAATATTTCAATCATACAATAAAGCATCGAATGTCACATCGAAGCCTGGTACATATTTCCCAGTGTAAAGAGAACGAACGACGATGTACGAAAAAATTAGCACCTCTCTCGCCCGTTGTGATATATATCGTGTGGCTAAAGGACTGTATACAGTATATACACACGCGACCGAGTGATACACTAATACACGAGTCATGCCATGGGACGCGTCTATGTCGCGACGCAATAGCCGCAAGCGTGCGCGATTCCTGCCGCCGCCGCCTGAAGACGCAACGACGAAGCGACGTAACCGCTCGCCGTACGTATATGCACTTTTACGCCCCCTCCCTCGCACTTATGTATGCACGATGTATGTATACCTTTACGTATATGATAGCTTCGACCGCGTGTACACGCATGCATGTATAATATATATGTCGTTATACCCCGCGCGCGCTCACGCCATGCACGGCTAATACGACGACAAAGGCAAAAAAAAAGGAGGAAAAAAAAAACAACAGAAGAAACACAGAAGGCATAAATATGACTGCAACACGGATGGACGATGACAATTGACACGAGAGAGCCATAGCCGCGCGGTAGTAGGCGAGTGCACACACACAGAGAGAAAGTCATATATAAATGTCATTGGTTCGGCTGGCGCGCAACTTAGTTCTTTTATGAATAGTACCCAAGATGCACCACAGGACGCACGTAAGTTTGAAATACGATTTTTCTTGATTTTGATACGAGGATGTAGGATCGAGGTTTTGGTTTGGGTGCGTGTGCTATACTTACTTTGAGATACTTTGAGATTAGTGGATGAATCGATTGATTCCAATTAGGATATTTGATTGTATGTTTACGTGGGTGTAAAAGCAAACAAGTAGAGTCGCGCGAATAAACTCTAATACTAAATTTTTCCTAACGACCACGCAATTTTTTCAGAGAGTTTGTTTTACGTGACGCGATAATTATTTGCTAATGGCAAATAGCGTTGATCGAATTCGTCTCGGAGAATTACCGTTGCATCCGCACAAGAGTTTACACACCAATATTGTTAGCTTCTTATTAGCATAACGAATCAATTCTAAACATACTGCATGAAAAATATGAGAATGTGGGTCAATTTTTGTAAATCAATTATGTCGTTCTTTTTTCACCCCCAGACGCTTCTCAGCTGCGTTGCATGGATCGGCCTCGTCGCGAGCGTTAACGCCCTCGCCGTAAAGTCAAACGCTCGTAAGTATACGAATTAAACGAATTGAAATAAAAATTTTGAAATTATGATGAGCAATTTCAAGAAAGCACGAACCATGAATGAGCTGCGCAGTCGAGCGCGCAGCACCTGCATATTCAGCAACGTATAATTCCGCTCGTCAATGAAATCTCTTTATACGAATTAATTGCCAAACGCGTCGTACAGCCGCCGAAGCGCTTGGAAAAAGCGAAGAAGCGGCTTCGAGGGCGGCTAATTATTAATGTCTCTAAAAATGCGTACTTTAACATCGTCGCAGTTACACGAGTCGGAAAACGTTAATAACATAGATTACCGCGCGTCGCTAAAGAGAGAAAGAAGGAAAAATAATGATACGCACATGTACGTATACGCATTTGCATAACAATGTAATAGCCGCTCTCATGCTCATTCGGTCACTCGTTCAATTGCTAAATTATACCGATTTATAAACGATCCATCGTTGCCTATTTTTTTTTCTGGCATCGCAGCCTCGGAGACGTTGGCTCTGCTGGCCCACACGATCGGCACCCTGAGCGGCCCGCTGGAGAAGAGCTTGCAAGCCGACGGCAGCTCGACGGAAAAGACTCGACGTCAGGCAGACGGTCAAATAAACGAGCAGGATCAATCGAACAACAACAACGTCAATCAAGCCAACGGGCCGATCTCGAGATCGCCTCAAAATATCGCCGGTGGCCCGCTACCCTTCCCTCAATTCCACGGCGGAGGCGGTGGCGGCGGTAATTTCCCGTTCCACCAGGGGGCCGGCTTTCAATTCCGCAATCCTTACTTCGATCAGCGCCAGTTCGGCCCGCAGAACAACGGCTTCGGCCCGGGGGGACTCCAGAACGGATTTCCGTTCGACCCTCGTTTCTTCCAGCGACCCGGTGGTGGTGGTCCGAATCAGGGACAGTTCAACGGCTTCGGTGCCGGTGGTAACGGCGGGGGTGCTGCTTCCAATGGAGCCGCTGGGCCCAATGTCCAGGGCCAGAAGTCGTCGAAGCTGACCAACGGCAACGCGAACAACAGCAACGTTAAGGTAACAATCGAAAGATTATAGCTTGATTTTTTTATGAGTTTTTATGACGTATTTTTTTAATAGTCTGCCAACAATAACAATAACAACAACAACGGCGAGGGTAACAAAAGCGTCAATACCCTGGAGAGCATCGAGAACGGCGGCTCGGGCGACTCGAAATCCAGCGCCCAGAATTCGCGTCCCTTCCAAGCTGGGGGACCCTCGTTCCCCGACAACAACAACTTCAACAACGGCAACGGCGGCGGCGGCAACTTCGGCAACAACGGCAATTCTCAATTCCCACTGGACTTCCGGCAGAACTTCTTCAATCAGGGCAACCCGGGGGTCAATTTCGATCAGCGATTCTACAACTCGTTCAACGACATACCCTTCAGCAGCGGCCCGCCCTATAGATCGCAGGGCCAGTTGGGTAACGGCAACGACGATGGGCGATTTATCAATAATAATTTCAACAACAACGGTAGACCCGGAGTCAACGGAGCTAGTGGTGCTGCTGGTGCTGGCGATGTCAATGGCTTGAGGTATATAAACACAGAGCCGAGCGATGAAAGTTACAATAGATCGAGATGAACAAAAGTATAAAAAAAAAAAAGCTTACACGCGTGCGAGATATCTGCAGCTAATTTTGCTCGGAGTATCTCGATACGATTTTATTGCGCATTGAGAGCCGAGGAAAACAGCATTTCACGCTCGGCCGCTAATGACTTATATACGATATATAATAGCATAGACACTGACACGTATATATACAATCAACGAGCGGCTCGTTGCTCCGATTAAAAACGAAATCGGCTAATGCACACCCGCGCGTAAATCAAAGGAAAAGCATCTCGATAAAATTTAATGCCTCGGCTCGGAATCGTTATTATAAACTTTTTCTTCTTTTAATTATCCCCGGTGTATGTGTAGACCCGACGGTCTCGGAGGTGGTCTGGGCGGCGGCGGCATCAACAATCCGTACTTCAACGGCTTCGGTCCGGGTGCCGGCGGTGCGTTCGGAACCGGTGCCGGGGCCTATCCGCAAAACTTTAACGGCTTCAATGGACAGGGCTTCGACGGGCCCGGAGGTCCCTTCGGCGGCGGTGTAGGCTTCAATAACAATCGATTCGGCTTCTCCGGCCAGCCGAATTACCAGGGCGGCGGCTTCAACAACGACTTCTATCCGGGCATAATTCGCGGTGGTAGTAGCGGCGGCGGCGGCGGCGGTGGTGGAAATTTCAACGGTGGCGGTAGCTCCAATTTCGACGACGGCGACTCGACCCTGAGATCGGCCAGCACCAAGGACGAGCAGATCGATCAGGAGCTGCCGCAGCAGGTGGACGAGAGCACGGAAAATTCCGAGCTCAAGAGGATGACCGAGGCGGGGTCGGTGGTCACGACGGTCAACGTCGCTGCTGGCGAGGAGGAAGAGACGACGACGGCGGAGGAGAAGTAGCTCGACGATTAGACAGCAGTTCGGGCCCATAATTGTTTTTTTGTGTAATTTGACATTATACACTTTGTACTTACTACGTTTAATCGCTACGTTTTGTACTTTTAGCCTTTTTACCATAAATAAAAATACGTTTTAAAAACTCAATGGCCTTTCAATCCTTTCTTTTGATGCATAAATGATTAACTCGTAAAACGTCAAAGTCCACGTCAAAAGAGCTCCTCGCACAATCCAGTGGTCATAAAAGTCAATAAATCAATACATCGTTCGACGATCGATCGATCAACCGCAGCACACAATTCATTCACGCACTCGGACGCAGCAAATCATCGATGAACGAACCCACGATATACAGCTGCAGCGATCGAAATATTTATGCAGCGAGAAAGCCACGATGTATAATACAGAACAAGAAGCTGCCGTATCGATGTACATAAACTTTGCATATAACGACGATTAATTTAAGCGAGACGCTGCTACTATAACGAGATCGCGTGGGTGCGTGCGCGAATGCGCATCGCCGAGGTATATGTATACGGATGTGTGCGTGCAAGCGACAGTTCGTGTCGCACACGGCTCTACACAGGTATGAGAATCGATCGTCTTGTATATGCGATATGTCGCAATCGTCGTAGCAACACTGCGCTAAGCAGAGCTCCTCCCGCGCGTTGCATAATGGCTCTCGTTGTTTCTTTTCACCGATCTACCGTGCACGCGAACGCACGCACTTATAGATCGAGCTCGAGCTCGAATCGAAACGAAGCGCGTGAAGTGTTTGCCAAATTGCCTTTATTGACGCGTCGCGACGCGAACAGGTATATTAAAAGTATACGCACATGGGTAATTTTTTGGCTGCTCGCTCGGGACACGCGCGAGCGTCGACCGACGTACATACAGCAGCGCTTGTTCGATGAACTTCTTCTTTTATTTTTCCTTTTTTTTTTTTTATTTCGTCTCGACGCGCTCGCGGGACACTGACGCATTCGTCGCGAATGCGTGAAATTTGCGAATAATACGTGTACCATACGTATTTAATTCCTTCTTCTTCTTCTTTTTTTTTCTTTATTTTTAAGCGATATCGCGTATATTACCGTCGAGTATGTGTGTGACCTGATTCGACGCGCGGCAAGGACGAGCTTTTGCGCGCGTTATATTACGAAGAGCGGCCCCAAATGAAATCGATGCTTCGCGTATTTGGATGCGCGTAAAGCTAATTTTATATTCTCACCCGCTGTAAAATATTGCGCGTTTTTCCTTTCTTTCATTCGCGCGGATGAGCCAAGAGGTCACCGTTAAAATGCAGTACTAATAACAAAAAAAGGCATTAATCCCAGGGAGAAGAGATGTAAGGCGAATAATGTTTTGCTCGCGAGGGCCAATGCGATTGAATCGATTTCGATCCTGGGAGAAATGATCAACGATCGTGGGTAGTTTTTGACTAATGTAAAATGTCTTTTTGATATGAGAGAGACGCATATGTATTCTTTCAATTCTTTCAACTCTGACTTATACAATTACTTTTACTTTGTCACTTGCGGATTTACAGACTCAAGATACTCGCCATCTAGCGGTAAATGCTTAAAGTGATTGAAAACTGGTTGAAATGTTTGAAACGATCAAATGACATCCTCGGGTCATTTAAAATGCCCTCAATCATTGTAACATAATTGTAACAGAATAATTGTAACGTACTTCAAAACATTCCAAACGGTCAACATTTTTGGCCATCGGTCCATCGATCAACGTTACACATAATTTTTACCAAGTAAACCACACGCATCCATGTACAATCCAACAACGACGATAATACTCGCTCGCCATAAGACGTTATGGGAACGCGAGCGAAGGAGAAAACAATCGTTCGATATGCGTACACACTCACACGCATACAGTTACATAAAAATAAAAAAATGATCCATTATATAAGTCACAAATTGGAATGTCAATGAGTCCGGCGTACAGCAGTAGTACATCCGGCGATTTGAGAGCTCGCGCGTCGTGGAGAAGAAGCGATACCGTGAGCTATTGTATACGTGTATTATTATACTTGTATGATACTCGCTACTGAAGAAACATGGTGTTTTTTGTTGTTGTTGTTGTTGTTGTTGTTGCTGCTGCTCGCGCGCACGACTCATCCTTTCTTCGAGGCGTGTAACAATGATAATTCATCAACGAGTTCATCGCGATCGATCATAATATATACGACTCCGAAGGATAGATATAGAAAAAAAAGTATATACATTTAGGTGGTACAGAAGCGACGAAGGAATCGGTCGATTAGTATCATTATCCGCGCTGTAAATCCGTGCCAGTAGTCGAACTAATTAGACGTATATACCACAGAGCAGCGATTAGGCACTATATAGGAATCGATCCTCGACCGATGAATTAATCTTTCGTCTCTCGAGCTAATCATAGATGCGTATACGTATTAATATCGTATGTCGCAAGACGCGCTGATTACAGATGTCACACACAGGCTCGAAGACAAGGGCGTGGCCACGTATCGCTGCTCATACGGGACACGCGCCGTTCGATTTGCAATGCACATCGGCGTACATATTCGGGCGTCAAGTGCAGCGGTGTGAACTTGTCCTACTCTTTTTCCTCTTCTTCTTTTTTTTTTTTCTCTCTCTCTATGCATCGCCGATATCGCCGCCGCCGACGCCGCTGAGCTCGTTTCACAATGATATATTATGTATACGTGTGTGTGTGTGTGTGTGTGTATGTGCCTCTTGTCGCATGTGCCACACAACGCACGAGGCACAATGCAACTTATTATTATCGAGGAGAATTATGTGTACGAGGACGCGAACGCGCGCGCGCACTTGCTCACAGAAGAAAAAAAGAAGAAGAAAAGAGAGCCGACGAACGAAGACGAAGAAAAGTATCGAGAGGGGGTGGACGATGGACGGTATCGATGATTGCAACGATAGACAACGACGCGGATGCACACAATGCACGGATTCACTCGTTTTCGCGGCAAAACCTTTATAACGCAGTTACCGAGCTTGGCTCGGGGTTAGAAAAGTCCCGAGCTCGCTGCAAGCTGCATCGCATCGACACTCTCTCGCACAGTAGCTACGAAGATCGTTCGTTCTTCTGCTTCGACTTCGCTTCTTTTGTTTTTTCGTTCGACGAGCTTTGAATAATTAGACGCAATGGCTTCATCGAAGATGGTGAGTATCGGCATTTTTATCGAGACTAACTTCATCGTGAAAGAAATCGTGCAACTCGTGACGTAGATCGATCAACCAGTTTTGTTATGAATTGAATACTTATTTATTGTGATTGTCAATTGGAATGAATTAAACAATTTTATTTTATAAAAAAACAGTGTTACAAAACTTTCGTGGCAAATTTACAAAGTATTCACCCTCTTACAGTAATGCTCAATATTTTATGGTTAGTTTTTGGGCAATGATGATGTATCTCCAATTACTTTCAAGTTTGCTTCTTTAGATTGCTTCTTATTTATATAAATACTTTTAGCTACCCACTAGCAGATTTACAGACAAAGATACTCGCCATCTAGTGGTGGACGCTTAAAGCAGTTGTATCAAACTTTAAACTGTTAAAAACTGATCTAATTTTTGTGAAACAGTTGAATTGCCACTTTTCAAGTCATTCGAAGGGCGCTAAATATTTCTAACACAATTGTAACTGAAAAATCGCCAAAAATAATTGATCAATGATAGTATGCCTTTTTAAATAGTCATTTTCCGTTCAATCGATTATTATTCGCGTCGAGCACATTCCACCAGGTCAGCTGTATAGAGATCTTTTGAAACGAGCTCGATATTTCATTTTCACACTGCTACTCTCGTCATCGTTTCTCGATCGGTTCGATTAATAAATCGAACAATTTTTGTAATTTCCAATTCCAGAAATTAATCCTCTTAATTAATTGAGCAAAATCGTGTAATACACATTGCGCGCGCGCGCGCTCGTGACTTTCTACTATCCTTACATAGTCGCGTATTTGCTAAATTCAATGCAAAAAAAAAAGAAGATGAATAAATGCCAATAAGATCCACGCGAACAAAGACAGCTTCTCGAGTCTCGGACGTTTATTGCTAAATAATAATCGATAAATCAAACGCGCGCTTCGTGATTGAAAAACGGCGTCGATCGTTTGTCCCGATCGAACGCGTTAAACGGTCGCGGCTTATAACGTTTATTTCACAAACGATCGATACCGATGCATAAGCCGATTTTTTTCTCACTCGCAGTTCTTGGCATTCCTGCTGGTCGTCGCTCTCGCCTCGCTGGTCTCGGCTAAGCCGGGCTACTACGGCCTCGGCTACTACGGCGGCTTCGGCTACGGCGGACTCGGCTACGGTGGGCTCGGCTACGGCGGCTACGGACTCTACGGCGGCTATCCGTACTACGGCTACTACGGCTACAGATACCCGTACTACGGTTACGGTTACGGTAAAAAAAAAACATTAACTCAACTCGAATTTTCAGCACCGTATTGAGACACGTTTATTTTTTTTCTCTGCACAGGTTTCCCGTACTACGGCTACTACGGCCATTACTACTAATCGTTGAAAAATTCATCAGGACCCCACCGTACTATGCATAATCAAGCCTAACACGGTTCCGGCTGCAGTCCGAACGCGCTACGCTACGCTCTTACGTGTGTTTTTGTACGCATGAATGTGTGTAATATTATGTTATCGTCGGCACAATTGTACGAACTTCGATTCGAACGAATTGGCTCGAAGATCAAGATCAGTTCGAGACGATCGCAGACCTCTGTCCGTCTGTGAATTATCCAGCTCTCCAATTTTTTTTATCTGATCGAAGTGCACCTTCTCCTCCTCTGTCTGTCCTTTGCCTCTTCGTTCTTTTTTTTTTTATACTCTACGCAAGTTTTTATAAAATATCCATGAAGATTTCACACGAAAAAAAAAGAAAACAAAAAAATAAATAAACATATAAAAAGTATACAATTCTCGTTAAAAATATTTCATATTCGTTGTACATTATTGACATTACATATAATTTATTTATGCGTATTTATGGTATTACGGCGGTGACCCCGTGTGCGAGCGTTAATTGCATTTAGTCGGCCGCGCGGATAACGAAACCCATCGTATACGCGAGAGGCTAAGCTTTCTTTTTTCACGGATTCTTCATCATCTTCTTCTTCTTTTTCTTTTTTTTGATGAATTACGGATATTTCGTGGCCTGCTGCTCGCGGCCAGTGTCAACATATATGCCTCGGCACGAGATAGATAGAGCGAGAGAGAGATAGAGAGAAAAAAAATCCATAATTAATTAACGCGCATTGCTAAACAAGGAGAAAAATCATTGAATTTCGTTATATGTTTACCGCCCATCAATCGCGTTTAAATATTCAGCGCGCGGCCGGGATATATTCTGTAAAGCCGAAAGACGACGACGATGATGATGATGAGCTCCGAGTCTCTCTCTCTCTCTGTATGTGTCGTATGAAATGCGTTTTGAATGTAGTTATGCGACGGCATCCCAACGTCCTTGCCGGGAACATTTCGAAGAAATAAAACGTTCAAGGTTGCGCGCGCCTATATATATTAAATATACACACCGTGTGTGTGTGTGTGTGTATCTTCGCGTTGCAGCGACTGCTCGTGGATTCATATTGGAAGCCCGAATTAAAGATATAATGTTCAATTTCAAACGGGCTTACATTCAATCATTATTATCTTTTTTTTTTAATATCGAATAAACGTCTCGACGTTTTGGGTATTTTCGGTGATCGCACGAGACGAGCATTCGGCACCCGAGCAGTAACGAGGTACTACCAAGCGCTGGAAAAACTCGCTCTTATCGCGAAACGCGTGCGTGCGAACTGCTCGTACATATAATGAGAGATGCGCCCGCAGTCGCTTCAATTGCGCTTTAGAAAGTGAATTTTAGCGCCACACGATTATCTAATTATAAAGTAAGATCCTCTCGCTGCTGCTGCTGCTGCTGAAGACCAACGATTACGCTCCTCGGCGAGGCGCACGCGTTAAACGTTGAACTAGTTCTCGAGATTGAAAAAATAATAAATGTTAATTTTTTTCTTTTTTTCATTGACGTAAATATTGAATGATAACGTCATTGTCGATCGTGAGAATCAATAAACGTGAATCGCATAAATAACCTAGTCGAAATTGTATTTTTGGTACCGATTATCGAATTTAATGATTTTGTTTTTTTTTTTTTTTTCAATTTAATAATTGCGGGCAAAATAACGAGAACGTAAGTATGTTCTTCAAGACTCATCCGTTCGACTTTTCAAAGGTATTATACCATGGGATCATAACTAGGCTAAATGAACGATGATTACAATGATAAAAAGTTTGCGCATCCGTACGAACGACTATAATAATATGATAATGAGGCGACCGAACGACCTTGCGGTCATTTCAATTTTTTTTTTTTCCTCGTTTTCAAGAAAGTACAAGTTGGCAAACCTCCTTCGTCCGCGAGCCTACACACAGGCAGAGAAAACAAACGAAGATAAAGATATGAGCTGGTTATACGTCTCGCTCCTTTTTCGGATATTTCCTAAGTTTATTGAAGAAAAATTACAATAACGTCGATCTTCGATATAGTCAATTTTCGGCCGCTACATAATAGACACGATATTATGTAAAAATTTTGCGCGTGAAAGGTTTTTATAGATAAAAAAAGAACGAAGAAGCGAACGAAGGAGCTGCTACGAGAATTTATGACGCAATTCGTAAGTTTTATAATAAAAAACCGAAGTTATATTACCAAAATGTGTATCGCACAATCTACTGCCGCGGATTCCGCGCTCGCCGGGTTTGAATTAAAAGATTCACCGAGAGACGCACACACATTCAAGGACGACAAATCAAGTTTCAAAAAAGGACGATCGCGTTCGAAATATATATTTTTTTTTCTCTCTTTCTCGCCAATTTTATTTTTATATTATTTTTTATTTCTCGTTCTTCGACGAGATTCTTCCCCGTGCAGGAACGAGCTCTGTCTCGATCCTCGTTCTCCTTTTGGCCGCTCGCGCGCGCGTGGATGATACTTTTTTTCGCCATCGTGTACATAATGTGCATCATATACCTCGACAACGAGATTATAATATCGCAAGCCGAGAGCCGCATGTGCAGAGCCGAAGGAAGTCACGGTCGCCGCTCGTATCGTATGGTGGTTGCAGTGTATGTACAATAACGCAGCGCAACGAGGATTATCGGCGAAGAACCTGCGCGAGATTCATACACCGGTTTTTCGTGGAGATCCGCACGCGGCGATCCCTAAGACTCGAGTTATATAGACAATGAAACTTGAGCGCGAGCGATAATTACTCGAGCGCCACAAAGAGTCGTTTGGAAAATTGGCGCGCGTTTTGAGCATATACAAGACTCGCCGTATAATCGTTTCACAAAACGGATGTCGATGAGGCTAAAATAACTTTTGGCCCGATGACTAAGCCTACTTCTCGTATATATAATAAAACGAGGCATAAAAATGCAATTATAATAGTCGAATAAAGTAGGAATTTTTTCACTTTCAAGGAATAATACTGTATACGTGTGCGAATTAATTTTTTTTGGGTTATTCCGAGGATAAAATCGAAGCTTATGTACATTTCGCACACCTTGATTCTCTCCTACCCCCTTCGAAAATTTAAATCGGTTACATTATATACGATACGTATCCGATTGACAAACGACTGCAGATCGGTATATAGAGATCGATTTTTAACCGATCTCTGCATCGCGACTCCTCACGGTCACTCTTCGATCGTGATCAGCTCTCCCTGATCTTGAAGCGCTCCCTTAACCTCGAGAGAGAGAGAGAGAGAGAGAGAGAGAGAGAAAAATTATGTACCCATCCGATCGAGATCGGTATACATGCCGCAGCGCATCAAACAAGTGTGCTGCCAATTGGCCAAACGTATATCGTGTAAGCTGCGTCCTTCTCGCGAATCCTCATCTTCATCATTTCTCCTCCCTTCTCGCGGGCCATCTTCTTCTCCTCTCAGCTACAGCAGTTACCACCGCGACGATGTTCGCAGGTGTGCCTCGCCTATGTATGTGTCTGTGTGTGTATACGAACACACAGGTACATCGATGATCGTCCATCTCCGTCGCCGCCACCGCTGCCGCCGTTGTGGACCGCGAGCTACTACTATATATCGCATATACACACGGGCGGTTTCCCCTCCTCCTCCTACTACCGATATATTCCTCTCTTCGCGCGCATCATCGGCCGTCATCTCGTGTATACACGCACACACACTTACAAAATCCGCGCGCGAATATCGTCAATCGAGCGAATCCTATAAATGGTCAAACTCGCGAGTTCACGCACAAGTTCAAAAGCTCTCGTCGCGAGCGAGAGACAGGCTGCGCGTTCCGCTGTCCGTCCGTTCGTCCCGAGGACGTCGTGCCGCGTCGTCGTCGTCGTGTTTCAAATGTGTCAATAGTGCGCGTCTACTGAATCGGTGGACCGGCTATTAGAAAGAAAAAAAAAATAAGACAATAACGTCAAAAGTTGTTTAAGTGTCAAACTCAACGCAGGCCAATCATGGTAAGTAGCTGCAGTGTGTGTGTGTCGTCCGATTGCATTAGTCGGTTTTTGGACTCTGTCTCACAAGTGCGTGCGTTGACGATAACATATACGTATATAGTGTGGATTTTACTCTCTCTCTCTCTGTCTCGAAAACGAATCGACGAATTTTTATAATTACACGTAGTTACGATAAACTCTCGTTAATTTGCCCGCTAAAAGTGCCACCGTTACTTTCGCGGTATATTAGAAAAGAAGCACCGCGGTAGCGTCGGGAGACGCACGCAGCAGAATCCGCGCGAGAGAAAGAGATGAAAGTGTGATAAACAAGCGAAACGTTAGGCGTAGAGAGAGAGAGAGACGGCGACGTCGCAGGCAGATGAGAAAGTACCGCTACCCATAATTAAAGCCATTGTATATGCTACATCGTCGACCGAGCCAAAGTGACAATATAATAAAGTGCGATAACGACATTTGCATGTTACATTATTATTATGTGCGGATGGGCGAATTTTCCTTACGTATGACGTTCGATGTGTATACGGCTTGTTTGAGGAAGCTCCTCATTACCTATAGAGCACTTGCTACATCCTAAAGTCGTCGTTTTCGCAATCGTGGCGTTTGTTTTATTTACTCGTCTCGTGCATCTCTTGACTTTCATCTCTTCGAGTGGTTATTACGATAATACGCTCGCTCGCTCGTTTGTACATCGATAAAATAACAATAATTATAATAAAAAAAGAAAAAAAAAGAAAAATAGTGCCGAGCGTGGGCGTGCAATGACCAGGAGTCATCCCGTCGACGATCTCACGAACGCCAAGAGAATGATAACGCTGTGCATCTTGATCGTCCAGACGCTCTTCGTGCTCTGGTGCTTTTACTACTTTCTGGGCCTCATACTGATCGCCACGGCGATAAATTTCATCGCGAATAATTACGATATCGCGGGCTCGTTGAGGTACAGCCGATTTGTCATCGGCGTTTACCGTTGAGAAGTAGTGGGCGCGACACGACTCTTTTTTTGCCTTGCTTAGCCACATGATCGAGAGTTATAACGGGTTAACCGGCGACTTATTACATTATCGACCGTAATTAGGCTTTTGTAAATACAATTTACGCGTGTGCGAACGAGAGGTCTTCGAGAATATGACTCGTTAATGACACTCCGGTGAAATTATGAAACTATTGCGCGATCGCAAATTTATCACACCCGTGTGGATGTTTTAATGGGCCCGTAAATTTTCTTAACGCGCGTTGTATCAATAAGGTGCGGGTGGATTTTCGTTTATCTCTCACTCTCTCGTTAAATTGACATTAAATCATCGTAAAAATAATAAATCCTACGGATTATTTGCACTGACCTTCGAAGTACTCTGTAGCTTCGTCAGGAAGTGAAAAGTAAGTAAATGATATGCAGAAAAGTGGTAGATGAAGTTTCCTAATTTTAATGGGGGGATAAACGACGATTTAGATATAGAATTATAAGTACTAAGTCACGGCAAAAATTCATCGAATATCTTTGCGAATATTATAATTTCAGCGCCAGCATGAGATAATGATTCAAATATTCCCCGTCTCCTTTCGAAATTTCTATACGTACAGATATAAACTTAATGAATTCATGATTTATAATTAATTTATTCAAATCTTTCGTAATATTGAATTTGAGCCGCGATGTATCGTCGACAACCTAATATTCATCTTCCATAGCAAAATATCATTTTGCACTTGCGCAAAGAAAATTTATAACATAATATAAATTCTATAAAATATATAGTAACAAAAACAAAAGGTTCGGCGAAATAGAGTGAAAATGAATTTTTGACAAATAGAGAGTATTTAAAAAGAATTTGCAAAAGCAATGCGTATAGAAAAAATAAGCTCATAAGCTCATTTCGTGACATAACATTATTAACAGTAATGAAAATGTGATAATCGAGTTACGCTGAAAAAGTAGGTAAGAAACACACGCGCTCGGTAACGTGTAGGTTCAAGACGTATGCGTGAGTGCTCGTAATGGAATTTCGAAAATTTAATATTTACCCTTGAAAATTGATTCTAAAACTCAGAATTGACGCGAATATTGAAATTGCAAAATCGAAGAATAATGTACAATTTTGCCTGGAGGCAAAGACGCGTAGCTTCAATACTTAAATTAAAATAAAAAATGTATAAAGTTTAATTTATCCTTTATTTCGCAATTTCGAGCGAATCGTTTCTTTATTTCATGCAAAAATTGAATGAAAGATTATTTCAGAATGTCGATTTCAATATTTAGCTATTTTTAAACATTCAGATACGTTAAAACTCACATGTGATGTATGATAATTTATTCTCTTTAATTAATTTCAATACAATGTTATCAAAAACTAAAACAGCCCATTTTGCAATATTAAAGTAGCTTTATTTCATTTAATGCGTTTATTAAAAGATTAAATTTTGACATTTTAACAAAACAATTTAATCATAAACTTGATTTTTCAGTGGAAGCTCTTATTGACTGCCACCTTCGTGGCAGTTATCGCTGTGGGCAATGCCCAGAGAAGCGTAAGAGCCTACGACTTCGACAACACATTGGAGGACCATGAGGGTTATAACTACGAAAAACCACAAAAACCCTTCCCAGAAAGACAGTAAGTTATTTTCAATAACTCTTAGGAGCTTTTAATCAATTTTTAAAAGTAGATATTATAATCAATATTTTAATTCATTAGGAAACCAAACAGAGGTACAAGACCACCTCAGGTACAAACTTCTTCGTTCAAACCGTACTCCGAACCACAGCCGTTGTCGGAGGATTCTTATGAATACACCGTACCAGCGTTTGAGTTCACGAAAAAACCACGCAAGCCTGTAACTACACCAGCTCCAAGCAAAAACAATGCAATTGAAGAGACTGGATACAACTACCCACAACCAGGAAATCAATATCCATCGGTTGAAAAAGATGCTTACTATTACGAAAAACCAAGTGTCAAGTTCCCAGCCGTAGTAAGCACTACGACTACTCAGAAGCCATACGTTTATGTGCCACCGTCGACTACTCAGGCACCCAAAGTTGTTCCAAAGGAAAAAGATGCTTACTACTACGAGAAACCGGAAGTGAAATTCCCAGTTGTAGTCAGCTCTACCACTACCCAAAAGCCATACGTTTATGTGCCACCATCAACTACCCAAGCACCTAAAGTGGTACCGAAAGAAAAGGACGCTTACTACTACGAGAAACCGGAAGTGAAATTCCCAGTTGTAGTCAGCTCTACCACTACCCAAAAGCCATACGTTTATGTACCACCATCAACTACCCAAGCACCTAAAGTGGTACCGAAAGAAAAGGACGGTTACTACTACGAAAAACCAGAAGTAAAATTCCCACCAGTCTTCAGTACTACCACTACCAAAAAGCCATACGTCTATGTGCCACCATCAACTACCCAAGCACCTAAGGTCGTTCCAAAGGAAAAGGATGCTTACTACTACGAAAAACCGGAAGTGAAATTCCCAACAGTCAGTACTACCACGACATTCAAGCCAATCTACGTAGCACCAGTAACTACGCGAGCACCAGCTAAAGTTGTGACAGAAAAGGAAGGTTACTATTACGAAAAACCAAAAGTAGAATTCCCAGTAGTAGTCAGTACTACAACTACTCAAAAGCCAGTCTACATTCCACCATCAACTACACAAAAGCAGTACGTGCCACCATCAACCACCCGTGCACCTGCTAAAGTTGTGACAGAAAAGGAAGGTTACTATTATGAAAAACCAAAAGTTGAGTTCCCACCTGTCGTCAAGACTACAACTACTGAAAAGCCATACGTGCCACCAGTCACCACACGTAAGCCTATCTACATTCCACCAGTATCCCCTACCACTCAAGCTCCTAGATACGTACCACCACAGACAACTGGTTATACTTATCCAACACCCCAGGAAAGAATCACTTTCCCACCAGTGACTACCCGTCAACCTACCACTCAAGCTCCAAGGTATGTTCCTCCTCAAACAACCAGAGCTCCACCAAAGTATGTACCACCACAAACTACTCAAGCTCCTAAATACGTGCCACCACAGACAACTGGTTACACTTATCCAACACCTAAGGAAATATTCACTTTCCCACCCGTAACTACCCGTCAACCTACTACTCAAGCTCCAAGGTATGTTCCTCCTCAAACAACCAGAGCTCCACCAAAATATGTACCACCACAAACTACTCAAGCTCCTAAATACGTGCCACCACAGACAACTGGTTACACTTATCCAACACCTCAGGAAAGAATCACTTTCCCACCAGTGACTACCCGTCAACCTACCACTCAAGCTCCAAGGTATGTTCCTCCTCAAACAACCAGAGCTCCACCAAAGTATGTACCACCACAAACTACTGAAGCTCCTAAATACGTTCCACCACAGACAACTGGTTACAATTATCCAACACCAAAGGAAATATTCACTTTCCCACCCGTAACTACCCGCCAACCTACCACTCAAGCTCCAAGGTATGTTCCTCCACAAACAACCAGAGCTCCAGCTACATACGTTCCACCACAAACTACCCGAGCTCCACCAAAGTATGTTCCACCACAAACTACTCAAGCTCCTAAATATGTTCCACCACAAACCACTCAAACTCCAAAATATGTGCCACCACAAACAACTGGTTACACTTACCCAACACCCCAGGAAAGAATCACTTTCCCACCAGTAACTACCCGTCAACCTACCACCCAAGCTCCAAGGTATGTTCCTCCACAAACTACCAGAGCTCCACCTAAATACGTTCCACCACAAACTACTCAAGCTCCTAAATATGTGCCACCACAGACAACTGGTTACACATACCCAACACCTAAGGAAATATTCACTTTCCCTCCAGTAACTACCCGCCAACCTACCACCCAAGCTCCAAGGTATGTTCCTCCACAAGCAACCAGAGCTCCAGCTACATACGTTCCACCACAAACCACCCGAGCTCCACCAAAGTATGTTCCACCACAAACTACTCAAGCTCCTAAATACGTTCCACCCCAAACTACCCAAGCTCCTAAATATGTGCCACCACAGACAACTGGTTACACTTATCCAACTCCTCAGGAAAGACTTACTTTCCCACCAGTCACTACCCCAAAACCAACCACTCAAGCTCCAAGGTATGTTCCACCACAAACAACCAGAGCTCCAGCTACATACGTTCCACCAACCACTCAAGCTCCAAGGTATGTTCCACCACAAACAACCAGAGCTCCAGCTACATACGTTCCACCAACAACTCAAGCTCCAAGGTACGTTCCACCGCAAACAACCAGAGCTCCAGCCACTTATATTCCACCAGCAGTAACAACTCAAGCACCCAGATACGTTCCACCACAAACAACTAGAGCTCCAGCTACTTATGTTCCACCACAAACTACCAGATACGTTTACACAACAACCACCCAAAAACCTTACACTTATCCCAAGATTGAACTGCCAACCACAACTAAAAGGCCATCATACACATACTTGCCACCGGGTCCAGTAACAACACGTGCTCCTTACGTGCCACCAGTAACCACACGTGCACCTTACGTGCCACCAGTAACCACACGTGCACCTTACGTGCCACCAGTAACTACACGTGCACCTTACGTGCCACCAGTAACTACACGTGCTCCTTACGTACCACCAGTAACCACACGCGCACCCTACGTGCCACCAGTAACCACTCGCGCTCCTTATGTGCCACCAGTTGTCACTCAAAAACAAACTTACTTGCCACCAAAGACCACCGTCACAACACCCCGTCCAACTTCCTACCTGCCACCCAGAACTCCAGCTACCAATGCTCCAGTTCGTCCACCCGCGTACTTGCCACCATCCACCGCAAGGCCCGTTTACCCCACGGTAACGGCCCCACCACTACCACCAGTTGTCTACACATCCACTCCACGCGTCGAGGTAACTTACAAGCCAGTTACCGGCAAACCAGCGCCACTCATCCCCCTCCCACCTAGCACACAGAAACCCACCACGGGCTACAACTATCCAATTCCAGAACTTGCATTCGACTTCTAAGGACTCTTTCGCGCTACAATAGTGTGATATATAAATAATTTATTGTTTTCTCGACAGTCTTTTAGATATTTTTGTAAAAAATAAAAATGAAATGAAAAAATATTACCGACGAACAATTGTGAACGACCGTGTCAAGTCGTACGTGTTTTCTTTTTTGTAAACAAACTTAGGATTATATTTGAAATAAATATAGACGATTGCTAGGCTTTTCTACGTTTTTATATACTCAATTTACTTAGCTATATGGGCAACGATTGTAAAATCGTGCCAGTGTTGTGTTCAAAGAATGAATTGTTAATGATAGACGAAACTGATTAAGAATAATCAAATTGAATAAATAAATATTTTTTATTAAAATGCAAATCTCTTTTTACGTTTTGTTTGTTCACCTCTCTTCAACACTCATCGTCTTAGAAAATATTAAATTTGTTAAGCCCATAAGATCTGTCATTTACGAGCAATTAGAGACAGACGAATGAATTACACGCACCGACTGTTTCGCACTATGTTCTCTCAGCCCGAGAGAGAAAGAGGATGGTACTCGTATAGCTTAATATCTTCTCTACGCTACACATGTAGCGCCGCGCGATAAGTAGTCCAGAACTCTCACGCCTCTCCACGCGCGCTGCGCCTCTCCGCTGCCACTGCCGCTCGGCGCGCTACGTACGATATCGGGAGATCCTCCCCCGTCTTCGCGGGCAACAAAGAAAATCTGTTGCTGCTGCTGTTGTTGTTTTTTCTCTCTTTTCTTCGAGCATGTGGGTATTAATTTACAATTGTGGGATTGTTAGTGAAAACTCTCTCGCGCGGCGAAAAGCGTTTAGCGCTCAGTATTAGACGATGCTTTGCTGAGGCATCATCGGGACTCTTTCATATAATATATATACACGCGCGGCTCTGCGATTCAGCAGCGATATGCTTTAAAAGAAAGAAAGTATACGCGCTTTTTCTAATATATTTATACGATCGAGGCCGATCTCGGAAGTTTCTTTCAACGATAGAACGAGCAGCAGCGAGTGATCGTTCGTAACATGTTTGTTTAATGAGAATTATGTGATTCAAACCAGTGTCAATGGTAAGAAAATTGAAAAATTAACGTCCGTTCTCATGGGTGATCGATAAACAAAAAAAAAAAAAAACCAAGAAAATCGTTTGAATTTTTCAAGAGCGCGTTTCGGCAATCGGACGTTTTGAAGGACATGTACAGCTCCGAGCGTAGATCCGCCATCAGCACGTCGGAGCTCGGCCTGTACTCGGATCACAGTCACTACAACAACAATTACACCAATGGATCGACCGTGCGCAAATTCGTCATCGGCATCATGGTCGTAGTCGCGGTTCTCTTGGTGAGTTTCAACCCCCCTTTCCAACCACGACCCTCTAACGAAATCGCAGCGATCTCGGAATTGACGACAAAAAAAACAGTTACACATAAAAAGAAAAGAATCGCGGACGATTTCGAGAAAAAAGTTTTACGCACACGCACGCACACACATACGTACGTATACGAAGTCGAGCAACAAAAGCGCTAAACAGTTAACACTTTTCACCGAATCCGTAGAGTTTTGCACGCATGAGAAATCAAGCGTGAGTTCATACGTATAAACGCACACGTGATGCAGCACAATATAGGGCGCCGCGTTACCGTGTATAAAAATTGTATGTATATGGTATATGCTAGCGTATTATGATAGAAAGGCGAAATGCTCGCGTGTATGTGCGTGTGTGTGTATTAATTTATGCTTCATGAATTTGGCACTCGAGCGTGAACCAATTGCCTCCTATACTACTGCTCCGCGATAATTCAAAAAAAGAACTCATCTCTCTCACTCTGATTAAAACGAGCATTGACCGCGAACTTTTAGCTCGGCTGTTATTAGCTTTGCCATTGATGGGGAAAAACTGATGCGCGTTTAGAGAAAGAGAAATGTTTGCGATCCGTAATTGAACTTACATTGTCGGTATGTATTGGTTTTTGCTCATTGATTTGAGTGATTGTACATTTGAAATTTGCAGCTAGATTTGTAGAAATGATCAAATTTAAGTCTTGACTTTATGATCAAAAAATGACAATTTGAAACGTTTAATAATTCGTTATGATTAATGGGCTTGTTTTTTGGCGATTTTTCAGTTAAAATTATGTTACAAATATCAAGTGCATTTTAAATGACCCAAAAATTACAGTTTAATTATTTCAAAAAATATTAGAACAGTTTTTAACCACTTTATATACGACAGTATTACTTCGAGCTTTCACCACTAGATGGAGAGTACCTTTATCTGCAATCCTGCAAGTGACAAAGTAAAAATATTTGTATAAATTATAGACGAACGGTTTAATGATATCTAATTTTTAGGAAATAGATAAGTTAATAACTGGTCTTATGCTATTTATTTCTATAATTGAATAGACTGTTGATAAATAATGTTACGTAAATGAATTCATTTTTAAGTACAAACATTAACGATAATAGTATTAAATACGAATCGACAAATTTAATTTAAATGACTTTTTACATTTCAAATGTATGAAAATGTTTCAAACATACTAACAGAAAGTGTGCTTTAAATAGTCTTTTGCCCGAATTTTATATAATGAATATGTAAGGTCGATAGGAACTCGGACTCTTCGCGGGGTATAAATTAATCGGTAATCGACTCCAACGCGTATTACATAAACTTTACGGCCAATCGATCCGCAAAATTTCATACAACTACAAAGTTTGCGCAGATCGGCATCTTTCTGTACGACTTCGCGTCGAGCGCGGCGATCAGCAGCAAAGTCAGCCAGGAGACGAAGCACATCTACATCCTGCAAAACAGCCTGCGCAAGCCGCCGCCCACCTCGGCCGGCTTCAATAGAAGATCTCTGACGTCGACGCAGTCCAACGCTAGCAGCTCCGCGTTCTCGAACGTCGGCGGCAATCCCGACGTGATCGAGGACAGGGCCGACGACGTCCGCAACTCCGACTACAAGTTCGAGGCCGGCGACGGAGACGCGGTGGAGAACGACGAGCCCGGGCGCGAGGAGGAGGCCTCGGCGAGCGGCGAGATCATGCAGCGAATGCACCGCATGATCGTCGACGAGCCCGAGGCGCGCATGCAGAATCTGGAAAATTTCAAGCTGAGGGAGAGCCTGCTCGGGGTCGGGGGAAAGATCAACGATCAACGGGAGCAGCAGCAGAGGCAGTCGCTGCGGCCGGAGCACAAGAGCCAGGAAACGGACGAAAGCGAGAACGCGAGAAACGAGCAGCAGATCATCGACAATCACGCGATGATCTATCGCGTCAGGTGAGTACTCATTATCATGAAATAAACCGAGACAGACTAGTAATTATCTCTAATGATCTAACGTAAACATCAGCCGCTTGAGACTTCCCGAATCCGAGACGAGTCATCAAAACAACAACAACAACAACAACAACAACAATAACGTACCAGCAGCTTCTTCCGCCTCCGCCGCCGCCGCCGAGGACAAGAGCCAATCTTCCAGCAACGGAGCACCGTTTCGCTTCGAGCTCAAGGGCCCGGCCCCGGCCTCGTTCAAGCGCCAGCAAAAGTATCCGCAGCTCTCGCAGTACCGCTATCCGCACTCGTCGCGCAGCATCCAAGACATCGTCAAGTACCTGACCAACGATCGCGGCCTCAAGTTCACTGGCTACTACGTGAGCCCGAAAAAATTCGACGCCGGTCCCGTCTCCTCGGCAGAGGACCCCGATGGGGATGACGGCTTTTATACGGCCGGCGACGAACTGTCGGACGAGCAGAGCGCCCCGTCGCCCTACGCGATCGCATTCAACAACAACAACAACGGAGGTGGAGGTGATCCCCTGTATCATTACAAGCCCAAGCATCCGGCCGACGTGAATCTGCTGGCCGCCACAAATCTCAGGTGCGATTATAAAATCAAATACCCGACTCCCGACTGACACACCTACTGTGCACACGATGCAAATTGGCGCGCCTAATCCATTGCCTCAATAAGCCAATTACAATGTAGATATATTATGTACGTAAACGTTGAATATATCATATGAGCGCGGGCTTATCCGCTCGATGCGCAGCGACGGAAAACTATATGGGGTTTAAACTTTTTATACCCAAACAGATTCTCGCCCTACGGCGTTCAGCGTTACAATCCGTACTTTTACGATCAGCAGCAACAGCAACAATCACAGCCACAGTCGCAACAGCATCATCGGCGTCCTCACTCGTCCAAGCATTCGACGAGGCATCATCATCATCATCAGCATCAGCATCAACAACAATCGTACTCGAGCGAGAGTCAACTCGACAGCTTAGGCTCGTACGGCACGAATTACGGAAAGAGACGCCCAAAGCCCAAACCCTTCAGCGTCATGCTCGACATTTATCCCATTACAGACGACAATAATAATAATAATAATAATAATAAAAATAATAACAATTATAACGGGCCCAGTACCGAGACGTCGAGAAAGACGTCGATGCCGAGGTTCAAGGGCGTGGCCGACGAGTTCGACACGAGATCGCCCCGGCCGAGACGTCCCAAGGAGCAGCAGCAGCTACAGATGGCGGCGTCCAGTGTATTCGTGCCGACGGTCAGCGCGCCGCCCTACAGCGGCCACGACAACGACGAGAAGCACCAGATGATACTGCACCTGAATCTCTATCCGAAGCGCAAGGGCAAGTACAGCAGGTGAGTCGACGTGACTTTTTTTCCTCTCTTTTTTTTTTTTATTTTATAAATGACAAATAGCTTGAAAAGATTCGATGAAAGAATGAGAGGAGATGCCAGAGTCGTGAGACCGACACCGACGAGACGCGCGTCGCGAGCATTTTTGCATTTATTATGATCGAGAGAGAGAAAAAAATTGCGACCATCTGTCGCTGCTACATGTCCTCGTAATGCTATCACGTAAAATGATGTAACGCGTTAGAGATGGTCGGTATATATACTTGCCCGAGAGAGAGAAAAAAAAAAGGTCGTTTTCGAGTGAGATTCTCATAGTTTCAGTGCCTCGCGTGTTCTCTGCATCTCTGAAAAATGCCCGCGGGCTACGAAAAATTTTGCAAAACCACACGATGTCTCGTTCGCTCGCGGCTCTATAATAATACGTATACGAGCGAAGGTGTGTCGCGCGCCAAGTGGCTCGCGCTGATATTCAAATATTACCGCAATATTTTATTATTTTTTATAGCTATTGTATATAACGAAGGAGATATAGTCGTAAAAATACCGCGTGAAAAATGTCTATGTGCGCGTGTAATGTAATAATAATTGCAGAAACGAAGTCATCGATCGCGCCGAGTCGCTGCGTTCCGGCGAGAAGGAGCGCCTGCTCGAGCGCATGATCGTGCCCTTTCAAGAGCTGACGAAACAGCTCCAGTCGACGACGATCGACTACGACGACAACGACGAATCGAGAACAGACAAGAGACTCAACGGCGGAATCGTCGTCGACAATCATCACAAGCGCTACGACGAGACGTCCCTGTCCAAGGAGGAGATGGACACGATCAAGAACTTTACCAACAGAATCATCGACGTGGAGGCGAGAAGACCACCGATCGAAGCATCGACGACGACGACCACCGCCAAAGCTGCTACTGCTGCTGGTCCTGTTCACGTCGTCCTTGCCGAGACCACAACGACGATGAAGACGACGTCGACCACGATGGAGCTCGCGACGATGGCTACTACCTCCGGAAACCCTAATACGTCGTCGACGACGACGAGCGCCGAGCCGATCGTCAAGAAGAGCGAAAAGATCGCCAGGCTCGAGGACTTGGACACGTACGAGGGATTTCAACAATTCGCCGATAGCGTTGTTGCGACTGACTGATTGAAATCAAAAATTACAATTTTACTTGACAAAATAGAATCAGAGTTGTAGATATTTAATGCAGTATTATGACCGGATTCGAATTTGAAATTTTGTTGGATGATCGTGAAAGATATCGATTGACAGCTGTTATTTTTAAATAAACTATAGATAAGTAAATCTAATTGTTAATTCATGAAGATAGCAAACAATAAGATTTTGAAAAGTATCTTGAAAATAATCAACCATTATGCTTACTTCATTATATTGTTTATATTTATTACGAACATAAAAAAATTTACATATTAATCGTTGTATAAAAGCTTTACATTAAAAAAAATTGATTTATACATTTGTAATTCTACATGCGTATCGTACTTTACACTCGAACGATAATAATGAAAATAAAATAATTTCTTAACGGGCTATCTGTTAATTGAAAAATATATAATTGATTGCGCTACCTAGTAACATGATTAGATATAATTTCAGTACTTACGATATACAAACACACTCGCTCGCAATACACACGCACTCGTTCGACTCGCAGCACATCGCGTTCAACATTTTCGATTTTATTCGAGTTTTTAATAGTTAAGAATAATAAGTAGACTGTCACAACGTATTGAAAAGACGACACCGTAGACAAAATTTAACCTATCGGACTACAGGAATTATATGTTGGTACACGATAATAACGTTTTGATTGAAAAACTTTTCATCGCCGAGAGACTCGAGCGATACATTTTTACAGATAAAAATTTACTATGATACAACGTACATAAAAACAAATTTATCATGTAAATTAAATATTTTATATATTACATAATAATATGGTGACGTATAGCATGGGGATAGCAAAATCTGCGCGTAGGAGACACCTAGCACATATGACTCTAAAAAAGATAACAACAGCTCTGCATACTCGTGATTTAACTTATATGCAATTCTTTTCACTTTATTTATAGATAAAAGTACACGCCATCTAGTGGTGGAGACTTAAAGCGGTGCTATCGTATTCAAAGTGAATACATTCTTGACTATAAGGAATATAAAATTCATTGTTTTTTGTAAAAATATTTTGACTTTCTCACTTGCAGATTTACAAATGAAGGCACAGGCCATCTAGCGCCACAAAATTTTGAAAGTATCTAATCATTATTAAATCATTAATTTTCGATAAAAATTTTCAAATTTACCAGAGGAATTGGATTTTTTCGATTATTTTTTGCATTGAAAAGTAATGTACCTAATTACATTTGCATGCACTTTTTGTGCAGTTCATGGAAAGAGAAATACTGATAACTTAATTTCAAACTAAGATTTCATGTAAAAGTATCTTAAATAAAATTTGAAATCGGTTAGTTCGATTTAACATCGAATCTGTATTAAATTTAATGTTTTTCTTTCAACACGGTAGGTGCCTTTACCACACGCATATTTTTCTATTCCACGCTACGTCATGGCGCAAAACACCGACGTTACATTTAAAAAAAAAAACTTATTCATATACTCGAACTTAGTTAACTTTAAATAGCTCATAACTAGCACCATTTCTCTCTCTCTCTCTCTCTCTCTCTCTCCCCATGCCAGTCGCTCGCCTGCAGTCTATATATACTATATTTATACTTTAAGCGAATAGCAGTTACTCGCGTCTATACAGCAAAAAGTTGGCACACGGTACAAGTATAAAATTGTCATTGAAAATCCTCTCCTTCAATACAACACGTACTCGTAGTACAAATGTCATGGCCTCGACAGGGTGCTCGGGTGGTAGATCGTGTTGCCCCACTCGTAGGGGCCCTCGTGATGATGGCTGCCGATGAGCATCGCCGGGCCCGGGGTCACGCAGGGCGGCCCGCCGAGGCTCGCGTGCGAGCCCGCGCTCATCAGCGCCGGTCCCGACGAGATGTAGCTCAGGGTCGGCCGCGAGTTCTCGCGCAGCCTCGCGTGCCTCGCGCGCCTCTTGAATCTGCAATAAAAAAAAGGACGCGACGTTAGAATGTTTTTTTTTATCGAATATTTATAAAAAAAAAAATGATTCAGACTACACTTCTTACTTGGAGTGCATGCAGCAAATCGTGCAGCTGGCCGTCACCGTGGCGAATCCGACCAGCACCGCTATCGCGAGTACCCACAGCTGAGTCGCCGACGCGTCCGTCCGGGCGAACGTCACCGCGCAATTCTGTATGCCGTCCACGTGATACCTCTCGTACACGTCCTTCAGCCTGCGATTGTCCGGATCCAGCAGCAGCTGTCTCATCTCCGCCAGCCCGAAGGCCTCCCTGCCCCCGACCATCTGGAAGCACGAGCTCGTGGCGGAGAAGTCCAGCGAGCTGTCCTCCTTGGCGTAGAACTGCGTGTCGTAGACGTTCACCTGGACCTGGGGCAGCAGCAGGGCCTCGCGCACCTCGCGCTCGAACGCCTCGAGACGTTCGCGTACTTCGGTCGGCGGCCGACTGAACACGAACTTGAGCATGTCCCGGTCGCGCAGCAGAAACACCCTCAGAGTCACGTTGGTCTCGCGTCCAGGTACCAGCGAGTTGTTGGCTAAGATGGGCACCTCGAGATAGCCGTCGGCGTAGGCCACGAGGCTCTTGGTGGTGCGCACCTCACCGGTCACCGGGTTCAGTGCCAGTGGCGGCGACTGACCCGCCGTCCCCACCGAGGTGCGCTTGGGCTTGTTCGGGTTGGCGTGATGCTCGTTGAGGGCCACGAAGGCCGTGTCGCCCATGATGTAGTTGATCGGCAGGGCGTCGACGTCGACGTCGTGCGCCTCCAGAGTGACGAGGCTCGTGTCGATCGGCACGTTCAGTCTCACGCCGATCGTCACGTTGTCCTTGTCGAAGCGCGGCCTGTTGTCGTCGATGTCGATTATCCGCACCAGTACCTGCCTCTCCGCCGGCTCCTGAGGATTGTACGGCTTGGGTATGAAGTCCTGCTGCTTGCCCGTGTACTTGAAGCATCGGATCGTCAGCAGGTGCTTCTCGCTGGTCTCGCGATCCAGACGTTTCGTCGACTTGATCAAGCCGCTGTTGTTGGCCAGCCGCTCGATGGCGAAGAATCCGGCCTCGTTGCCGTGACTTATCGCGTAGTCGATCAGGCTGTTCTCGCCGATGTCCTCGTCGATCGCCTGGACTATACCGATCTTGGTGCCGATCGGCGTCTCCTCCTTGACGCTGAACTCCAGCGGCGGACTGTACACCTGACGCTTGAAGTGCGGCTTGTGATCGTCGATGTCGAGCACTCGGACCTGCAGCACCCTCGTCGCCTGCTGGGGTGGCTCGCCGAGATCCTGCGCCACGAGGATCAGCGTGTAGTTCTCCTTCTCCTCGCGATCGAGCGGCACTCGGCTGGTGATCAGGCCGGTGCGCGGATCTATGTGGAAGGCCGCCGAGTCACCGCCACCGCCACCACCGCCACCGAAATCGCCGTCCTCCAGGAACTTGTAGACGATCTTGCCGTTGGGCAGCTGCGGGTCGTCCGGATCGGTGGCCAGTACCTGAAACACCGGACTGCCGATCGACGAGTTCTCCGAGACGTGGGCGATCTCGTCGAGGCCCGGGCGCACGAACAGCGGCACGCCGTCGTTGCTCACCACGTCGCCGATGTACAGGATCAGCGGCACGTCGGCGTAGAGCGCCGGCTCGCCCTGATCCTGGGCGCGGACCCGCATGGCGTAGGGCTCGGTGCGACCCTTGCCCGTCAGCGCCCTCGTCGATCGGATCTCGCCCGTGGTGTGATTTATGCGGACGAGACCGCTCGCCTCGCCCTCGTCGATGATCTCGTAGTGGATGGTGCCGCCCCCAGCCTCGTCCGGATCCTGGGCCGTGACGTTGACGATGCTGACCCCGGGCGCCGCGTTCTCCGGCACCACCGAGGTGTAGGACTCCTGGGCGAAGGCCGGCGCGTTGTCGTTGACGTCGAGAACGTCGACGGTGATCGAGGCCTGGGCCGCTCGGCGATTGGCCCCGCCCTGGGGCATGTCCTGGGCGATCGCCTGCATCTTGAGCACGGACTGTCGCTCGCGGTCCAGCGTCACGTTGGGCGCGATCTGATGAAAAAAAAAGATACATCAATTATATCATTGATTTTTAGCGTTGAAAAATAATTGACTCGAATACTCACGCGTATGGTGCCACTGACGGGATCGATCTCGAAGAGATTGGCGTTCTCGCCCGTCAGCGAGTAGCCGACGACGCCGTAGCCGCGCTTGAGCTCCACCTCGGTGTTGGCGCTGTCGAGATCCGTGGCCTTGACCGTCAGCACGACCTTGGGCGGCCTGTCGGACTCCATCACGCTGACTTTGTAATTGGGCTGGGCGAACTCGGGCCCGTTGTCGTTGACGTCCTCCACGGTGACCTCGATGTTGGCCTCGGACATGCGCTGGGTGATGTCGAAGTCCCGAGTCAGCGCTCGCACTTTGAAGCGGATCACCTGCGTATCACGATCGAGTTTAAATTTTATGAAAGTCATCCTTACGAGTGCTAGCTACCGAATGAGTTTCTAAGTTCTTTCGATCGATCACAATAACAAGACTCCGTGGCGCAACGGTAGCGCGTCTGACTCCAGATCAGAAGGTTGCGTGTTCAAATCACGTCGGGGTCAAAAGATAACTTTTTGAATTTTTTTTTACTTTTTCAGACTGGTCTTGAGATCTTTGATGTACATTCTCAGTGTGTTTTGGGCATCATTTTTTTATTTCTAATTTTTATAATAAATGTATCATTTATCGAAAAATATTTTCTATTAATTACAAGATAAATAATTTAATGATGTAATATAATCGCGCAATTTTGCCTTGTTTACGTTATTTTAAATGGGTCTCATAACACGATTTGTAAACATTATCTTAATTGTATTTAGGCAAGCTAGTTTGACGCGTAAAATCAACGGATGATGTTCAGTCGTAACCGAAACTCTAATCGTGAAAGATGAATTCGAGTGGCACATTCAACTACGCCGTTAGGTAATTTTTATGTCTTAACGATGCAAGTATAAAAATATTGTAACACAATTTTTAATCTTTGTGTAAATATTTCAGAGTGAAGGAGGAACCAATTGAAAATGATGATTATGAGTCTATGTCCAGGACACACGATGTTAACAATTTTCAATTTACCAAATTCAAAGAAGAAATTCAGCCCCAGAGAAATCCGGTAAGAATGGACCGTTATTTATAGTTGTTTTTTATAAAAATTTCCATATAACTTAAGTTATATTACAGTCCCGCATGACTCAAAAATATCAAGAAAATCATGACAGTGAACTTGATGACGACGTCGAAGCAGAATTCGAATGTAAAGACGTAAAGATCGACCTTAATTTATTGGAAATTAAGACAATTGACGATCCAAATCACTTGCCAAATTTAAGAGATAGCGATGGTCATAATACTTTACACATAATTAAAAAAGAACCCGCAGATGAAGTGAAACAAGAATCTGTTGGTGACTTTACGGGTGAATTGAAATTGAATATCGACTGTGAACTCAATAAGCGAGGTAAAAATAAAAAAATTACAAAAAAGTTGAACAATAAGCATGAAATCAAAAATAAAATGAGTATAGTGCATAATGATATAAACCTTACAGATAAAATATGCAGCAAGTCATTTTACCAAAAAAGTCATGTCAAGACATACATCGATGCGGTGCACAATAGTGGAAAACACCCATGTAAAATATGTGGTAAAAAATTTGCAAAAAAATGTAATCTCAAAATTCACATCGATGCGATTCATAATGGTATGGTACCAACATGCAAAATATGCAGAAAGACATTCTCAACTGAGACTTCACTCAAGGTCCACATCGGTGCAGTTCATAATGGTATCAAGCATACTTGCGTTACATGTGGGAAGACATTCACACAAAAAGGAGTACTCAAAATCCACATCGATGCAGTTCATAATGACGTCAAACATACATGTGTTACATGTGGAAAGACATTCAAACACAAAGTTACTCTCAAAATTCACATCGATGCGATGCATAATGGTATGGCACCAACATGCGAAATATGCGGAAAGATATTTCAAACAAAGACTAAACTCAAGATTCACATTGAATCAGTACATGATGGTATTAAACATGAGTGTGGTATATGTGGAAAGACATTCACACAAAAAGAAAAGCTCAAAATGCACATCGATGCGATGCATAATGGTATGGCACCTAAATGCGAAATATGTGAAAAGACATTCATACAAAAAGGAGATCTCAAGAGGCATATCGATGGACATAATGGCGTTAAACATGCTTGTGGTGTATGTGGAAAGATATTCACACAAAAAGGTTCTCTCAAAATTCACATCGATGCGATGCATAATGGTATGGCACCTACTTGCGAAATATGCGGAAAGAAATTTCAAACGAAGAATAAACTTAAGATTCACATCGATTCAGTACATAATGGTGTTAGACATGCGTGTGGTATGTGTGGAAAGACATTCAGACAAAAATGTTATCTCAAAATACACATAGATGCGATGCATAATGGTATGGCACCTATATGCAAAATATGTGGAAAGACATTTTCATTTAAGGATACTCTCAAAAAGCACATGGATGGCGTGCATAATGATATTACCCATGAATGTAAAGTTTGCGGAAAGATATTTTTACGAAAATCAAGTCTCAGTAGGCACGTTAAATCGTCGCATAAAATTATTGACTGAGCACGACGGCGATAACGAAGAGCAATCTTAAAGACAACATATAATCGATTCGGTGCATCATTCACGCACTACGACTTTGAGAACGAATAATAAATTTAATTTACTAAAATTGTTCATTTACAATAATATCATACGTTCCTCCAACGTCATCTCAACAATTTTTTAGTTTTGAACAAAAAAAGCAAAATAAAACAAATTCTGCCCGTATCACTCCTTTTTTTTGAAAACTATTTCCTTACGTTATCCTTCAAGCTCTCGTAATCCAGCCGCTTGCTGAGAACGACGTTGCCGCTGTTGACGCCCACGTTGAAGTAAGCCTCGTCGTTCTCGCCCCGGACCATCTCGAATCTCTGCACGGCGTAGCCGGTCTGCGGCTCCTTGGCCTGCAGCATCAGCAGGGTAGTGCCCAGCGGCTGCTCCTCGGGTATCGTCAGCCGGATCCAGGGATTGTTGGCCGACCAGCCCTGATTCGTGAAGGTCGGATTGTCGTCGCTGAAGGCCTGCACGAAGACGGACAGCTCCACCCGGGCCAGCTGTCGGTCCTTGTCCACGGCGGCGTTGAGATCGCGCGCCTCCAGGGTCATGATGATCACCGCCGCCTTCTGGTAGTTCAACGGCTTGGCTATGCTCACCGTGCCCGTGGTCTTGTTGACGCGGAACAGTCCGCGATGATCGTAGAAGGACTCCTGCACCGTGGCGCCGGTCTTGTCGAGGGCTCGGTACGGCTCGACGATCGAGTACTCGATCTCGGCGTCGCTGTCCGGATCCACGGCCCGTACCTCGATCAGCCTCTCGCCGACCTTGGCCCGCTCCGACACGTAAGCCGTGTACGACGATTGCTCGAAGGCCGGCGGCTTGTTGTTCACGTCCAGCACGTCGACCGTCACCGTGGTGGTGGCCGTCTCGCGGATCGGCTCGCCCGAGTCCACCGCGTGCACTATCACCTCGTACCTGGACCCACCCGACTCCAGGTCCAGCCGAGCCTCCGGCGCCACGGTCATCACGCCCGAGCGCGGATCCATGGCGAAATTGTCGCGGGCGCCCGAGTGGATGCGGTAGCGCAGCAGATTGTCACGGCCGTCCGGATCGTTGGCCTGGACGCGTATGATCTCCGTGCCCGCTGCGGCGTTCTCCGGAATCTTGGCCCGATAGACGTTCGGCCCGGGCTGGCTGGACTTGTAGTTGCCGCGAAAGACGGGCTTCTGATTGCCCGGCACCCCCACTCGAATGTAGACCCGTGCCTCGGCGAACTTGGGCGGCGAGCCGTGATCCGTGGCGCGGACCACGAGCTCGTAGATGCCGCGCTCGGTGTCGGTCGAGCGAGCCGAGCCCGTGAGTACGAGCTCGCCTGTGTCGGGTTGTATCTGTAATAGAGATCGAATCAAACGTTGTAACGATACTATTGAGAAAATTATGAACCATGGTGACATAGGTTAATTTTTTGAAACCCGTTTTTCAATTTATGCAATTATTTTAACTTTACCACTTGCGGATTTACAAATAAAGGCACTCGCCATCTAGCGGCGATTGCTGGTTTTATGTGGGATTGCTATTTCATACACTTTTTTCGAAGTTTTCGTAAACACATTTTATAACATCATAAAAATACTCTGTTAAAAGTTTAGAACGAAATTCATAAAATAAAAAAGTTACGGTCGATTAAAACGCAATTTTGAAGGCGTATTTTTCTCAAAACCACTTTCATTCAACTTGGGCCAAATATTGAGAGAAAACTATATGTTCGATCTTTATGTTTCATATCTCTTTTTAATCGTTCTCTACAGAATAAACCTCTAAAAAGCTGACAAATCATCCCAAATTTTTTTATGGAGTAGATTTTCCCTTAAATTGGCTTTTTTTTTTAATTTTACAAAAAAAACTTATTCCAAAACAGTAAAAAAAGGAAATGCCAATTTTTCAGAGGTTTATCCACTGGAGAAAATTTTAACCAATTGCTATGGTAACGTCCCCTACAGATTATTTTTCAACGCGATACTCTCTCCAAGTCACTTCGAAAATCTCGCAATACCTTGAACACGTTGTCGTTCATGCTGTTGTGCTGGCTAATCGAGTAGGTGATCCTTCCATCACCTTGAGCTGGCCCATCGGCGTCGCTCGCCCGCACGAACATCTGCGGATCGAAGCTCGTAGCGGCCTCGCGCACAATCCTCGTGTACTCGCTCGTCTCGAAGCGGGGCTCGTTGTCGTTTACGTCCTCGACCTCGACCAGCAGACTGACGGTGCTGACTCGCTCGCCGCCGTCCCTGGCCTCCAGGGTCAGCGAGTACGACTTCTGGTCCTCGTAGTCGAGGCTCTGGGCGACGAAGAGGCCGCCCGAGCGCGGATCCGTGCGAAACTTCTCGACGCCGAAGCCGCGCAGCACGTAGGCGAGCTGGCCGAAGGCGCCGCTGTCGAGGTCGCGCGCGCGTACGTCGCCGAATTTCAGGCCGACCTCGGCGTCCTCGGGCACGGTCAGGTGGTAGAGCTGCTGGGAGAAGTCGGGACTGTGATCGTTGGCGTCCAGCAGTTGTATGTGCACCGTGGAAAACGAGACCTGTTTCGGAGAAAGAAAAGAAGGTCAGTTGAATTATTCACCCTGTTGCCTCGCTCGAGGCTTCGACGCTTACCACTTGACCGTTGACCAGAGCGACCACTTGAAACTCCAGCTGCTTATCGCCCGGCACATCGTAGTCCAAAACTCTCGGATCCAGGGTCCTGATGACCACCGGGGTGCGTCCCTGTCCCTCCTCGGGGCTTATGTCGAACGCCCGACTGACGCCGTGATATCTCGGCGCGTCCCTCAGCGCCAGCCTGTACCTGGCGTTGTCGCCCACGTCGTCGTCCTGCACGAACATGTTCAAGCCGGGCAGCGGCGTGTCCGTGCCGATGTCCTCCGAGACCGCCACCAAGAAGCGGTCCTCGTTGAAGCTCGGCACCATGTCGTCCACGTCCGTCACCACGAGGGTCACCTGGGCCAGGGCCTGATCGTCGGTCAGCTCGCCGTCCAGGAGCTCCGTGGCTCGTATCTCGAAGCCGTAGACGCCGCCGTTCTGCAGTATGGCCTCGTCCTCGCGATCCAGCGAGACGTTGGTGGTGACGAGGTGGCCGTGGGTGACGTCGCCGTGCTCGACGAGCTCGAGCTCGAAGTAGCCCCCGACCTCGTTCTCGATGCCGAGCCAGACGGGCCGAGGGTCGCCCGTGTCGCCGTCCCGTGCCTTGATCGTGAGCACCGTCAGGCCGGCTGGACTGTTCTCGGCCAGGGCCACGCTGTAGGGGGCGTTGACGAAGGTAGGCGGTTGATCCTATTGACAAGAACATAATGCAATCCCAAGAAAAGGTGGACGAAAAGAAATTTTCAAAATCATGCTTCTACTTATACCATAAGTTTTACTTAGACACTTGCGGAATTACTGAAATGAAGGCACTCGCCACCTAGCGGTAAGAGGCTTAAAGTATTATTGTATATGCAAAGTGGTTGGGAACTGATTGAAATTTATTGATTCAATCTAACGCAGAACATTACGTTACAGAAAAAGGATATTTACCATCGTCTTATACAACTAAGTTTACTTTAACACTTTTAAACTAATACTTGAATAGTATGTTTATTGGCTTCAATATATATTACATAGCTACGATAATATTTTATAATTTTATTTACAACGGTACGTCGCCATCTAGCGTTGAAAGCTTCAAGTTGCATTATCGTATAACAAATATACTTTAGAATTGGTATACATTTTTTGAAAAACAATCGAATTTTCAGGTCATTTAAAAAGCGCTTTATATTTTTATAACATAAATGTAATTGAAAAATCTTTAAGTACAAATTAATCAATGGTAATTTATATTAAAACATTTTAAATGGTCATTCAAGTACTCACCTGTACGTCGAGTACGTCCACCGCGACGGTGGCCTTGGCCTGGAGCCTCTTGGCCGGATCACCGGCCCCGTCGACGGCCAGCAAATTAATCAGATACGAGTTTCTCCTCTCGTAGTCCAGCGGCCGTGCCAGACTGATTCTCACGTCGTAGCGACCCTCGGCGAGCTTGACGCTCTCGACGTCGAAGACGCGACAGGCGTCGTCGTCGCTGCCCGCCGGCAGACAGCTGACCCGCACGTCGGCGTTGACGCCGCCGTCGCGATCCGTCACCAGGATGCTGCCCCCGGGCAGCAGAAGCTCGCCCAGCTCGGCGCTCTCGGGCACACGGGCGGCGTAGGGCCGGCCGTGATAGACAGGGGCGTTGTCGTTCTCGTCGAGCACGGCTATCTCGCGCCTCAGCGACACCGTGTTGGGCTCGGAGCCGGCCACGCTCTCGTCTGCAATGTGGAACGAAGATACATAAGCGTGTGATTATATGATTTTTTTTTTTGTTGTTGTCGTCGTATGACGGAACGCGTCGATATCGTTGATATTTTAAATACTCAACTCCGCCGGCCGTTGTAGAGAAATTACACAGCGGCGACTTTCCTCTGCATCGAAAAAGGCCGCGTTTATTCAACGAAATAATAGAAAGTAAATAGCTCATTTTGCGCGCCGCGGCTCTATTAAAATTCAGAGTATGTATAAGGTATACAGCGATGCAGCAGCGACCGGATAGCCGCGTGCAACTTTCTACATATCCTAATACGACAGCGCAGCTATGCAGTTAGTGAGAGGCCACAATTAAAAGCCATAAACTGGTCGTCGTCGTCGTCTGTATATACAATCATTATTACCCGTTATGCTGACGATGACCTCGATGATGTCCTGGACCTCACGATCCAGGGGCTTCCTCAGCAGCACGACGCCGGTCTCGCGCTCCACGCCGAAGTAATCGCCGCTGATGGAGTAGTGGAGTCGCGAGCCCTCCGGGTCCTCGGCCTGGAGCGTGTAGACCGGCGCCCCCACGGGTGTGCTCTCGGACACGGCCAGGCGGGCCATGTCGCCGCCGAACACGAAGTGCGGCGCGCGATTGATCACCTGCGCCTGGGCGGCCGGCAAAATCGTGCCGCGGGATGATAGGAGCAGCAGCGGTAGCAGCAAAAGCAGCGACGGTGGCTCTTTGTGACGCGGCATGATTTCGTATCTGAAATAGAACGTATACGTTGTTTTAGTTTCGCAGTTCGTGAATTCATAAAATGATATAAAAGATGTCAATTTCTGATGTTAAAATAATTACATAGAAAACAGAGATAGAAATCACTCTAAAAAATAGAAGGTCAATATACATATTTATTAGGGTGTCCGTTATTTCTAAAACGTTAAAAATCCTTACTCAAGAAGTTTAGATCACTTCTTTGTGATATAAAAACAAGATTTGTATGGTTTAAAATTTGTTAAGCCTCATAGTGGCCATTTACATAGGGGTGAATATGTTTAAAACCGAGATTTAACTTAATTATGTTGACTTTGTCACTTGCAGATTTACAGATAAAGATACTCGCCATCTAGCGGTGGATGCTTTCATTATGATTGGACTTACATACATCTCTTGCGCAGCTTATAAAAAAAAATAAGCCAGTACTCATTCATTCATTTATTTTCAAGGAAAATTTCGTGGTGGCAAAGAGACGCACAGCGAAAATTACGTATTAATCTTATAATATTTTCAAAAATTCACATCAGCTTCATGTTTACAATCTGCAATTGCCATTGGACTCAATCGATGCGTAATATTTTTTTAATTAGTAGGAAAAACAAATCATAATTACAAGGAGTTTGTTCCTATGTACATAAAAAAGACATATGCGTTGATAATAATATCTAATCTAGTTTAGGAGACAAATATTCAACCAGAAAGAAAAAGAAAAGGGGTACATGACGCTTCTGTTACCATTTATTTTCCATCTACTTCAATTACTTCATATTACGCGTGTGCAAAGCCGTAACCGTAAACAATCCTAAGGCGAGTTTTCTCAGTGCTTCGATGAAGCACAATAATAAAAGCGATGAAAAAAAAGCATCCAGTTTGCCACCGTTAAACATATACGCTAATTGATACTCTGAACAGAAAGGCGGGTACACATCGAGCGCGGCAGCTATATAGGCACGTGTCTCTCTCTCTCTCTGTCGAGAGCTGCTTTTCTAAATACACCTCGAGTGAACAATTTTTTTTCGCGCTTTAATGCGTCAATTAAAATACCGCTTCGGAGATAGAAATCATTTATCATATAATTTCCTTTTAATACGGTAAATGGTACACGCTGTCGTCGTCGTCGTCGTCGTCGTTTGTTGTTGTTTTGCCATTTCGCGCTGTGCTGCAGCATAGGTAACGCAAATCGTCGAGCAATTTCAGGTATAAAAATTTTCTAATTATCGTCTCGCGGGCATTCCGTATATGCAGCTGCTTCCTATCTCGCATCGAGCTCTCCGCGCGCATACGTGTTGTGTTGCAGGCGGCGCGGCGCACTCGATTACGGGAGGGAAATTCGCATCTCGCGAGCGAGAGAGAGAAGATACCATTGTTCCATTATGCATCGCGCGCATTTTCAGTCGAGCAGAAGGAAAAACAGAAAAAGATCGTAAACATTTCGTCACGACGCTCGGATGATGGAGTAACGTCGCTATGCTGCTGGCCTAGATCGCATGAGGCGGGTCGCGAATCGAATTCAACGTTATATTATGAAGCGCACGCGGCTCGTAACGAGGGATAAACTCGAGACGAAAATTCGATCCTTCGCTGGCGCTATCAGTTAACCGCGAGTAGCGAGATACAAAAAAGTAAGTCTCTGGTATAAACTAATAGAAACGTTCCTCGCGAGATCATTGAATCCAATCGATCTCGAGCTGCTGCCGGTATTCATTCAGCAAAAAAAAAAACCAATTCGACCATTATATTACTGCGTTATTACGCAAATGTACTGCGCGACTGCGACCGACTCCTCATGCGCGAAATAATATAGAATAGAACACACAGACAACAGTCATTGCTCGCGCGCGCGAGCTCAAGTGTATGCGCTCACAAATGGCATTATATCTTCCGAGTATGTGTGTGTGTGTGTGTGTTTACACACGATGATGCGCGCGCTTACCTAGAGCGAGCACTAAAAGTACATACTCGGAAATGCACAATAAGGCGCAGACACTTTCACTCCGACGACGTATGGCCGGCTGAACTCGCATTCTTATATTTTCATTCTCGTCCGCGCTCTGCTCTACTGCTCCTTTTTTTTCGTAGATAACTAATCTACTTTTACTCCGTGTGTACGTGATATTTTATTTTCTTCGCTGCATTTTAGAACGTTACCCTCCCGTATATTACATACATATACGTCCTTATCTCTCTCTCTTTCTCGCGCTCTCACGTTCCTAGGCTCGATTCGATGCAGCGGCGAGTCTCGATTGCACTCGGGGCGATTTCGCGCGACCGCGCGATACCGTACATATAATATTTTCTCGAAAAGCTGCCCACAACTCGCGGGGCCAGTACAGTAGGTATATAATAAACGGACGAACGTGATCGGGAGAAAAGTCACGATTGCGCAATTTTCCAATAACTCGACAGGCAGGATCGTGTCGAGCGGCGCTTCGTTGTAACGACCGAGCGCGTGTATACTTATATGTACCTCGTACCGGCGAAATTAAGATCGCCCGGCGATTTTTCTCGCTAAGCAATTTTTCGCGCGCGCGAGCACAATTGCGCGTCGTCGAGGTTTTACACGCTCGCGTGCGTGTGGGTTTCGGCACATTCGCGAGACATACATATTATATATATACCTTCCACCTCAGGTATTAAATCTTGTTTTAACTTATACCACTTGCAGATTTACAAATGAGGGTAATCGCCACCTAGCGACGAAGGCTTCAAGTATCGTAGCATTCGTCGGATATAAACTGGTGGAAAACTTATCTGAATTGTTTTGAAACGGTGATTTCCAAGTCATTTATAAGGCGCTCGATACTTTTAACATAATTTTAAAAAGTTTCAAATGGACATCGTTTGTCCATCGGATTATTATTATTAACGTTGAGCATTTTTACCAGACGCGACGCAAGCGCGTTTTTCGATACATCGATTCTACTTCTCGATCCTCGCGATTTCTACTCCTCGATGCATCTGTGTGTGCATACAACGATGCACGCGTTGCAGAGCTCGGTTGTTCAACGCGCTCAACAATGGAGAGCAGCAGCAGCAGCTGCTGCAATTTGCTTACATACACAACGCTCCGGCTTATGTATACCTATAATACGCCCGGCTCGCGCTAACCCGACGTATTGTTTTCGAGCAATTTTTTTTTCTTTTCGTCGACTTTCTCTCCGGCTTTATTATGCTCGTACATTACACGTACACGCGTGTGTGTGTGTATGCACGCGTATACGCATAAATCCAACAAACGTCTGTATATATCTACGTGTGTAAGCGCGAAAAAGTCAAGAGATACGGATATATCGTGGTGCGTGTATATATAGTACGTACGTGTATGTATACGGAGGTGTGTAACGGAGAAAAATTTCAAATGCTGTTGTGCAACGACGCCCCCCCGTCTCGACTTTGTGTAAATATGCTACGCGTGTGCAATGGATTTTCGACCGGTTTCGGTGCACGCGTGATAATACAACGCGAAAGTATAATGGTAACGAAATAATGCGTAACGTTATTACATTGTTAATCATGATCAATGAGCTTTTCGACTATACGCGATTGTCTGCTGTTAAATTTTTGCGATACGAAATTTCTATGAAGGTACTGTTACCTGAAACCTTCGTTGAAAGTCAATGTATCAGTACTGATTTTTTTTTTTTACATAGATTGTTCGAAAAACTCATGATGTGCATTTTTTTAAGCAAAAATGAAAGAAAAAATTTCATGTTTATACTCGAATTTAAACTTTTTGACTGAAAAGAAATTTTTTTACGTTACTCCAAAACTGTATACGAATATTTAATCTTAATTAAAACCACTCTCCACCGCTAGATGGGGAGTACCTTAGTCTGTGTATCCGCAAGAAGCGAAGTAAACATAATAGTATAAGTCAGTTGTACAAAAATAATTACATATTAATCCCCTTTGGAGTAAGTAATATGTCGTTCATAATATGCAGAAATACATGAAAATTAACCAAATACAATATTTTCAATGCAAAAATGAAAATAGTAGGATTAGTTTTAAGGGCTAATAGAAAAGTTTCCGTTGAAAGTAAGTGCTTCAATTTTAATACATTTTTGTGAATATATGAATAAAACCTACATAATTACAACTTTGACCACCAGATGGCGAGTGCCTTTATCTGTAAATCTGCAAGTGACAAAGTCGAAAAAATTGTATAAGTCAAACAATGGTGTCAAAAATCTTTCGTTTGTTATATGATTTATATAATGTCAAGAGTACAAAATTAAAAGTAACCACAAATGTGTATCCAAAGTATTAGTTATTGTGGAGAAAGTTTTCAACCTTACCTGTAAGAATCTTCTTTCAGGTAAAAGAATTAATGTTAATTAGATGTGAATTTAATTTAAAAAACTTTTACATTGAACTTGATGTAAAATTCTCAAGTTAAATGATTCATGAAAAGATATTTGATTCTAATTCAAGTCACATCAATCCAAAGCTTAATTCTACTTGAAAATGAATTCATCTCCACAGAAGAAAAAGACATTTTCCGCTTTTACATTAAATTCAATGTAAATTTTTTCAACGATGTACAGTATCAATTAACAATTTTTTTTTTTTTAATAATAAATAAAAAAATAATAATCTCATTTTTATTATCTCGATTTTATTACTCAAACAACGATCACAAAGACGCGCTTTATTACCCGTAATCGATCTATAATAAAGCCCTCGTAATTGTCAAAGTTTTCTAATTGACCGTAAAGTTCTTTTTTTACTGTTCGCTCGTTCGCTCGCTCGCGATGACTCGACCGACGCACTGTGCCTAGCACAAAAATTTCACGTAATTTCGAGTGTTTGCATTATTATACGCTATACCGAAGTTGGCATTCTCATACATCGTGCAAAAATATCGGAGTCATGTGTGTAGCGTAATACGAAAACATACTTTTTACGCGGGCGTAGTCGTGTCAATGAACTTTGAACGTATCGCGCGTACTGTGCATGTCTTTATGCGTGCAAAGCGATAATTATAATTAGCAGGTGCGTATTAATTTCTGCTCTTCCTGCATATTTTTGTCGCGCGGGTCGACTCACGAGATCCAAGCTGTATAGCTGCGTATGGTGCATACTATACGTGTATTTATTTACGCGTGCGTGCAATTATTCGACGACTCGAGTGCCTGTCTGTCTCTCTCCCGTGCGTGGATGCTTGCGATACCGTATTTCTTATAAGCTAAGACGTAAATCATACGATACTCGAAAAAAAAACGATCGAATCTGTATTGGTGTATATATCACTGCGCCACGCGGCTAAATTATACACATTACCTACTTTGTATGATATCTGTAAGAATTCGAGCTGGCCACGCGCGTGTTGCATTAGGTATAGAGCTGCGTGTCGCGTGGTCATCATTGAAGCATCCGCATATAATATACGCGATGTACTATGTTTACGTCGAGCAAATTCACTTTTAAATTACGTCTTTTGCTCTCTTTTAGGTATCCGTAATGTACGCTTTTTATTAGTGCGCAACATTGTATACATAAATGCGCGACTCGATTCCGCACGCTCAAAAGCCATTCGTATAATTGCAGCGAGAAAAAGATTTATACGGAGCAGAAAAGAAATCAATTTTCGAGCCTAAGCTTACGTATATGCAGTGTAACTGATCGGGAGTAATACGATGTTTTACGTGCGGCTCTTTGAACGCGCTGCAGTCACGTCGAAATCGTTCGTACAGCATTCAAAGCAGCACGCGAAATTCGGACCCCTTTTTTTTTGAAAAATTACGTATTATCCGAATGCGCAAAAGGGTGGAGAATTCGTCGATCGCGTCACGGTATTTATGAACACGCGCGTGCACCAAAAAAGGACTCAATCACTGATGTACAAAAATTGTTTTGCGCATACATTTTTTGTGTTAATGCTGTTTTTATGTAAAAGTACACTAGAACTAGGACAAATCATAAGCTCGATTCAATAAAGTGATCAATAATTTATAATTTCTTTGTAATAAGATACAATTCAAAGAAAATGACTAATTGTTTATTACACCGGAAATCAATACTATAATTTCTCCAATAATAAATGATAAGCTTAGAGTGTCTCTGTTGACATAAATTTTCTCACACTTTCATTTTACGATTTGTAAATATTATTACATTTACAAGTTACCTAGTTCGAGGTGTAACATCATTACAGAACAATTAGTCGTTGATCAAGTTCCGAGTGATAAACATGGACTTCAGTGATGTATATAACTCTGATGTCAGGTAATTTATGTTTCGTGAAAATAAAATTTAAAAAAAAATGGCATAATACTTTATATTATTGGAAATATTGCAGAGTGAAGGAGGAACCAAATGATGTTTCCCCAATTGAAAATGAAGATTATAAAATAATTGACAATGCATGCGATGCTAAAAACAACGAATTCTCGAGTTTTTGTCGAGAAAATTTAGTAAGTGTTGATGTGGGATTGTTTAGTCAATATTTTTATCAAGTAGTTTTACTAATTTCATTTCCAGATTCATGGGCTTAGAGAATATGATGAAAATTCTGCACCTAACGACGATTTGGAAATAGAATTCGAATGTAAGGATGAGAAGCTCGGCATTAACTTATTAGTAGTTAAGAAAATCGAGGACGATTATCCAGATCATTTGCAGTATATGAAAAATAGTTGCGATTATCAGACTCAAAAGAAAGTTAAAGAAGAAATTGTCGACGAAGTAAAAGAAGAATTAAATTTGGATGGTGAACTTGATGCAAATAGTCTATGCAAAACCCAAACTGATAAGGCACGCAATCATACCAAATATCCATGTAATGTATGCGGTCAAAAATTTTCACAAAAAGGTAATCTCAAGGTCCACATCGCTGCAGTTCATAATGACGCCAAGCATACATGTGTTACATGTGGAAAGACATTCAAACAAGAAGCATATCTCAAAATTCACATCGATGCGATTCATAATGATATGGCACCAACTTGCGAAGTATGCGGGAAGAAATTCTTAACTGAAGCTGTACTCAAGATCCATATCGATGGAGTACATAATGGTGTTAAACATGCGTGTGATGTATGTGGAAAGACATTCACACAAAAAGGACATCTCAAGGTTCACATCGATGCAGTTCATAATGGTGTTAAACATGCTTGTGGTATCTGTGGAATGACATTCAAACACAAAGATACTCTCAAAAGTCACATCGATGCGATGCATAAAGGTATGGCACCTACTTGCGAAGTGTGCGGAAAGAAATTTTTAACTAAGACTTCACTCAATATCCACATCGATGCAGTTCATAATGGAGTCAAACATACGTGTGTTACATGTGAAAAGACATTCACACACAAAAATAATCTCAAAATTCACATCGATGCGATGCATAAAGGTATGGCCCCTACTTGCGAAATATGCGGAAAGAAATTTCAAACGAAGACTAAACTCAAGGTCCATATCGATGGAGTACATAATGGTGTTAAACATGCGTGTGGTGTATGTGAAAAGACATTCACTCAAAAAGGACATCTCAAAATTCACATCGATTCTATGCATAAAGGTACGGTACCTACTTGCGAAGTGTGCGGAAAGAAATTCTCAACTAAGACTAAACTCAAACTCCACATGGATGCAGTGCATAATAAGATAACTCACGCATGTGATACATGTAGCAAAATATTTACGCTGAAATATAATCTTAAGAAACACATCGATGCGATGCATAAAGGTATGGCACCTACTTGCGAAGTGTGCGGAAAGACATTCTCACTAAAGGGTAATCTTAAAAGACACATGAATTTGATGCATAATAAGATAACTTATGTTTGTAATACGTGTGGCAAGACATTTTCACAAAAGGATAGTCTTATAATTCACATTAGAACACAACATGGAGACATTGATCACGCAAGTGTTTAATGCAGAAAAAAAGTTACACATAGGAGATATCTACATATGCACGTCAAATGTATGCATGATGTCAATACCCAACCACGAGATCAATGCAAAAGATCTCAAAACGTACCTATCAATACCGCGCAAAATGATTTAACATCGAGACAAATGAGTGGTTATAAAACTTTCATTGAGATAGCGCATCACTCACGCATTACCACCTAATAAATGTATAAAATGTACATTTAAATTTTGTAAAAAACAATTACTATTATATTTTGGATTACTCCTGTGTTTTCCATCTCACTGCTTACTAAACGATCGAGTTTTAAATAAATTAATAAACTTTTTATTACAAAAAAAAACATGTTTCATTTCAATCAATCTATCTATCATTTTTATCAATCTGTACAGTTTTGTTAATCATACAAATCATGAAATGAGGATTTTTGCAGAAGATGTATTTTGTATAAAATGTCAAGTTAATTATTTATAATGGCCAGTTTTTTTAATAATAAATGAAGTATAACGCTGAACACTCAAACACACACAGACACACACCTTACCTGTCCCGTATGAATTCATGTATGTTATATACAAAGCAAAAAGCTTCGTCCAACCTCCCTCGTGAACGCCGAGTTATTATATAACGGCGTGATATTGATTATTATTAAAACATCGGCAGCGACGATCTATATGTACTATACGTCCCAAAGAGCAGTTATATACAATGTATGTATACATACATGTATACTTTTTTGTATTTATTACACTATTTATTACACTAGTGGCAACCATAGTTGCAAAATGCTGAGCGACTCAATGTTAAATAACAAAATAGCATATGACATTAGTGTAATATTTGTTTCAGCCTTATGAAATTAATAATAGTAGCTTCAATGAGTATCACAATAAATCTATATTTCAATGAGTTTTTTGTGCATGAGTTATTGCAGTTAGAGTAAAACATCAAAAATTAGCAATATCGAATGTGTTCGCAAAAAATAACCCAAAAATAACGCAAAAAAATATATATATACAAAATTTACACACGAATATTGGTGCAAAACTCAAAATTGCATAAAAATGCATTTTTTGCCTTATTAGGATACACAGATGTTGCTAAAAAATATACAGCACTCCGTTAACACCTTAAGAATGCTATGTAAAATTTTCAGATCGATTGATTTATCCCTGCATGAGTTATCGCAGTTGGAGTAAAACATCGAAAATTAGCAATATGGAATGTGTACAACTTTGCTGCGCTCAGCATCAACAATTATTATTCATATATGATTTATTTTGTATACTTTATACGAACACGCTTCTATTATTTATATTTATTTGATTATTGTGGTTCATTTTTTATGATTGTCTTTCTTTAGCGAGCGCGGGTATGTGCGCGCATCAGAAGTCATCGATGATGAGGTTGCGTGGTCAAGAACACATGTTGGATAGCATTTGACATCTGTAAAGCTCGACTTGATTGATCAGCAAGTTTATATTTTCAGTGTTTTTTCGGTAAAAATGAGATTTCGCCGCATTATCTTAGCTCGTATCAAAGATTAAAATTAATGTTTCATTTGAGTACATTTTTGCGAATTCATGAATAAAACCTTCATTATTAAAAACTTCGACACTAGATGGCGAGTAGCTTTAACAGTAAATCTGCAAGTGACAAAGTCGAAATAATTGTATAAGTCAAAGCAGTTCGAAATTATCATCTGTTATGAATATTAATTTTTTTTTTACCCACGTTTTATTTGCAATCTGTCAAGTATACATAAGACAATAAGCAAGTAGAGATATCATGATGTATAAAAGCATTCTGAACCAGTGTTCATCCCACACGAAATTTAACTTTAACATAGGATTAATACACTAAATTTTTTTTTTTCATGTAAATTGTTTCTCAAGTTGCCATCTCTTTAGTCTTGAGGGTGGTAATTCTAGAGCCAGCGGATTTGAATGCTCGTCTGTTTTTGTATCTTGAGAAAACAGTTTTTATTCTGTTAATAAATAGAAGAAGATATAATAATATATCTAAGAAATCAGTCGATTCGGAGCTAAACCCAAACCGAGTTCATTTTTGACCTCCCTGGTCTCCAAGCCTCAATCAACTATTCGAGGACCACACATCTTCTTGGACGGAACAACCCAGAAAGCTACGAGTCCCGCAATGCAAACATTCCGAAGGTTTGACACGATGAGCGCTGGCAAGAAAGAGAATCCTACGTAGTATAATTGGATTTCAATCGGATAACTTTGGATAACAATAGATATCGGAAATTTGCAACGATCAGACGTAGAAAGTTCGGCAAAATTCACAAGTCAGTATACAAATAAAAGATAAGTCCCAGGCCAATGCGATGAAAACAAATTTTCAATGCGAGAGCGAGGGGATTCCGATTCCTCGCCCTCGGAGAAATCAATGGGAGACAAATAAAACACGGTGTAAAATCGACATTGATAACAGTTATACTGCAAGTATTTATTCAGGGCAGTCGATGAGGTTACTGCAATCTAGCATCGTGACTTTTTTTAAGAGAGAAAGAGAAAGATAGAATTATTTGTACGATCGGCTGAGCGATTATCATGTACGTATAGCAGCTATCTTTCTCTCTCGGCAAAACGTCTCTGCGTACCATGAATTATACAGCTGCATGATTGCCGGGATTAAAGCTCGAGGCTCTGGCATTAAAGAAAAAAGAAAGAAATCTTCGCGCTAGCGAGGCGCACATCGTAATTGTCGATTTTCTGACGATCTTCGTCGTCGTCGTCGTCGTCGTCTTTGCAGCGACCGCAGATCCCAACGTAAATACAGTATCTATCTATATTATAAAGCATACACGTCGTCGCGCATATAATACATAACTCCGGAGACGCCGATAGATTAAATGTAAAATTCCAATGCGCGCGAATCTTTCGGGATGTATTTACCGTAACGCTATATAACGAATCACGCGACGTCCAAGAAAACGATTTTGCGTATATATTTAAATTCACGACATCCACCTTTATAGTCGACGTCGAATCCTGCCTTGTCTCAAAGCTCGATCACGTATTACGCTCGTACACACTGCCTACACGATACGATATATAAAAACGTATCATCGCTGCCATAAATCAGCGACACATTTCTACTCGCGATTGCTTCGATAATACACATAACGCAGCGTACCGGTCGCATTCGCATTCGCGCGCACGCAAAATATACACGAGGTAAAAGTCTCTCTCGCCGAGATAGTTGCGTGGGCGTGTATTATATCGCTCGTGTTGCATGTATAAGCAACTCTCGCTCGAGTATATAGATGTATATGATCCACGCACTCGGTTTTAAAAGGCCGGGCATTGAAATCACCAGCAGCGCTGCGTATACGGACATGGCTATTATTATATTATGTACTATCTGCGAGGTCAAGACTCAGAGTTACATATACAAGGATCGGTACTTATATGTAGGCTCGACTTTTTGGAGCTGCAAATCGGCAGCTTTATAATAATATTCTAAAATACTTATACATGTAACATGCGCGCACGCCGTGGCACATATATATAATACAGCCTGCATTTATATATACTGGTATTATATATAGGATGTATCCTTTAACACGCGTACTATATACTGTCCGTGATGAAAACATCGGAGCGCGAGCCGCAGCCAGAACCTACACACATATAGTACAGTATATATGTGTATAGCTCGGCTCCCTTTTGCATCGGCGCGTGTTCATTTCTCCGTTTTACGTGTACATAAACTGCAGAGGCTCGCGCTCCGCGTCTGCGCACGATTTGACGTTTGGCATGTGAGCCGAGATTTCGCGATCGCTGTGCGCACTGTAGCTCGTAATATTGTTCTTAATTTTTAAGGCAAAAATTTTGTCTTTCGCAAATTTGCGGCTAGTTTTAAATTCCGTCAAGTGTGTTACACAGACACACGCAGAAATTCCATAACGAGGACGATCCGGTTGACCAGCGGACGACGATATAATACCTGCTTCGCTCGAAAGAAGACGAAGCGAGAAGACGAACGAGAAGCAGCAGCAGCAGCAGCAGCAGTGAGTGTGGAAAAGGAACGAGAGAGTTTGTGACGGGGAAAAAGGTGCCAGAGTGTATACATGTAGCTTGCTCCTCGCCAAAGAGAAAGAGAGAGAGAGAGAGAAAAGGAGGCGAGACATATCTATATGTACAGAAAATAACTGTTCAACCTGAGTAAGCCTGATGCTGCTGCTGCTGCTCTGCCTTCTTGTAAGCGCGTGTGTGTTGGTGCGCATACACACATAGACATTTACGTGTGTGTATGTGTGCGCGCGCGTTTACTCGCGCCTAGACACTTTTAATCGTCTATTGGTACTCCCCGCGTGCCTTCTATATATGCTACGTATACGTGTAGTGGAAAATCCGTTACAATATACTACATATATACGTACGTATAGAGACAGGCGCGCACGTTATACATACACGTACATGTACAGGAGACTTTTGTACCTCGAGAACGAGGTGTGCGCGCACGACGATTCGCGCCTTATTGTTTTGTATTTTCATCTGTACATTTTATAAAAGCGCAATTATTATTTAACGCGTAGACTCACCTCGTTAAAAATATAAAAAAGAAATTTTAGTCTTCTCTTTTTTGTCTTCTCTCTCTCTCTTGGCCCTCTTTTTCTGCAGCGATGACTTTGGGTCACTTCATAACTCTTTTCTTATGTATGCACTCGCTACACCTCACATTTGATTGCACTTATTTTTTTAAAGCATGGCACACGAGCACACGTGATCCAGCCACATCGATGCCAATTAAATCGACGCACACAACACACACAAGCCGCAAAATCACGAAAATTTCATCTTCAACGTGCAGTCGTGCTTTTGGCCGCGACCCGTCTCGCCGCTGCACTGTCCGCACTCCGCGGCATTGCCCGCGCGCACTATATACGCGATGCGGCGGTATATAATATGCTGGCACGTATCACTCCGAGTATACACACACACACTCACACACGCACACACACGTGAGAGGAAGACACGATGTCAGTGGCGAGCAGCGAAACAAACAAACAAACAAAAAAATGAGAGTGACACTCGATCGTGTTTATATACGTGTGCGTGATATATATACGGAAAACGAGCGGTCGATTCCTCTTGTGCTTCTGGTGCAGGTCGTCGTGGTGCGGTAGATCGGCGCCGCAGCCGCTGCCTTAAGCCCACCGCCGTCGTTTGTAACGACCGATGCACGTCTGAAGGTATGCGAGCACAAAATGTAGCCTCTTACCTGGGCAAAAGAGAGAGAGAGAGAGAACTGCCTCTAGGCGCTCCTCTCTCTTCTACTCGCGTATATGTACTGTACACACTGTATAATACACACACACACAACTGACGTACAGGTAAAAGGAGAGAAAGACAGTGGGAGGAGGAGGAGAAGAAAACCAAAGCCCGAGACAGAGAGAGAGAGGAGCGAATATATATACACGGCAGTATACACAAGCCCTTCTTTCGTGACTCCGTTCTCCGGAGCGGAGTTCGAAGCAGGTATAGAGTATACAAGACTTTGGAGCGCCGATCGTGATTGTTTCAACGCGCGGGCGAGAAAGAGAGAGAGGAGAAAGAGATCGGTATTAACACAAACCGACGACTCGGCGACTGCATTACCTGCACAATCGTGCGCGCGAGAAAGGTTAAAAGGTTGCGAGCCCGCACGTGCATCAAAGTATCGCATACACGTGCGCATAATGTCGTTGAAAATATTTCGCGCTGAGCTTTTTCATATGCGCGCATTAACGACGCGGGTTAGGATCTTAATAGATATATATTGTAGCAATAAAATATCGTACTGCATCATTGTGTATCGAGCCTCGCGAGTGCAGAACAAGATATATATGCAGTAGTGAGAGTGCGCATTCAAAGCAGATACATCCATGGCGCCGTATACCTGCCTATTATGATATACAAAGGATAATCATGCGAAAATTTTGCGCATGCACACATTATGCGCGCCCGATTGTTGTCTTTTCAATGAAAGTTTTTTTTTCATTTACTTGACGTTTTTCACTTTTTTTCACTTTTTCGACGTAATCGGCTCTCGGTATTTACAACGATGATAATTATAATGGTAGACGCGGCCGCTTTGGGTAACTCGAGCCTTTCATCAAATATAAATCGTTCGGTGGAGAATCTCTTTGTAGAAATGTCGAAATCGAGTCAAAAACTCGAGGGCGATGAAACTTTATCCCTCGATTTCACAAGTGTCTTATTCGATGTTCGACTGCGTGCGCGTGCGCGGGCTTATTAAGTTCAATTAATATTATTTTTTAAGCTCAACCGATACCGGTCGCATTGTTTACGATCCAATATAATGGACTATTATTGTAACTTAAAACTATAGATTTCCGTAGAATCTCGTCTCTGTGCCGACTTGACATCGTTCCCATTTTAATATTATGGATGCAATTCGATCGTAATGCGAGATCTTAATACACTTTGCTGATCATAATCAGTGCGCTGTCGGCGACGATTGAGTTTTTTTTCGTAAAAAAAAGACAATTATTAGTCAGCTATTTAGCTTCCGGTATTTTTTTCGACTGTGACGTTAGGAAAAACAAAATTTTTTTTTCCGAAATTGCTTTCGATAATGGGTCTTTCTCCTCGTTAACTCCGAGCAAAAGTCGCTTGAGCACGACAACGGCGAGCTCGATTTTAACTCGTAAAACTGTAATTTTCAACAATTATCCAAGCTTTAAAAAATAAAAACATAATAATAAAAGGAATTAATTATAAACATTCTTTTTTAGAAATTTTAAATGATAATAATTATCTAATGATGCGAAAACAACAGCAAAAAAAGTTTTTAAAATACACAACCATTAATTAGCTCATTTATACGGCGATTTTTTATTACAATTACGTTAAAAATATTAAGCGCGTTTAACATCACCTGAGAATAAAATTGTGTCCAAAAATTTAAACCAGTTATTTAAACCACTCTCAATACAATAATACTACATCGCTCTTCCACCGCTAGATGGCGAGTACCTTTATCTGTAAATCTGCTAGTAGCAAAGTAAAAATAATTGTATAATTCAAGGTATAAATAATTGTATAAGTCAATAGAAGGCTCGTCAATTAATAAATGTATAAATAAAAAATACATCTGAATTGTAAGATAAAATTACGATCAAAACAGCTTAAGAACAGTCAAAAACTTGTAGTCATCAATTTGAGCATTATCTACCAATAAATGTGTTAGATCTAATACAATATGGGACGCGGTTCTTTATTTTTTTTTTCTGTACCGCAACGAACTCTCAGCACTCTGGCTATATGGTAAATGGCGCACAAGCGGCTAGAGGTAAGTAGGTTTTTCAGAGTAAAGGACAGGCGAGCACACTTGCGATACCACATGCGTGTATATGGGTGTGTGTGTAAGCGTGCGTGCAAGAAAATATATCTATATAGAGAAGAGAAGAAGCCGCCGCCGAGCCGTGTTGCATCGAGCATATAGTGCAAATCCCGACGCCGCCGCCGCCGCCGCAGGTACAGTTAAAGAGAAGGCCCCGCGCGCACGAGTGCACGACGCTTACTTTTGCAGCAGCGAATGTATGTGTGTGTGTGTGTGTATATATACCGGCTTGCGGATGGCTACAGGCACACACGCTCACATTGCAATTATAGGTGCGCCTCGCCGCGAGCTTCATCGCCAGCTCGACGTACGAAATATATCTGTATACGTACAGTGGGGCAAGACATACTTATGTTTCGCGTTCCGCGTGCCCGGCAGAGTATTCGTAATATATTCGTGAATTCCAGCGATTTATTAAGCACGCGAGCCGCTACTTTTCTAGCTTTGCATTAGGAACAAATAGAGAATCAGAGGAAGAGACATGAGAGAATAGAGATATTTACCGAGCGCGTCGACAAGTCGCGAAGTTTATTTTTTCTATATTTCAAAGCTCGCGGGTATATTTGCGAGCGAGACGATGGGATACTTGTATACAGGACGAGTGAATAGGAGAATAAAAGCTGCCGCTTCGAAATTGAACGATCCATATATTCCAATTGTGTATCCATCGACACTTTAGTGTGTGTGTGACACTTTAGTTGTGTATCTATCAACACTAGATCGCTCCGCATTATAGTGTTCGAAATTTACCTTAGCTGCGAGCGTCGGTCCTGCTTGCAATAATGGCAAAAATTAGGAAAGATCGACGTCGAAATAAATAGACGTATTCTTATGGAAATGCGTCGGCTTTCAAGATCTTATTTTTTTTTTACTATTACAAACGCGCGAAAGTTATATGACTTAGACACGCAAATAAACAGGTACCATCGCATGAACACGCGTCTGGCTGATCGGATACTTGACTACGAATATTTTTTTTTGGCACATCTCCTCTATTGATCGTAGTCATTTCTTAAATTTTTGTTTCACCCATCCCAAAGCAAAGACCGAACTAGAAGTTTCAGCATTCAAATGCAAAAGCTTTGAAATATATACCCGTCGGAAAGGTTTTCTACTTGCGGATTTTCAATACTACATCTGTTGACGGAATCAAAAAGCTCACAATCTACAGCTTAATACTTCTGCTTTCAATGAATAATTGTCATAATCCAAAACGAATTTTACAATATTAATTCTTACATTTTTTTACGAAAATACGAACAAGTAGGAAGGAACAAAAGATAATACGCAAGAATTGCCTCGATACAATCGATAGAATTTGATTTCACGCTTTTATAGTGGCAACATGTACTAAATAAGTACACGACAAAACGGCGCGAAAATCACAGGCAAATACTATAAATATATATCACGCGCGCATACGATTATACCCCTTTCTTTCTTTCGATACCGATTTTTCACACCTCTCTCTCTCTCTCTCTCTCTTTCTCGATCGCGTCAGCAAAAGCTAATCTCTCGTGTAATTCGCGATTTGTACGAATGTGTTTTTCCCCGTTTTTATCGGGCCGAGTTCGGCGTTACTTGTGTGTGTATGTCAACAATGAATAAACGACGCAGGCACGAGCGATTCGCATCGACGCCGCGCAGCTCCTTTTTATACATCGAGGAGAGAAATGGGAGCGCGACCCGTTCAATATCGATTTCACGCCTAAGCTTTTATCGGAATCGAAGCCGGTGAGAGAGAGAGAGAGAGAGGTGGAAAGGGTTTTTTTTTCGGTTGCACTTATTTATACACTTACCGACGACGCGACTACTCGGTAGATTTTTCAAAGCCATGAATTTTCGTCGATTACTTTACTTGCATAGAGGGGACACGTGCTATGAGGTAGGTATCGATTTTTGCGTGCACCAGCGAGACGATTTCGATATCGAAAGGAGTAAAGACAGAGAGAGAGAGAAAAAAAATCATAGTGTAAATGGCGATACGCTTGTTACGTACTTACACATCGGAGATTCGCTGGTGCGTAAAATTTTCTCTATACATCTACTGGTTATATGTATTACATCGGTACAAAATTTTTACGCTCAATCTGTCGAACGATGACTAATTTGCTCTCTCTTATTTTATTTTTCGAACCAATATTTGTCTAAAAAATCGTACTAATCACTGTCGAACCTCCCCGCACGCCTTATAAACGCCTCAGATTTATTCAAAACCTCGAATCGTCTGAATAAATCGCGCTCATAATTTTACTAATGGGCTGGTATTGAATTCATTTTTTTTCAATCGTGCGTACACAACGTGACATCGCAAGGCCTACATGGCGTCAACTATAGACGTCAGATCCACCCACGCGCGGTACGCAGGGGGAGCTTTTATCAGTTGATTAGCAACTTTAACCCATCGATATAACAATTTTACAGCGGCGACATATGGCGGCCCCGATACAACGTCTATAGTCGGCGGCTCTGCGGATGCCTTATATATATATAGGATTATCGCGCCGACGTTTTGTGTACAACGTGTAACTGTCTGTGCAGGCGCGCATATATACACTCTGTATATGGGGCTTACAACGCGCGGAGATTCGTCCCTCGTGTGTACTACTTGCTTACTTACCGTTGTGCAGGACACAAAAGCCCAGTGGCACGAAAAAGGAACTTTAGGGCCAGAAATGTATTTCGACCGCATTGTAACTAATGCTTATGTGCGATCGCATGCATAATTCACGATCCGTATGCGCGCACACAGACACACGCGTATATATATAGATGCAGAGTGCGGTCACGTTTCGAGATTAGTTCATAGCTCAGTGAAACGGATCAATGCAATTACGACAAGTGCAGTAAGGACAAGTGTAAACGAGGAATCGGACTGTAGGAAGCGGGGGTGAAATAGAAGCTAATGCGTATCACGATTGAAAATCCAAACGCTCGTAAATATGTAAATCTCGCACAAAATCAGAGGCTCGATAAAAAAAAATTGAAAGAGTTGGGTGGGAGCAATTTATATTATTTAAATTATAAAATCACCATGAGATCATTCGATTCTTTTGAGAGATGGCACCGATCGGTCGACGGGATGAAAGAGAATTCATCGCATCAGAACCGTCGGGTAATTGTAAAATGATATCGGCCATTCAAGACGCGTCAAGTGTCAAATTTTATCATAGACGCTTGAAAGTCGGTGCATGCTTGAAGGTTCAGGAAAAGATGCATCTCGATCGTGTTACGGAAATTGGGATTTCTTTCGTGAAGAAATTGCGGGTCGGATTATCGGTAACCAACGTTAATCGATTTGATTATTAAGTTGGTTTAGTTGGTTTAGTTATGAGACAATATTATAACTCTCTCATAAATAAAAGATAAAGGATGTGTAACTGGATTTCGTATCAAATTATACATCAAAAGTACAATAAGCCGATACAATAAAGTAGAAAAAGGCATTCATGTAAATGTCATGTACAAAAAAAAAGATTTCGGTCATTTATATTCATGTGAGTTTGAGGATAGTGTCAAGTTCAATGGTGTCCGAGTGAAAGGGAAGGTGAACGGAAGGTATGTGAATAGTAGTTTGTATTAGAATGAGTTTAACATTTATATTGTAAGATTCGAGGAGTCAATCACTTTCAGCTTCTAAATTCTAAGCTCATATTCATCAATTTAATTTCTCCATTAACTTATAGTTACACAAATCGCCGCTAGATGATGCGCGATAAGAAAATTCCGCTACGCTCTTATTTGATTGCGAGCGGCGATTTTATATCGGATCAGAAAATCAAGAATTTCATAGAGTGCAATGCGTGTCTTACAAATGAAAACGAGAGCGATATGTATTTTTTTTTTTTTATTTTATAATCATCGCTATTACCTCGATAAAGGCGTACCCCCGAAATTATGAATCTCGTTCGTTTCTCTTTCGTCCGATTGTATTATTGTATATAAAATTCAGTGCGATGCACGATTCGAACGAAAGCAAAGGTGAAAAAAAAAAGAATCGAGGATGAGTATACGTGTATCGATGCCGTGTGTGCCAGAAAAAAAGGGCATCTCAGCTCGCTGTAATTATCATTACCGGCGCACGCGACAGACACCTAAACACAAACACACACGAGCGAGCGATACATCGAGAGCATGACAGCACATGCGTATCGCGTGTGTAACAACAACGGCTAATAATCCGGCAAAACCTCTAATCTCGTGCCTGTGTGTATAAGAAGTTCGGACGAAAATATATATCACACAGCATCGTCGTGGCCTATCGTCTTTTCTGCCCGACTGCGCAGACAGGACACGCGCGTCCCCAGCCCCACCATCACCATCACTGGCTACACGAAATATAATATCTCTCTCTCTTTCTCTCTTTCAAGAGAGTAAGAGAAGGGGATTTACTCGTGTATACACTCGACGAAATAGGAGCCCCTTGGAAAGAGAGAGGGCGGGTTCGGTCTGAAAAAAGCTCGACGCGCGCGCGCACGCCACGGCGGCAAGCAGGGTAGTTGCTTTTATCCGCACGAAGTGGAGGGGATAACGATCAACCCTCGTGAACTTATAACTAGGCCCAGCGGTGGCTCGGACGGTTTAGTTTGGTTTTAGTTGCCGTCGAGGGTACACGTACTCACAAACACAACACCGCATATACACACATTCGTCGCGTTACAGTACGATACACGAGCCAGAAATATGTGTTGATATTTTTGCCGATCGCCACAGTAGTTAGTTCAGTAACGCACGGCCGAAGTTGGCCGACAGTGAAATACACGAGAGTCGCGAATATATTGTATTATTTATTGCACTACGCACAGTGAGAATTATAAAATATACTCGGTGCTTCGATTTTTGGTATCGTATTGGTGTTATTTTCGCTGCTGCTGCTATTCCGTTGAAGGTGAAAAAAAAAATTGCACATCGACTCTCTCTCTCTCTCACGTGTGTGTGTTGGTGAAGTGATATAGCGAATTTTGATTTTGCGCAATTTTGGCACCGATCGAAGACTCGGTGATACGCTCAGCTTCGTCGCTTTATTTTTCAAGGTGGGTTCATTGCGCTAGATCGGATAACTTGTTTGAAATTGAAGCAAAATTGACGTTAAAACAAAATATTTTTATTTTGTTCGACACAGTCTAGTGATCATTTTAACGAACGAAAAATTTAATATTTCAATAAAAAAAATAATATATTTCTTTCCCATCGCGATATTACGATAATTTTCGTTATTTCATTTTATTTATTTTGCATAAATTTAATGAAAGTTTTTCTTTTGGCAATGTTTTGCAATTATTTGCACTTAAACCGTTTGGCGCATGATTTCAGAAATACATCGATAATTTTAATTAATTTACGTTAAGATAAATGCTTCAACGCAAATTAAAAATATCAGTAACGAAACAAAAAAAAATTTTAACTCATCACTCAACTAACTTTATTATAAAGATACGAAGAAAAATTAATAAAAAAAACGTCCTCTTCGCTCTCTCTATGTTCCCGCAGAAAAAAGAAAAGCAGACAGAGCCGGTAAACTTTCCCCGTTCTATCGTCACCTATCTCTGTCGCATCGACATGCTGCACCACCTGCAGAACGCCGAGCGGTACAGCACGTACTGCAACAGCGAGGGCGGATTCGACGAGATGGAGAGCTCCTCGGACTCGGGCTTCGATCACAGCTACGAGAAGAACATCATCAACAACAACAACAACAACAACAATAACAACAACAACAACAACAATCACGAGCTGGTGTTCACGATCAAGGAGGAAAAGCGCGGCAACGGCAAAAAGACACGCAACGCCCGCTGCAAGAGTCCGACCCAGGTAATTAGCTGCGCGCAAAGCAACAAACTACATTTATACACACTCTACATCCCTTCCATACCTATGCGCGCGTGTAGACGGTCCATTCATTCGTATCCTCACTCACTCACTCTCTCTCTCTCACGCTCTTACTTCCGACGGTCGATGCGTCCGACACGCATGTGTGCAATATATATCCGCTCTCGAAAATATTCCCATAGCCCATCTCCAACCATTGTTATAATTTTTCTTTTTTTTTCGCTCTTCTTCACCTCTGCCTGTTATTACAGTTGCAACGCATCAAGCGCACCCGTCGCATGAAGGCGAACGACCGCGAGCGCCATCGCATGCACACTCTGAACGACGCCCTGGAGCGTCTCAGGCTGACCCTGCCCACCTTCCCGCAGGACACCAAGCTCACGAAGATCGAGACGCTGCGCTTCGCGCACAGCTACATCTGGGCGCTGCAGAACACGCTGTCGGGCCAGGCGCCGCCCGGCGAGGAGATCACCCTGAGCGTGGGCGAGATGACGGTGAGCATCGGCGAGGCCGGCAACATGATCACCTCGAGCGTGGGCAGCTGCCAGCAGGCGCTGCAGAAGCGAATGGGAGCGTCGCCGACCGCGGCCCCCATCGGCACGGGTGGTATATACTTGCCGACGCTGCCGGTCACCCAGCAGATCGATTGGCCTCAGCCGCCTCAGCAGCAGCAGAGGCAGCGGCAGACCGAGTACGACTGCTACGCCAGTGACCAGAGCGTCAGTCCGCACATGCCACTGCAGCAACAGCCACAGACTCATCAGTTTCAACAGCAGCAGCAGATGAGTCCCCCGATGGTCCAGCAGCAGCAGATGAGTCCCCCAATGGTCCAGCAGCAACAAATGAGTCCCCCAATGGTCCAGCAGCAGCAGCAGCTACATCTTATGACGCAGATGCAGCAGGCTCCGCCGACGAATCAGTTGGCTTACAGCCCCGAGGGTCAGTGCTACGACCAGAGGATGTATTACGATCAGGACGATGTTTTTCACTGTCTGTAGATCTTTATCGATATCGGTATCGCTAGCGTAATTATTATTTTTTTATCATTTCTTACGGCTGATTCTCCCCTCCGTGTATATATTATATAGATAATTACGAGAGGATCGGTTTGTAAAACTTTAGATTATACAAAAATGTATATTTATTGAAACATTGAGATACATCTGGATGCCTTTTAAAAACGAGAGAGACGAGAGACAATAAATGTATGGGATGATGGGCGCCCGGGCTAGGCGTCGATAAGTGTAATATTTTCTTAAACCGTGTATATGTACATATTTCGCGGCGTGCATCGATGTATCGATTAGTAAGGCCTATTTTTGATAAAATATTTTAGAGTCAGGTAAAAAAAACAAAGATTGTGTGTGTGTGTGTGTGTCTGTTTGTGTGTGCAGGGTGAGCGCGTATCTCGCGAACGTATCGATTTTTTTGTTCCTTTATCTTCTATTTTTTTTTTTTTTTTTCGTGCCAACCAGGTCGATAATCTATTCAATCAGAAGGAGCTGCACACCTTCTATCGCAGACAACAGATACGAAAATTTCGTAGTTAAGCATTTTTGAGCAAAGTTTATCGTAGGATTTAAGCCGAGAAAAAAATGAAAAACTCTATTTTTTGAATAAAGAAAAGAAAGAATAAGAAAAGGATCGGATGTCGATGAATTTTAATCGAGAACTCGTCGGAAAAAATTGATAAAATTGGGAGAATGATGAAAAAAATAAAAAGAAAAATTATACAATTGTTGAAATTAAAAAAAATGTATGATGAAAAAGTGAACGCACATATTGCTATTGAAAATTTATAACGTATATTTAAGCGTATACATTGTAAGATTTTCCTACTTGATACTTGTTAACTACTTTTGTAAGATATTTTTTTAGAAAATGTATCAATAAGAGAAAAAACAAAGACCCCCCAAAGAGAACTGTAATTTTTAATTAAGACGGCCCAGTGCATTTTCTTTTTTAATTTATCTATGAATAATACATTTTACGTTTCAATATTTTGTGTCTAGTCAAAGATGTTGAATCGACGAATCCTCCTTGATCTCAGATGAAATGTAAATTAGCGAGCTAGAAAAGCTGCAAAACGTTGAAAAATTTTTTCTTCCGTGTTTTAACTCTGTAAAAAAAAGTGGAAAAATTCTTGTACAAAACAGGCCAGCGGCAGTCCTTTGCCTTCTTATCAGTGCTCTTAACAATTTTACGATTGTAAATCATAATGAATCTTCGAAGAAAGCAGCAAGAACAATAATGAAAGAAAAAAAAATCAGTGATAGTACTTGTACGAAAACCACTATACACGATGAATAAAGTATATCTTTAATTAAAAAAAATGAAAAAAAAAAAAATTGATAGTCATCTCATTTAATGCACCTTCAACCGTATCCGTCATTCGACCGTGTATCGTATGACCTGAAAATGTTTTCGGGCTTTTTTACGGAGCAGCAATAGCGGCGTCGGTAACACGAGTCTAATTCGGTGGAAAAATCGGCCGCATCGATACTGGAGACACATCCTCTCTCTTCGTGGTCTTTTAGACTCTTGGGCCTGCAATTCGAGTAAGCGCCACGACGCGTGCCAATATAAATGTACGTAGCCCAGTGACGTCGGCAGCTGCCTTTGAAAATCCTCTATCGAGTACGTATATATAATACGCAGTAGTACACATATATTTGTGCGCGTGGCACGTGTCGGACGCGCGTCGCGACGCAGCTACTTATCGCTGCTATATATACATCGGTCTGTATACGCATGGTCTACATCGGGATGGACGCACCTGCAAAATCGTATTAATAAAAACAGACACTCCGAGAATCGAGTAGCCGCCGCCGCTGCGTGATTCCGCTGATGGGACTATACCATTTTTAAAGAGAAGCTCGACGATCGATTCGAGACGTTATCCTTTCACTTATCTCGTCTATTATTATTTTTCTATCGTTGCGTACGTATACTTCAAAAGCGTTTAAAATAATATACGGCGCTCATCCCGACAATGTCGGTGGATTAAAATTACTGACGCGAAACTAGTCGGATGATCGTCGTCGTCGTAGCGTCGAGAGCCGTTGTTAAAGAGCTGCACCACGGGAGCTTGCGATGGGGCGCGGTGGAATTGCGTCAACAGCCTGGAGAGAGAAAGAAAATATTTTTCTTCGGCTAGTCATGAATTTTCGAGCCAAGTATATATAAGAAGCCTCTCGAGTTGAAGCAACAGTGACGACGACGATTGATTTTTTTTTTCAACTTTTTGATAGTCGTTTAACGAGAGCGAGAGACGCATTCGGTTATATAATATACAGTTGCAGTTATCAATCGTTGCCGTCCTGCAAACACATAACGTAGAGAACGAAGCGTACGGTGTACAACCGATTGTTTTTCTCCCCAAAAGCCGTGTCGGGTCGTTGCTGCATTGTTACGCTGCAGCTAAAATTCGGGAGCTCGTGACGTTGACGCGCGCGCGGGGCATTATGCGCTCGAATAGGCGCCGATTTATCAAATATTATATACGTGCGCTGCTGTAAATGCACAGTACGATATATAGCCCGAGTGTACATACGCTGACGTGCCCTTTGCGTAAATTCTAGATATATATTTTATGCTGCTGCTCCCGTTTGAGACTAGGTGTCGGATTTTAATCAGAAAAATTGGGGAGCTGTGCACCTCGCTCGTTGTACGCTATTCGGAAAGCTTTTCCCAAAATCACGTGCGATTATCGGACACTATTTACCGCGGATTATGGCTTGATTCTTCCTTCTTTTTGGCCATGAAAAAAAAAATCGAAATCATCCTCTATCGCGCCCAGCCGTGTTTTATATATATTTCAGCTCCACCAGCCCTGCATCCACCTCGAACTGTAGCTATATAGATACATATTATAATAGCCGCAAGCGAGATTTGATTTTTTTTTTCGTCTCTCGTCATTCGTCGCTTTCCCGATTGTCATCGTACCACACATGCGTCGCTGCAAGTCTCCGAAATCATCATCATCGTCGTCGTCATCGCGCCCGCGTGATTTTCGCCGGGGCTGCCGCGCTGCGGGTCGTTCGCTCGCTTCCTCTCGAGTACGTATACGTATATAACGCACGGGCAAAAATACGCATAAAAATATCGATCGTCATTCGGCGCCCGGCGTTTTGTTGCCCCCATTGTGTCGGGGTGCTGGCCTGTATATACACTGTACCATACTAGCTACTACTACGGTGCAGTGACATACTGCTACTATGTGTGTGTGTGTGTGTGTGTGTGTATGCGTGCGTATAGTTAGTATTGCTTCGGCACCCCCCCTGGCGCGTTTCGAGTCCTGCGCGCATAGAGCGCGGGGGATGCCGAGAGCGAGCCGGGGCACAGTCGAGTCAAACAGGCGCGCAGATCGCCGAGTCTCCGATTTTGTGCAGTACCATGTATATATATACGTAGCTTGTTTGCAGCGGCCTATGCAGGCGTATTATTATTGCCGATCCGACGCGGCTAATACGTATATACACGGAGAGACGCAGGCATGATTTTCGGCAAATTTTTCCCGAAAATTGCCGTGTCCAAAGACTCAATCGTACATACGTATTATGTTGTGTCGCGTGCCGCTGCCTTTTGTCCATCGAAACGCGCATCGAAACGCGCGACTCCTTATATTTGTACACGCGCACATACATTATAAATATATGCTATAAATATCACGCGATCTTATAATTCCAATCCCGTTGCAATTAGAGAAATTCGAAATACATAATTATGCGCGTCGCTAAAAATAATCACCGCGAGTAAAAGTGTCAAATAGACGAGTGAGCGACAAATTAGCTCGAAGTCGCGCGTTATAATAGCGACACGCGCCAAACGTGTATATACGTCGTGTGGCTGCACTTGAAATTCGGCTGATCGAGTAGTCAAGCAACACTTTCGAGGAAAACATCACTTGTACATGTAAATAGGGTCTAAGACCATTGGACTTTCGGAATCGGCCTGTGTATATAGACACGCAGGATGCGCCGGTGCCAATTTGACCCTCGTGCGATGATTGTGGCGGCTGCTCGCGTGGAGATCGATCAGTCAACGCGCGGGGCCATTTATGTAGAACGAAAAAATGTATATTAATTGGAATTATATTATAAGCTGCGCGATCGAAGTGTCGGTGTGTGTGTGTATAGTATACAAAAGGAAAATTGCTTGATGTACAAGGCTCTCGAGTGGCCGTGCAGCTGCCCGTCGTATATATACATACTGGATCTGCTCTGTATCTAATGCTGCCACTGGCCGCTCGTTATATATTATTATTATTATACAGTTAGACGTCGTGTAAAAATTTGTTTCTATATCAGTGTCGTGTGATGAACGCGTGCCGCTATATATACATACAAGTACTATCTCTATAGCTGCTACCATTGATAATCGGCCGCGCGACGCGTGTACTTATTGGATCTGTATGGCCAATAATGTGTATGTTTGTTCACGTGAAATCGAAAATATATTCGTTTTATCGATGAGAGGGATCGTGCAGGTGGAAATTGTTTGCTCGAGCGATCGTCCTCGCGGCTACAGCTGATAGATAAAAGTCCACCGGCTCTTCTCTTCTTTCCCTCTTTTTTTTTCTTGAATTTTCGCGTCGAGTACGCTGCGACAGTGCCAGACTCAATTTTCGCGAAGGATAAACAAAATTAAAAGTTTTTACGGATACTAGTCAGAGTGCGAGTCTGGTAGATTTTGCCAGACTTCGGAAAATTCGCGATTTTCTAGAGAAAAAGTTCTGACAAATGTTCTGTCAAATTCGCCAAACTGTTTTAAATTTCCTTTTTAAGTCTTTATGAAAGTACGGCATGATGCAGCTTTTCTAACTTTTCGCAATCAATATATAGTCATTGGAAATGTTTTTGCCGCTTGCGAGTTTACGATGCTCCATCTGTTGACCGAATCGAAAAGCTCATAATCGAACGTGACACCTTTGAATACGATGAATCTTGTTACAATTCAAAACAAATTCTGGAATATTAATCCTGACATTTTCCTTCAAAAATATAATTCGTGTTTTTAATTCAATAAGCCACTGTGTAAGAACAATTGTTAGAAATGATACTTGAATAAATACAAAAACCGAGTTATAAAATATACTCGAAATATACATTAACGTGTAAAATAATTGTGTTCTAAGCGGAAAAGGTATCATGACATTTTCCTCTTAGATAGGTCGATTTCAAGATATTTAACATTTTATTTAAAAAAAACCTTGGATACCTTGAACTTTAACAGTGAAAGACTAAATAAAAAAACGGGAAATCTTGATGCGAATATAGTGTTTTCTTATTCTTAGGACATCCTTTTATAAAGTCACTAATTTTCAAGCATTCGAAAAAAAATTACATATATAGAGGAACAATGAAGGCATGACCTTTATAAATCTGAAGTATTGTTGTCTTATATCTCCTCAACTTGACTCTCTTACTTGCGAGAGCGACTTTAGCGCTCCATCGTAGCCCAGCGGTAGCATATTGTTAATTTGCCATTGATACTCTATGGGCTGAACGTAGACTGAAAGATGGAACGAGAGCACTGATAAATAATCTTAGTCCATAATTTTAAACATTTGGAATGTATCGATTCTCGCTAATTTTATCAATTGCTTATCGCATACTTCAAGACCAAAGGACTCGATAGAAAACATCGTATACTTTCGTTTCGTCATTGTATAATTTTTCACAATCTCCCCCTACAACTCTTGTCAAACCTTCCAACGTCTCTCTCTCTCTCTCTACATATACACTGCAACTGCACCGCGCTTCATCGCTGCATCAACTCGAAAAAGTACAAAATACAAAAAAAAAAGGAGAAGAAAAAAAACGCAGGGAGCGCAGCAAAAAGAGTATACGCACGTACATAAGTGGCACGGAGGGGGCGATCGAGTCAGTCAGTCATACACCGGTCGAGTCGTCGAGGCATCGTATTTCCGCATCTGTTTTCGCGCGCGCGCGTCTATACGTATGTGCATCGGGGCCCGGGTATAAAATAGGTGCAATGCCAAAGGTTCCTCGGCGCTTTTCTGCTATTGTACTGCGCGAATGCACACACACGGATATTTGCTGCTGTGTATACAACCCAGACAGACAGACACACACGTACACGGAAATATATACAGCGCTTGGCATTTGCAGGCTTTTGTGGTGAACCACGTGCGCGCGAGCGACCACGTCGCTTTTAGGATCGCAGCCGCAGGACAATAGCCGCAGATCCAGCTATATAGCCATATACTACTGTATGTGTGTGTGTGCTAAAGGCTTCCAGCGAATTTATACAGAAACGCGTAAAGCCGATGTGTCGCGTATATACTCTATATCGCTACGAAACGAGAGCTAAGAATTATAATTATTATTTTCATTGGTGTAATTGGAATGGATGCGTGGGTGAGGATCGGGTTCGTGCACACAATTTCTATCCGCAATCGCCTGTCTCGACAAGTTCATCTCGCACTGACCAGGCGCGCTTCGACGAATGTCAAAAATTTTCGATGTATAAAAAACTCAAAGTCGCGATTAAATAGACAAAATGATTCGTACATAGGCGAGGCAATAAGACACCACTGATCGTTCGCCGCGCGTCCGATCGCCTCCAGAGGAAGGCCGCGCTCGCAGCGATGTATTAAATGTATTACGCTTGTACTGTGGCTCGAATTGCGCCGCGTCACACACGTTCATTCTCGAACACGTAGAATAATAAATATCCAAACTTTTCAATCCACCGGAGATTTGAGTAAGTATAATATGTACGCGGCACGACGTGATTCATATATATTAGAGCGAAAATTCCGAAACAAAGCCCCTTTCCCCCCGTCCGTCGCTGCGGCCTACGACGTACTACACACCCCGACTTTGTCATTATATTATAATGTATGCGACGATGATCGTTATAATAATGCTTAAAACAAATACGGAGGCGCGCGAGGCTCTGTATATATGCTAAAAGTACGGTGACAATAATAATGACTCGCATATATAAATGTACAAAAGCTCATCTGACTGTATATGTATGTGTGTGTGTGCGCGCGTAAACGAGTCAAAGTCCGCTTCGTATTATGTGTATATAGCAGTATAGTGGTAGTCGTGCTCGATCGCCACACCATAGGGCAGATGTATGGATGTGCTCTATAGCTACTGCTGCTGCTGCTGCTGCTGCTGCAGAGAGAGAACGAACGAACGAACGGGGGCAGGTGCAGCCGAGCGCGTGCCGACTCTAGCTCTCTCTCTTCAACCCCCCGCTGTTCACCACCATTCAAGACTATAATTTACTTGAAGAATACCTCTCTCTCTCTCTCGCTCTCTGGTGCGCGCACGCCGAGCGAATAGACGCGTATACACCTATGCAAGGGGAAAAAGCCAAAGAGAGAGAGAGAGAGAAAAATTGGTCCTTTTCTCTGTTGCTCGTTAACGTGCGCGCTACGTCGAGCTTTGCGATTTGACTTCTCGCGCGTGTGTGTGTATGTGTGTATCATGCGTGCGAGGGATTTCCAAATATACACACATCGCTTAATATAGTAATAGGTCGATCGCGCGGCGATTTTTTCACCCCGGCAACGATGATGGTGGTACGAACGGGGACAGAATCGAGGAAAAAGGCCCCTACGCGCGTCTTTGCGATCGAGCGAGAATATCATTATACGTACAACGATTATGGATTTATGCGAGTGTAGATTAATGGTCATTCATTTATAGGATCTATATACTCATAGGCCAGGACCCAAAGCATAAATTATGTATATTATGAATTTGGCAAGCAACATATATTCGGGCTCGCCCGCATACTATAACGTATATCGATGATTCGCTCGATGATGAACGTCATTGAGCAGTGAATATATCGATTATATATCGTGTATATAATAGCGATTGATATCGCGCGTGGGTGATCTTATCGTTGCCTCCATTAAAACCTTATCTCGGACCTTAATACATACGCACCGGCTTTCAAGAGGTGTCTACGACGACGCTGAACGGCGCAAACGGTATATATACACACTGTATACAACTGCAACCTGTCGCGTTCCTTACAGTCTCAAACTCGACACCCGACAAAAACTTACACGTACATAAATCCCTTGTAATAAGGCATATATATAAACGGGGGGCCCGCGCGCTGAGGAAAACAACAAACTCACCGTATCCCATCTCGGTGTGTGTGTGTGTGTGTGTGTGTACGACACGACCGGCTTAAAGAGCGGCTCTAATTCTATATACAACAATCGGGCTGCTGCTGCTGCTGCAGCTAAAAGTCGCTGCGGAGCAGGATTTTTAAATCGCACTACTGTAATACTCGTCGTCATAAACTGCGCGTCGGAGCTGTTACTAATGCGCGCGTCTCTCTCTCTCTCTCTCTCTTTATCCGTGTGTTTGTGTTTACGGATTCTTAATCACTCGGTTAAAAGAGAGAGAGAGAGAGAGACGAAGTATACGGTATATACACACAACCCTTGGGCCCGTGACAGGAGCTTTTTATTATTCGATTCGTCGCTCTCGCAGTGTCGTCCTTATATACATGCGTATATGCATACGTAAACGGTACGACACGACGAGTAGTATAGATCGGCGTGAATGGACGGCTTACGTGCACGTATGCTCGCGCGCGCAGCAGCTTTATTACGGCCTGTATAACAGTCGGATTACAAGACTGCTTACGCCTTATTACTACTGGTGGATGTAGGAAAGGATTTTGCACTCGGCGACGTGCCGCCCTTATTAGCGAACGAAATAAATAAATACATGTATAGAGCGAACACGAGTTTTCGCGTGCTCCTATTCCGGTCGAGACTGGATGCGAAGAGAAAATGTATCGTTATGAAATCGGGAGCTTTTTTCTCGCAAGTAGATCGGATCTCTAGATTTAATTATAAAATTCACCATATGCATAATATAGGAGCTTTCAGGGAGCTTTGTGATAATTACAAACATCGATTTGTAAACTTGAAACATTCGATATCGGTCCAACGAAACGGGCGTCGATATATATACGTATAGCGATCAAACGTACGACATTATAACGAGTTACATCGGCCGGGCGAAAAGTGAAAAAAAACTACAGAGAGAAAGAGAGAGGGAGGGAGAAAGATTACAAAGTAAAAGCTCGTTGTCGCCGACACAGAGAGAGAGAGAGAGAGAGAGAGCCTCGTCCCTCGTCATCAGTGCACATACACACTCATACGTATACAATCGCTTGTAACCCAATCTTCGAAATCCATCAACGCATGCAGAGCGCATAAAAAAAAAAGGAAAGAAGAAAAAAGCTATAACTCGGGTGCGCGCTTGCATCAACCAATGTATATAGCTCGGGCTCCAGCGAACCGCCCACGCTATATATCTACTCGCTGCTACACAGCAGCAGCAGCAGCAGCAGTAGAACACGACCCTTGCTTCGTCGCTGCACGATATACTTTTTACTCTCTGGCATTGCGTGTGCACACATACATTTAAGTTTGCGTTTGCTTCGGAAATGTCTACGTGTATGTGTGTACAGAGGCAGTCAAGTGTCGCCCTACATCGAGCTAGTACATATATATAGTAGCAGTAGTAGTAGTACGAGTCGCGTCGACTTGACTGACTGGCACATCGTAGCAAGCTATCGGGGCTAGAAAGAGAAAAACCGCCTCTCTCTCTATACCCCCCTGTGTGCAGCGAGTTTCGGTATATACGTATATATACGGGGGTGTAGCAGCAGTGACGGCGGTGGTGGCGATGGTGCGCGCGCGTAGCCGAGGCCATCTGTACGGCATTCGATGCTGCTGTGCACAGTGCACCTACTAGGACTAGCACTAGGCATTAGATATGTGCGCGCGGTTCTAAGCTGCCGCAGGCGGAAAATGAGAATTCGGCTGTACGTATATAGCTCTCGCTTAACAGAGAGAGAGAAGAAATGGAAATGCAACTATATATACTCTATTTTGCGGACTCTTTGTCATTATTATTATGTGCGTACGGAATAGAGAGAGTCGACGATGCGGGGGGAGGGTTAGAAGAGAGAGAGATTGGAGCCGCGCGATAATTAATTCGGATGCTGGAATACAAGGGGGTGGACGTGTCCGATATATATAAGACTCGTATGCCATGGCGCTGTGTGTGTGCGTACTTCTTTCGGCGCCCGTAAATGTACTTTTATGCGGGTTTATCGGCGTCGCGCTGGCTAAATATTATAGACCTAAAGCTACGGCGTTTGTAGTATTTTTCATCGTATAAATTTCGCAGCCGATATATATTCGTATGAATAGCGTCGGGATGATGCGACGAAACGCAGGACACGCGTGTGCGGCTAAGTGTATATTCGACTAAAAGGATTTCGGCCGCATCGGTGGAATATTATAATATATACAACGTTATAATCATCGCTGCCTCGAAAGGTGAATGCCATTTCGGCTATATATTTATACGCATTTTGTGCAGCGCATCGATCAACATATGCGCGCCTCGCAAAATCCATGATACTCTCTCTGAAACACGCACTTGTCGATCACACGCACGTATAGTAAGTTTCGAGGCACGGACAAAGTGCGCATCGATGATGATAATGCTCTACTCGTGCTGCGTCGCGTGTTACGCGCGTTTATTTTATTACATATACACTGCACACATGTATACAGAGTCCAAAAAGTCACGCATCGCTCGAATTAGTCATGCTTACCTGCCCACGTGCGCGTACATTATAGATATATACACACGTTAATGGTGCGCATGCATCCGTATCCATCCGTATCCATCCTTCCTTCCTCGACAGCTTTTTTTTTTTAATAATAAATGAAGTATAACGCGGAGCACTCAAGCACACACACACACACAGACGCACACCTTACCTGTTGTTGGATACTTAACTCTGGCCTAAAAAGCAAAGAGCTGCGTCCACCCCTGGTGAGCACCGACTTATATTATATAACGGCGTGATATTGATTATTATTAAAACATCGGCAGCGACGATCTATATGTCCCAAATATTATATGTCCCAAAGAGCAGGCATACGTAATTATGGCTAATGCAATATTTGACGGCGTGACAATATGACAGAAGAGCTCGAACTCGAGCGAGAGTGGATGGTATAAGCGCGCGAACCGTCGCGCCTACGGATCATTTAGAAAAAATGCGATCGAGAAAATGATATTTCAATATTACTGAATCTTCAGCTCAGAAAGCAGAAAGAATTAATAGTTTCGCAGTTTTGATTGCATACGTCATTTACGTTATCGAAGTTTGATATCGATGCCGTCCGGACATAATCGTTCATTAAATGAGAAATTGATCAAAATCAATTAAACATATTAAAAACTTTGATAAATGGAAAATTGAAAAATTGCTCGAGATCTATATAAAAAATAGGCTGATTTATTTAACTCGCCCCTGACACAGGTAAACATAGTCACGCTACGCTTCGCTATAGTTTCGTCAACTCGCAGATCAGTAGGTATCCTCAATACATCGAAGATAATTGCCCGCGTCACGGCAATATACATTTCGCACGTGGTCCCATCTTAATCAATAAAAATTTCTAACAATCCTTGCCCATTTACTGTCATAGGTCATCATCAGCTCGCTTCGTGAAGTGTTCAATAATTTATAATTTCTTTGTAATAAGATACAATTCAAAGAAAATGGCTAATTGGTTATTACGCCGGAGATCAATTGTAGAATTTCTAAAATTAAATAGTAAGTTTAGAGTGTCTCTGTTGACATAAATTTTCTCAAACTTTCATTTCACGATTTGTAAATATTATTACACTTATGTTACCTAGCTCGATGTGTAACATCATTACAGAACAATTAGTCGTTGATCAAGTTCCGAGTGATAAACATGGACTTCAGTGATGTATATAACTCTGATGTCAGGTAATTTTTGTTTCGTGAGAATGAAATTTAAACAAAAATGACATAATACTTTATATTATTGGGAATATTGCAGAGTGAAGGAGGAACCAAATGATGTTTCCCCAATTGAAAATGATCGTTATGAGATAATCGGCAATGCGCACGATGTCAGGTAATTTTTATTTTCTGAAGAATGAAATTAAAAAAAAAATGATATAATACTTTATATTATTGGGAATATTGCAGAGTGAAGGAGGAACCAAATGATATTTTCCCAATTGAAAATAAAGATTATAAGATAATTGACAATGCACGTGATGCTAAAACCGACGAATTCTCGAGTTTTTGTCGAGAAAATTTAGTAAGTGTTGATGTGGGACTGTTAAGTCAATATTTTTATCGAGTATTTTTACTAATCTCATTTCCAGATTCATGGGCTTCGAGAATATGATGAAAATTCTGGACCTAATGACGATTTGGAAATAGAATTCGAATGTAAGGACGAGAAGCTCGGCATTAGCTTATTAGTAGTCAAAAAGATCGAGGACGATTATCCAGATCATTTGCAGTATATGAAAAATAGTTGCGATTATCAGACTCAAAAGAAAATTAAAGAAGAAATTGTCGACGAAGTAAAAAAGGAATTGAATTTGGATGGTGAACTCAGTGATGCACTTGACGCAAATGAAAAAACATTTGCTCAAAAAAGTCTATGCGAAACCCGCACTGATAAGTCACGCAATCGTACCAAATATCCATGTAATGTATGCGGTAAACAATTTTCACAAAAAGGTCATCTAAAGATTCACATCGATTCGATTCATAATGACGTCAAGCATACGTGTGTGACATGTGGAAAGACATTCACACGAAAAATAAATCTCAAAATACACATAGATGTTATGCATAATGGTATGGCACCTACTTGCGAAGTTTGTGGCAAGAAATTCGCTTTGAAGAGTGGTCTCAAACTTCACATGGATGCAGTGCATAATAAAATAACTCATGCATGTGATACATGTGGCAAAATATTTACGCTGAAAGATACTCTTAAGAAACACATCGATGTGATGCATAGTGGTATTGCACCTACTTGCGAAATATGCGGAAAGAAATTTCAAACGAAGACTAAACTCAAGCTTCACATCGATTCAGTACATAATGGTGTTAAACATGATTGTGGTGTATGTGGAAAGACATTTGCACAAAAAAGTATTCTCAAAAGTCACATCGATGCTATGCATAAAGGTATGGCACCTAGTTGCGAAGTGTGCGGAAAGAAATTTCAAACGAAGACTACACTCAAACTCCACATGGATGCAGTGCATAATAAGATAACTCACGCATGTGATACATGTGGCAAAATATTTACGCTGAAAGGTAATCTTAAGAAACACATCGATGCGATGCATAAAGGTATGGGCCCTACTTGCGAAATATGCGGAAAGAAATTCTCAACTAAGACTAAACTCAAACTCCATGTGGATGCAGTGCATAATAAGATAACTCACGCATGTGATACATGTGGCAAAATATTTACGCTGAAATATAATTTGAAGATTCACATCGATTCAGTTCATAATGATATTACCCATGAATGTAAAGTGTGCGGAAAGAAATTCGCATTCAAGAGTAGTCTCAAAGTCCACATGGATATAGTGCATAAAAAGTTAACTTACGTATGTAATACGTGCGGCAATACATTTACTCGAAAGGTTCATCTTAAAACTCACATTAATACGCAGCACGAAGACATTGCATGCGTTATCTGCGGAGAAAAATTTAAACATAGGAAATATCTACATATGCATGTCAAATGTACGCATGATGTCAATACCCAAGCACGAGATCAATGCAAAAGATCTTAAAACATGACTATCGATACCACGCAAAATGATTAAATATCGAGACAAATTTAAAACAAGAGTTTTAAATAAATTAATAATAAATTAATAAAAAATTTTTTGCAAAAGAAAAACATAATGTTTCATTTGAATCAAACTAGGGTAAACCTTCCATTTATTGACCGAATTGTTGTTTTTCAACTTTTGAATATCTAGGAAAATTTAATGATTGCGACTAAAAGAAAACTAAATAGTTCGTCGCATAGCTCATTACATGTTCAATCAATTGAAAGTATTGAAAAATTATTTTAGCATCATTAATGTTATTAAAAATGATGATTTAACGAGGTACATCAAAAGTACTTATTATTGACCATCTCTAAAAAATATCTCCAATAATTGACCGGGCTTCGTCCAATAAATGACCAATATGACATCATGTAAGGTTTTATCAAATTAAACACTTCCCTTTGTTTGTATAATCAAATCTAATCTTGAATCATTGTTATTACATTCAGTGCTGGTCGGATCAGTACTGTTTAAATTAGTTTTATGCAAAAATCAGTACCATCAGATTTATAGCGAACCTGACCTGTATACTATTGCAAGCACTAAGAAGTGGTCAATAATCGGTCGTGTATCACAATCAACGTTTCGTCCAATTATTGACTGCAAAAAAAATTTCGATATTTTTTAATATATAGTTAATACAATTTATATGGGTTGAAAGTCAATTGAAAACATATGAATAACATTACTTAATGTTGGGAAATTATTATAGATAATATTAACATTCGTGTATTCAATTTATAAGTATTATTATTGATCAAGCGGTCAATTATTGGACTTTGTTTAGAATATGGGCGGTTTACCCTATCTATAATTTTTATAAATCTTTAAGTTTCTGTTGAGCATACAATTAAAGTTAGGACTTTTGCAGAAGGTGCGTCTTGCATAAAATGTTAAATTAATTATTCATAATCAAAGTTACGAAATCGCTAACTTAAGGATAATCGCCAGCTTTTTTGTAATGAATGATGTATAGCGCGGAGCACTTAAACACGCACAGACACAGACACACACCTAAGCTGTCCCGTATAATTTCATGTATGTTATATACTTATAACTCTGTCCTGAAAAGCAAAAAGCTTCGTCCAACCCCCCCTCGTGAACGCCGAGTTATTATATAACGACGTGATATTGATTATTATTAAAACATCGGCAGCGACGATCTATACGTACTATACGTCCCAAAAAGCAGGTATATATACATACGTAATTATGGCTAATGCAACATTTGACGGCGTGACAATATGATAGGGAAGCTCGAACTCTAGCGAGGGTGGATGGAAGCGCGCAAACCTTCGCGCCTACTGATCATTCAGAAAAATGCGATGCGTATGTGCAGAAAATGAAAAAATTAAAGGAAAATGATTTTTCAATATTACTTAATCTTCAGCTCGGAAAACATAGAAAATTAATAGTTTCGCAGCTTTGATTGAGTAACGTCATTTACGTTATCGAACTTTGATATCGATGCCGTCCGGACATGATGGCTCATAGACTGTAATATATCACCGTTTTTATTAAATAAGAAACTAAAACATAAATTTATCATCCAAACCAACATAAGGACAAATGGGTTAAATGTCATAATTAAAGTATTTCAAGGTCATGTTATGATTTTTCATATTGTAGGACAAGTTTTGGTAATTTTTCAAGGATCTTTTTTAAAAATCTGTTTCATTTGAGTGGAGAAGATCCATTTTACAAACATTTTAAGACCTCATAGATGAGGATTGGTTCAAAACTCCAATCAAAATATGCTTAAATATTTGTACTTTCATTTACCGAGCAAGTGTGAACTATTTGCCACACCAGTAAATGAAAGTTGAAAAAGAGTGAAATTTTCTAATGAAAATTTAATTTTTCACTGAAAATGCAATTGTTTAACATATAAATGACAGTTTTAAAGGTAACTAGTCCGTTATAAAAGGTTTGAGCTACTCATTCTTATACAGTGGATCTTCCAAATTTTAACGATTTCCAGCTATTATGTACCAAATGACCGTATTTTACGGCTCAGCGAACGATGCGTTCGTAAATTAACTCCTATTTTTAAACTATATTGATTCTAGACCTGATAACCATTCGAATAGTTAGCAATAATACCCAAGAATAGCATAAAAATTCGTCGTTCATGAATAATGTTGTTATCAATTCATAATTTTTATTTTAAAAAGTGCATTCGTTTACTGGTATACTTTCAATCACTGGGTGGGTGAATTTCTTTGTAATAATTAGATAAAATTCAAATGAAATGGCTAATTGTTTATTACGCCGGAGATCAATAGTATAATTTCTCCAATAATAAATAGTAAGTTTAGAGTGTCTCTGTTGACATAAATTTTCTCAAACTTTCATTTCACGTTTTGTAAATATGATTACATGTATAAGTTACCTACTTCGATGTGTGACATCATTACAGAACAATTAGTCGTTGACCAAGCTCCAAATGAGAAACATGGACTTCAATGATGTATATAACTCTCATGTCAGGTAATTTTTATTTGCTGACGAATAAAATTAAAAAAAATCGGCACAATACTTTATATTATTGGGAATATTGCAGAGTGAAGGAGGAACCAAATGATCTTTTTCCAATTAAAAATGAAAATTATAAGATCATGGACAATGCACACGATGTCAGGTAATTTTTGTTTCGTGAGACTAATATTTTATAAAAAGTTAGTATTATACTTCAAGTATAATACTGTTAGTATTATACTTGCTGTTAGTATTATACTTAATTTTGATGTGAATATTGCAGCGTGAAGGAGAAGCCAAATGATGTTTTCCCAATTGAAAACGAAGATTATAAGATAAGTGACAATGCACACGATGCTAAAACCGACGAATTCTCGATTTTTTTTCGAGATAATTTAGTAAGTGTTGATGTGGGACTGTTTAGTCAATATTTTTATCAAGTATTTTTACTTATATAAATTACAGATTCATGGCCTTCGAGAACATGATGAAAATTCTGGACCTAATAACGATTTGGAAATAGAATTCGAAGGTAAGGACGAGAAGCTCGGCATCAACTTATTAGTAGTCAAAAAGATGGAAGACGATTATCCAGATAATTTGCAGCATATGAAAAATAATCACGATTATCAAAGTCCAAAAAAAATTAAAGAAGAAATTGTCGACGAAGTAAAAGAAGAATTAAATTTGGATGGTGAACTCAGTGATGCATTTGATGCAAATCAAAAACCATTTACTCAAAAAAGTCTATGCGAAACCCAAACTGATAAGGCACGCAATCGTGCCAAATATCCATGTAATATATGCGGTAAAAAATTTTCACGAAAAAGTTGTCTCAAGGTCCACATCGATACTGGTCATAATGGTGTTAAACATGTTTGTGGTGTATGTGGAAAGACATTCACACAAAAAGGTCAGCTCACGATTCACATCAATTCAGTACATAATGGTGTTAAACATGCGTGTGGTATGTGTGGAAAGACATTCACACACAAATATACTCTCAAAATGCACATCGATGCGATGCATAATGGTACGGCCCCTACTTGCGAAATATGCGGAAAGAAATTTCAAACGAAGACTAAACTAAAAGTCCACACCGATGGAGTACATAATGGTGTTAAACATGCGTGTGGTGTATGTGAAAAGACATACGCACAAAAAGGTCAGCTCACGATTCACATCAATTCAGTACATAATGGTGTTAAACATGCGTGTGGTATGTGTGGAAAGACATTCACACACAAATATACTCTCAAAATGCACATCGATGCGATGCATAATGGTATGGCACCTACTTGCGAAATATGCGGAAAGAAATTTCAAACGAAGACTCAACTCAAGATGCACATCGATTCAGTACATAATGGTGTTAGACATGCGTGTAGTGTATGTGGGAAGACATACACACAAAAAGGAGATCTCAAGAAACACATCGATGCGATTCATAATTGTATGACACCTAGTTGCGAAGTGTGCGGAAAGAAATTCGCATTCAAGAGTAGTCTCAAAGTCCACATGGATATAGTGCATAAAAAGTTAACTTACGTATGTAATACGTGCGGCAAGACATTTACTCGAAAGGATCGTCTTAAAACTCACATTAAAACGCAACATTAAGACATTGCATGCGTTATGTGCGGAGAAAAATTTAAACACAGGAAATATCTATACAGACACATTAAAAGTGAGCATAAGGGCAACACCCAAGCACGAGATCAATGCAAAAGATCTTAAAACGTACCTATCAATACCGCGCAAAATGATGAAACATCGAGACAAGCGAGTGGCCGTAAAACTGTCATCGAGATAGCGCATCACTCACGCATTACCACCTAATAAGTGTATAAAATTTACATAGAAATTTTGTAAAAAAACAATTACTATTGTATTTTGGATCACTTCTATATTTTCCATCTCACTGCTTACTAAACGATTCAGTTTTAAATAAATTAATAAACTTTTTATTACAAAAAAAACATGATGTTTCATTTGAATCAATCTATATCTATAATTTTTACCAATCCGTACGATTTTGTTGAGCACACACTTGAAATGAGAATTTTTGCAGAAGGTATATCTTGCATAAAATGTCAAATTAATTCTTCATAATCGCCAGCTTTTTTTTATAATAAATGAAGTATAACGCGGAGCACTCAAATGCACACACAGAGACGCACACCTTACCTGTTGTTGTATACTTAACTCTGGCCTAAAAAGCAAAGAGCTGCGTCCACCCCTAGTGAGCACCGACTTATGTCATATAACGGCGTGATATTGATCATTATTAAAACATCGATATCTATACGTACTATACGTCCCAAAGAGCAGGTATATACAATATACATACGTAATGATGGCTATAACGCAACATTCGACGCGGCGTGACAATATGACAGGCGCGAGGGTGGCAGGAAGGATCGTGCTTTACTTTTCTTTTTTGAGCTTCGTGCCGAGCGTGCATTCAGATCGGTTACGCTCGGCTGACTTGAGTGCTGCTCGACTGCCGCTAGCCTCGCGTTTATACTTGTATACTTACGCATTACATTGTATTCGATGTATTGCCTAGCCGATTGAAAAGTCACTCTCTCTCTCTCTCTTATAGAACTACTGTGTGTGGCTATATTATGCGGGTGGAATGAAAAAAAGGTGACGGGTGCAGTGGCTTGCGTATATTTTCAGCTGCGCGGATTTTCACAATGGACTCGCGCGCCGCGCTAATTCGATTTTGATTATGAATTGTGCCAGCTATGTAGTTGCCCCCGCACGCGCGAACGACGGGGTTGGCTCATATGGTTATAATACAACACAGGAAATGAAGTGATCCTTGATTAATAATCCTTGATTGTATTGCGGTAATATAAAATGTATTCATTTCAAAATATATATTATGCTCGAACGTAATAAAAAACAAAGTACATAATTGTGGTACATAATTATAATAGCATAATCACTTTGTCTCTCAGTAACATTGGCACTGGCCGTCCAAGCATCTACCGAAGCGGCCGGTGGTGTGCACGCACTCGACGTTGCATTGAAAGACGTCGCAGCGGAAGGCTGAAAAATCATCCACATATATTTACTCATGAAATATAAAATATCGAATGATATTATTATTTATGGCGCGAGTTTGGATCGGGGTGTGCGAGTACCCACGATTTGGGAAATTTTAAGTATCGCTACAATAATGTTTTATTTGCAAATTTATATTATTTATGTACGGAAAAAACGAATTAGTTCTGGGTGAGGTGTCTGGGTTTTACTTCAAACGATCGTGCGCTTATATAAATAAAAAAAATTGAAACATATTTTTTTAATCTTCTTTATTTAAATTGCCTGTATCTTGTTCTCATTATTCATCGACTCATTCGCCAATAAAATATTACATAAATCCTCGTTCTCCAGCTCGTCGATTATGTATTTACAGAGCTCGATCGGCAGCCGGTAGCGTATCAGCTCCCAGAAAGGATACAGTGCCCAAGACAGGAAAAATTTTCTCGCCAATTTTTCGCATAGAAGCCTTTGGCAAGCCCTCCAGTGGCGTCCAACGATCGCGGTTTGGTTTAAAATAATCAACAAGTCCGAGCGCGAGAGCACTACGTAGTCCTTGTACTTGACCACTTGCTCGGCCTCCTCCGGTGGCAGCCGGATCAGATCGTCGAGCGACAGACGCGGAGTCGTCCTCGTCTCGTTATTCTTGATCTGCCACGGTCCAGAGCCGTACTTGGTCCTCGGTAAGACCGTGAACCTTTTCGCGTCGCTCGCGAACTTCTCGCCGTTGCACGTTGATTCCGATCCTCTCGAGAACAGTTCGTGCTTGACGAAAAATTGCACCACGACCATGGCGTGGCTCAAGTCGAGCTCGTGTCCTCGGCTCTCGAGACGCTCGACGACCGCCATGATACCGGCGGCTCGTGCCAATAAAGGCGTCAAATGCCTCGTCAACGCCTCGTTGAAATTTTCCAGGGTCGGAAAAACGAAGCTGGACAGATCGGCGCCGTGATCCAGGAGAAGATCCACCAGGTCCAGCGAGAGATTAGCCACGGCTAGTTCCAGGGCTGTGCGGCCCTCTTCGTCCCGGGCATCGAGCCGCACCGGTCGATTCTTCTCTGCGCTGACCTCGAATAATACCTTCGCCAGGTCGATGTGCTTCTTCCAACAAACGATATGCAGAGCCGTCTCTCCTTTCTCGTCGGGCAAATTTGGGTCGGCGCCTGTCCTCAGCAGCAGCTCCGACACCTCTCTGTGATCGCGTCTCAAGGCCAAGTGCAGCGGCGTCTCTCCAGTCTCGCGCCAGACGCAATCGAGATCCGGCCCGTACGGCAGAAATTTCTTCACGTAGTTGTCGAGGCCGGCCATGCAGGCCACATGGAAATGCGTCAATCCATCCTCGTCCGTGTAATTCACGTCGTATCTGTCGTAAAGCCGGAAGAACGGAGCGACGATCTTGAATTTGTGATCAATTTGATTGGTCGCGAGCAGTCTGGCCATTTGGTGCAGCAGCGTGAGGCCGCGCGACGTAGGCCTGCTGCCCGCGCCTTCGTCGACGAGCTCGGGCTCGTGCCTGTAGCGCGCGGTGTCGACGAAGAAGTCGATAGAACAGGCACCTCGATAAAACGCCGTTTCCAGGGCGCAATTTTTGTCGAGCATGCGCACCGCCGAGTCCCAGATGAGAAGCTCGATCTGTCTGGTCGTGAAAATTTCACGGAGACTCTCGCCCCTCCACCGTCTGCTTACCAAGAAGTTCAATACCTCGTGAAGTCGTAGCCGCTGCACTTCGAACTTCCAATCGATCTCGTCTCGTAACGAGATCAACCTCGCTACTGCTTCGTCGACGCTGCGATTCTTCGAGCGGCTGCGAGCGCTGCTGAACATCTTGTCGTCCCAGAAACTTTCGTCGAATTCGACTGATTCGTTGTCGGACGAGTCGGACATCTGTTTGTCACTTGCACACTTTTTTCGCACGACGCACAGTCACTTTTTAATAATCGAAATTTAATTTTTTTTTACTTTAAAAAATCAGTCGCGGCAGAAGTCTACGAGATCATTACTGTGCTGCCTACACTTCGGCATGTGGCAACGCCAACGCGTACTGGCATATAGACACGCGCACATGTACGATCTATGGAGTAAAAGAAAGTTAAAAAAAGAAGTCGGTGATGCAATATACGAGATACGAGTGGCGTGTGTCGCTGCGTACAGTTACTACGTGTATAGGAATCGTAAATCTAGTATAGTAGGGGCCGACCGATACGCGATAATAATAACAACAACACACGGCTGGGTATAGGCAACGGCCCCTACTTCGCTGCACAATTTCTAATCGTAACCGAATTATGAAACTTGGACTGTATCTATGTATAGTTTGATGGCGAGAAACCTATTACATACGAACACACATGCGCAAGAGATCGAGAGAGAGAGAGAAAGAGAGAGAGAGAGAGATGAAGAGATGTTACACGAAACTTCAAATCGACTCTTGTCATCTGAGTGAATACTTATACATGAAATATGACATAGTTGGTTTGAATTAGTTAATCAAGTGTCATCAAACATTTTTGTGAGCGAATTTTTCTTTTTTTTCGATCTTTGGTAATGTAAGACTTTATCAAACAATGTCAATCAAAACTCAAAAATAGTGGTAACAGTAAAAAAAAATCAAATACACGACTCGATTTTTTTTTCGGGTACTCGCAGACACCTGATTGGGATTAGACGAAATTATCATATTTTTTACAATAAAACTTACGAATAAAGTCGGTCTCGGGCTCGTTCACAGCTGCTGCAATCGTCGATGTGGCGCAAAACATCGACGCGACGAGAAGCAGAAAAATCGGCAGAAAAGCGACCTTCATCGTGATAGAAAAAATGAATAAAAAGCAGAAGAAATTTCGATTCGGTTACTCTCGATGCTGATACATTTCGCGAGCGCCGCGTCGATGTTTTATATACGTATGCGAGCACACTTGGACACGAGTCACGCAGCCGTCGTTGCATGATTAATTGCACACCGAAGAAGTAAACATAGCGTTAATTAATCGACGAGTGCGCAGAAAAAATTTGAAATTCGATGTAACAACGCGATACGTCCACTCGCCTACACGTGCGATTGTTTCAGTGGAAAATCGATCGCTATGTGTATTGATATTGTTAAAATATGAATTATCGAATTTATCATGATAGTTTTTGGAAACGATTTTTATTTTACAATTAATCATTCTGATATTGGATTCATCCTTGGACGATTGCGATGGCATTTGCAAACGCGATCCACTTTCGCGCTTAACTGACCATTGGAAAAGATACGATCGTGCGTGCAGAAAATGAAAAAACTAAGAGAAAATTCATTTTTGATACTACTGAATGAACTTTGAAAACAGAAAAACTTAATAGTTTGACAGCTTTCATGGCGTACATTGCTTACGTTACTACAAAAAGATATCGAAATTTGATATCGAAGCCATGCAGAAATTGATCTGAAAATCATTTAAACGAATTAAAAACGTTGATAAATGGGAAATGAAAAATCGAGATCGCTACAACAAATATGCCGCTTTACTTAACTAGACGTTTAAGACGCGCTCCGCGCGTATCAATTTTTTTATTTGTGTTTTGAGGTTAGCAACTTTCAGGCGCGCTTCGCGCGCGTACACGTTTCGACTCGAGTCAAAAGTCAGTCGACCAATCAGAGGCCGAATAGATTGGCTTCACTTTTAGGTCCATCTCTTTTTTATAAGTTAGATACGTTTCGACTCGAGTCAAAAGTCAGTCGACCAATCAGAGGCCGAATAGATTGGCTTCACTTTTAGGTCCATCTCTTTTTTATAAGTTAGATAGACTACACGCGCCTAACATTACGTAACTGAGGCCAGGGGTACATTGACACGAGTACAAGATTGACAACCGCCTCAGTTACGTATATTATTTTTCATCATCGAGTGCATGAAGTCGATTTTAAGATTTTCCCGCATGCTGTGATGAAAACGTATTTTTCTATTTATAATTTCTTTGTAATAAGATTCAGAGAAAATTGCTAATTGTTTATTACACCGGAGATCTATAGTATGATTTCTCCAATATAATAAATAGTAAGCTTAGAGTGTCTCTCTGTTGACATAAATTTTCTCAAACTTGTATTTCACGATTTGTAAATATTGTCACATTTATGTTACCTAGCTCGATGTGTAACATCATTACAGAACAATTAGTCGTTGATCAAGTTCCGAGTGATAAACATGGACTTCAGTGATGTATACAACTCTGATGGCAGGTAATTTATATTTGCTGGCGAATGAAATTTAAAAAAAATGGCATAATACTTTATATTATTGGAAATATTGCAGAGTGAAGGAGGAACCAAATGATGTTTTCCCAATTGAAAATGAAGATTATCAGATAATTGACAATGCACACGATGCTGACACTGATGATCAATCCTTGCGATGTCTAGAAAATTTTGTAAGTGTTCATATAGCACTGCTTGTAGCTGACATTTTCAACTACAATTTTCCCTAATCTTAAATTCAAATTATTTTCTAGACTCGTGGCCCTGACGATGTCAAAGTAGAATTCGAATGTAAGGACGAGAAGCTCGGCATTAACTTATTAGTAGTCAAGAAAATCGAAGATGATTATCCAGATCAGTTGCAACATATGAAAAATAGTTGCGATGATCAGACTCAAAAGAAAATTAAAGAAGAAATTGTCGACGAAATAAAAGAAGAATTGAATTCGGATGGTGAACTAAGTGATGCATTTGATGCAAATGAAAAAACATTTGCTCAAAAAAGTTTATGCGAAACCCAAACTGATGAGACACGCAATCGTGCCAAATATCCATGTAATGTATGCGGTACAAAATTTACACGAAAAGGTAGTCTCAAGATCCACATCGATGCAGTTCATAATGGTGTCAAGCATACGTGCGTTACATGTCGAAAAACATTCACACTCAAAAGAACTCTCAAAATCCACATCGATGCGATGCATAATGGTATGGCAGCTAAATGCGAAATATGTGAAAAGACATTCACACGAAAAAGAGATCTCAAGAGGCATATCGATGCAGTTCATAATGGTGTCAAGCATACGTGCGTTACATGTCGACAAACATTTACACTCAAAAGTACTCTCAAAATCCACATCGATGCGATGCATAATGGTATGGCACCTAAATGCGAAATATGTGAAAAGACATTCACACAAAAAGGAGATCTCAAGAGGCATATCGATGCAGTTCATAATGGTGTCAAGCATACGTGCGTTACATGTCGAAAAACATTTACACTCAAAAGTACTCTCAAAATCCACATCGATGCGATGCATAATGGTATGGCACCTAAATGCGAAATATGTGAAAAGACATTCACACGAATAGGAGATCTCAAGATTCACATCAATTCAGTACATAATGGTGTTAAACACGCGTGTGATGTATGCGGAAAGACATTCATGCAAAAAAGATATCTCAAAATTCACATCGATTCAATACATAATGGTGTTAAACATGCGTGTGTTACATGTGGAAAGACATTCATACTCAAACATACTCTCAAGATGCACATTGATGCGATGCATAATGGTATGACACCTACTTGCGAAATATGCGGAAAGATATTTCAAACAAAGACTAAACTCAAGATTCACATCGATTCAGTACATAATGGTATTAAACATGAGTGTGGTATATGTGGAAAGACATACGCACAAAAAGGTCATCTCAAAATTCACATCGATGCGATGCATAAAGGTATGGCACCTACTTGCGAAATATGCGGAAAGAAATTTCAAACGACGTATAAACTTAAGATTCACACCGATGGAGTACATAATGGTGTTAGACATGTGTGTAGTGTATGTGGGAAGACATACACACAAAAAGGAGATCTCAAAATCCACATCGATGCGATTCATAACGGTATGGAGCCTACATGCGAAATATGTGGAAAGACATTCACATGGAAGGGTAATCTTAAAAAACACATGAATTCGATGCATAATAAGATAACTTACGTTTGTAATACGTGTGGCAAGACATTTACTCGAAAGGATCGTCTTAAAACTCACATTAAAACGCATGAAGACATTGCATGCGTTATCTGCGGAGAAAAATTTAAGCATAGAAAATATCTATACAGACACATCAAAAGTGAGCATGAGGGCAACACCCAAGCACGAGATTAATGCAAAAGATCTAAATCATACCTATCAATACCGCGCAAAATGATTAAACATCGAGACAAATGAGTGGTTATAAAACTGTCATTGAGATAGCGCATCACTCACGCATTATCACCCAATAAATGTATAAAATGTATATTGAAATGTTGTAAAAAACAATTACTATTATATTTTGGATCACTTTTATGTTTTCCATCTGACTGCTTAAGAAACGATCAAATTTAAATAAATTAATAAACTTTTTATTACAAAAAAAACATGATGTTTCATTTGAATCAATCTATATCTATAATTTTTACCAATCTGTACGATTTTGTTAAACATACAAATTATGAATCGAAGATTTTCGCAGAAGGTGAATCTTTCATAAAATGTCAAATTAATTATTCACAATCGACGTCACGACATCGCTGACTTTACGATTTGTCGCACAATTTTTCACGACCCGCCTCGCGTGAATCCAAAAGAATTACAAGATCTCTCCCTCGCACGCGCTTCTTCGTCGAAAATGTGTTCCAATCTCGTCGCCCATGCTCTACACACAACATACCTATCGTCGCATTTTCCCACAGATAAGAAAAAAGTAAGTGACTCGTCGTCGATTAGCGCCTATTACAGGGCCTTATAGCTATAAGTGCTGTGTGTAATATCTCGTGCGTCTGTGATCCATGCACTACAATACGGTGTAACGAGTGGCATAATCATCGGCGCACACAACTACGAGCCGTATGCAGCATGTACACAAGTAGATGTCTCGTACTTATTTTTTTCCCATAGTGTTTATAAATACACGATTACCGCAAGGATACATCGATTCTGGGCATCTTGTATACAGACCGAAATCAATAACGAGACATAAGCTTGCTCGCGCGCGGGTTGACGCTATTTCTCTCTCAAAAAAAAAAAAAGTCGCGCGCCTCTCGTTAGCTCCTGTCACTCTGTTGATGTATACAAGTACATGTATGTCACTCGATGATGCGTAACGCATCGCGTGGGTGGAGCTATGCTCTCGCCTCTATATATACCTACATATAGACATATAGATATATACGTTCGTATAAGTGGGCGCGTGCAGCGGCGGCTTTCTCGAGAATCGATCTGGACACTTGTCGCGCGCGCACTCGAGATTTTGATCGATCGTTCTTCTTCTTTTTTTTTTTATATACGAACGATTATGCTCGTGCCTGCGTGTATTTTACGGCGCTGCACTCGTAGTAAATAAAAACAAACAGTTGGCCTAATTGGTCTCCCCCTTCTGATTCGACTTTGCTTTATTTATTTGTGTGAAAAAAAGGTACACGCTGCACGAGAGAGAAGCAAGAACTTGTAATTTTTTTTTCTTTCGATCATATGGTACGAATTGAGGAATTTTTTCGGCATAATTGAGTAATGTCGATCGTTCACACGCTCGATTCGGGGACACTTTTCTCACGATAAATCGGGTGCTAGAAAAGAAAAAAAATTAATTAATCGAGAGAAACAAACTCGCGCATTCGAAACAATCGATCGAAGCGTATAGTATACCTCTTCAAATACGATGATACCACTTTGAACCTTCACCACTAGATAGCGAGTATCGTTATATGTAAATATGCAATGTAGTAAAGTAAAAATAATTGTATAATTTGATGCACGCTTCTCCTATCAAACTATGACAGATTGTGTGTTATTTCCTCAAAGCAATAATGACCGTAGCTGTTATTTTGTGTATCTATGGTGTTACAGCGACCATCGAGAAGTATCGCACCGAGTAATGTGTGCTTGTTTGCGGCGTTTATATATCTATATTATAGAGGAGAGAAATATAGCGAAGATGGCACGTGGCGGACGTCGGATGTCGAATACGTCGAATCTAATCTCTGGGTTTGCCGCGTGCGTACACGCTCTGTGGGCCACTCTTTTAGGCCAATTTTCCATGTAATTGGTGTCGGTATTGAGCGGTCCGGCTGACGAAAAAAAGAAACAACAGTCCAATAATGCGCTCTGAGCGATTGATAACGAGTCAATGGCTTAATAATAAGGAGCGATCGATTATTGTACAAATTAATTAAGATTTTTCGGGGCGATCGATCCTGGTCGATGTTAATTATATAGATAACATGTCGTGTTATTAGCTTGACGCGGGCAGATTTGTCATTCAAAATTCTCGTACTATCGTATCCGCGAATCTTCAGATTAGAATTATTTCAATTTTCTTTCGTATAAGTGCACACAATTTTATGGATGTTTTTTGACGTACGAAAAAGTTTCTAGAATTTGAAAGGGCTATTACATATAGACTTTTACTGACTAAAAAGGTAACATTTTTATTAAACATTTTATAGCCTTGTAATGTGCCACGATTATTTCGCTTTTTCAACAATCAGAAATAGTAAAAAAACTATGTACAATATTATTTTATACAATATATACAAATACAATTACTTTACCACTTGAAGATTTACAGATAATGATACTCGCCATCTAGTGGTGAAGGTTCAAAGTGATATCATCGTATTTGAAGAGGTAGAAAACTGATCTTGACTGTTTTGACACAGTTGAATAGTCATTTTCGGGTTGTTTGAAATGCGCTTAATATTTTCGAATATAATTACAGGTTGTTATCAGGTGATTATTGATGATAAGCAGTGGCAAATTGACTGGAGTCAACCACGCCAAGGTGTCGGGCTGGCAACAGATAGATTAAATGGATATTACAAGAAATATTTTGTAATTACTTAATTTTAGTCAACCATAAAACAAATCCTCGAAGAAATCTTCAGCAAATTGGAATTTCGAATTGTTTCGAATATCGTAAGGATAATGTATAATCAGATAAGTCGGTACCTTGATTGCAAACAAAATATGATAATAAACGATTTTGTAGTAGTCCCTCGAACACTGATCGTGTTTATAGTAAAAACAAATTAGTTTGAATGTTGCCTTTCTTGACGAAACAAGCCATAACATCAATAGATAAGTTTTACTCATTCAAATTCTGTGGCACTAAATTGAGGGATTCATCGTTTAATTTATGTCCTAAAATGGATAAAAGTGAGAAGAAAACCAAAACAGTTTTCTCGGAAAATAATTTGAGTGAACATGACATTGTTGTTTCAGACGACAAAAAATATGTTTGTGATATTTGTCAGGAGGCATTTACACTTGAATCAAACATGATGACACATCGAGACAACATTCACAATGAACGAAACATTTTTGCATGCGACAAGTGCGAAAAAAAATTCGAGTTTCGAAGTCATTTGAGTAGGCACCAAATATCAGAACACAGAGTCCACAAAGATTTTGTATGCGACCAGTGCGAAAAGAAATTTGTGAAAAAATCGAGTTTGTCTACGCACCAAAAATTAGTACACAAAGATCACGAGGATTTCACGTGCAACAAGTGCGACAGAAAATTTGAAAATAAATCAAGTTTACTCAAGCACAAAAAAATATTCCACGAAGTTTTCAAGAATTACTTATGTGAAGTGTGCGCGAAAAGATTTGATACTAAAAATATTTTGCTTTTGCACATAAAGACGGTACATGCCAGTCGCAAATATTTCCCATGCGACAAGTCCGAAAAGGAATTTGGAAAAGTACCAAATTTGTTTGTTACTACATCAGTCCACAAAGGTAGCAAAGATTATGCATGCGACAAATGCGAGAAAAAATTTACACAAAAACCGAGTTTACTCTATCATCAAAAGACATTCCACGAAGGTCGCAAAGATTTCGCATGCGACAAGTGCGAAAAGAAATTTGAGTTCCGAAGTCATTTGAGTAGGCACCAAATATCAGAACACAGAGTCCACAAAGATTTCGCATGTGACAAGTGCGAAAGGAAATATGGAAGTAAATTAGATTTGTCGAGGCACCAAAAATCAGTCCACGAAGCTTGCAAAGACTACGGATGTAACAGGTGCGAAAAGAAATTTGAACAAAAATCTAGTTTAGTTTTGCACCAAAAAACAATCCACGAAGGTCGCAAAGATTACGCATGCGACAAATGCGAGAAGAAATTTACACAAAAACCGAGTTTACTCTATCATCAAAAGACAATCCACGAAGGTCGCAAAGATTTCGAATGCGACAAGTGCGAAAGGAAATATGGAAGTAAATTAGATTTGTCGAGGCACCAAAAATCAGTCCACGAAGGTTGCAAAGATTACGGATGTGACAGGTGTGAAAAGAAATTTGGATTCAAATCAGCTTTGATAATGCATCAAAAAACAATCCACGAAGGTCGCAAAGATTACGCATGCGACAAGTGCGAGAAGAAATTTGGACAAAAGCCGCATTTGCTCTTACACAAAAAAACAGTCCATGAAAATCGCAAAGATTTCGCATGCGACAAATGCGAAAGGAAATATGGAAGTAAATTAGATTTGTCGAGGCACCAAAAATCAATCCACGAAGGTTGCAAAGATTACGGATGTGACAGGTGTGAAAAGAAATTTGGATTCAAATCAGCTTTGATAATGCACCAAAAAACAATCCACGAAGGTCGCAAAGATTACGCATGCGACAAGTGCGAAAAGAAATTTGGACAAAGCCCGCATTTGCTCTTACACAAAAAAACAGTCCACGAAGGTCGCAAAGATTACGAATGCGACAAGTGCGAGAAGACATTTGGGGTTCGAAGCAACTTGATAAAACACTACATGACAGTACATGAAAAACGTAAAGATTTTACATGCGACAAATGCGAAAAGAAATTTGGACTGAAATCGCAAATGATTTCTCACCAAAACACGGTACATGAAGGTCGCAAAGATTTTGCGTGCAAAAATTGCGAAAAAAAATTTAGGAGTAAATCAGATTTGTTAAAGCATCAAAAGATAGTACATGAAGGTCGGAAAGATTTCGCATGCGACAAATGCGAAAAGAAATTCGGACATAAAAATAGTTTGCTTATACACCAAAGGACAGTCCACGAAGGCTGCAAAGATTACGCATGCGACAAATGCAGGAAGAAATATGGACAAAAAAGCCATCTGGTAAGACACCAATCGACTGTTCACGAAAGTCATTAAGCGAAATCTGTTAAGAGACATCGAGTCTTAAAGTTATAGAAAAAATTTCAGACTCATTCATGACTCATTTGAGTCATAGTTCTTCTGAGAATAGACTGTATTTCGTCAGTAAAATATTACAAAATGCTGATTTTTTTATAATTTACAATTGTAACTTATGTAAATGTTCAAATACAAGCTTTTCTATAATTTCAATGAAAATTACGTCAATTTGATTTCGTCCAACCTTAATATTAACTATCATTACAGATTTACTTATTATCGCGGTTGGTTATTTATTTTTCAAAAAGATGATCGCTAATTACGAGTATTCGTGCATTTTTGACTCACAGCGATGAGCCGAGAATTTTTCATACTTCGTGTTTAGAATTATGAATTGGAGGACAAGCGTCCAGCTGTATACTGGACTTTTAATGAACCTTACGCTATGCTTTTGCTGACGGATACTGGTTATTTCAGCCAAGAATGGCGTGATCGGTAGTAACAATAATACTTTACTGAAAAAAGCAACGTAAGAAACAATCATTTATCTAATTTAAACCAATAACTGTTTCCTATTATTAAAAGCTATCGTACTTGATAAATTCTCTTCCTCAGTACTTTTAACTACATCAAAATTTCATGCTAATCCTTCAATTTTCCTTTACGTATTTTCTTTTGACTACCTCAACTGAAAAGCCAATGATAATTTTCGCACGAGTGACACTTTTCCTAATCCGGTCAACTGGTGGGGAACAATTCTATCATAGTTATCATCCCTTCCTTTGAGTTTTATTTATTTATAAATTTTTTTAGGACTCGTGCCCTTACTGCGACCACAATTCAATGCCATATGCGCGGTAGCAAGCCAATACATACCCTCCGATCATACGAATTATGCTGTTATAACAGTTCATTTTCTCTCCTCTCTCGTGTCCTTTAATTCGATACTTGCGGCCGTCGTATATGCAGCCGAAGATTTTCGTCGAGCCATGCATACAATACATACTCGCGGCAAAAACTTCGTCTGCGAGCTCCCAGATGTTCATGAGCGCTTGGCTCGGCTCGCGCTCCGGATGAATTAACAGGCACAGACGCACGAGTGGACGTCCGAAATTACGTTATGTATATATTCAAAAGGAGAAGGAGAGATGTGGCACGCGAACGAGCGACAGCCCGACGTCATTATCGTTTCCTTTTCTTTTCTTTTTTTTTTATTTTTTTTCTTTCAATACGATGCATAATTCCTCGCACGCGTCGCGGATATCAATTCGGCGCCTGCGTGCGAAAGCATAAAGAAGAGAAAGGGCTAAGATTCGTGAGCTTATAATACGGTCGCGTTCGTTTATAAGTCACTATACAATGTGTACTCGAGATGAGAGCGGCTTTAAAGGGGATGCGACATTATACGCGTGATAATACGCTTATACAACGAGACACGGCGTTTTGTCGTCTGCGTAATGTTACCGCGCATTATAAACGAATTATATAATGAATGCACACGAGACATCGTGAGAAGATGCCGTGAATTTCTCACGCGATCGAAGCGAAGAAAAAAAAAATGTTCCTACGAATTTCCGCGAAGGAGGAGAAAAAATTCCACACCCACGGCCCGAAAAAAATCGGAGAGCGCGGCCCATCTGTGCGGCACAGCCGATCGAGAGTCGAGAAGCGCGATCTCGGCGGAGCGTATCGCACACTCGGTGTGAAGTAAACATCGACGAATAGCTCGTTATGGATTACTACCCACTCCCTCGCGAGTTGAAAATTAAAGGGCAAAGGGCGTTTAACGAGCCTAAGATATTTATTCGACGTTTTCGAGAGAAAAATGAAGCAAGAAGAGGGGAGAAAAAAGTGTAAAATATCGTCAGTGTCAAATAAGAAGGAGGGAGCTATAGAGAAAATCTCAAAGTTTCTTGCAAGCGCGGGTCTCTCCCGAGGACATTTAACGCTTTTATATATAGTAGCCGACTTTGTGTATTATAACGCCACCGGTGTTTCATATGTATGGTTAGCAAGTAGCGTGAATAAATCGATTCGTCGCGCCACTTTTGCCTATACTTATCGAAGCGACACAGAGAGAGAGAAGAGATTCGCGCGCCCCTCGTACGTAATACGAATTTATGTATTTACAGCTTGTGCGTGTGGTGTAGATGACGCGCGATACAAATACATACGCGACGAATCGCGGCAATTTTCTTTTTCTAATTTTTTCTTACACTTCTAATTTGCGGATCGGAGCCGCAACGAGGGTGTGGGTATATAATATCACGCACGCGTGCGACTGTTTGGACACTTTACGAGATATTTGTGCACATAAAGCTCCCGTATTACACTGTAATATAATTATTATCGTTATCGAATTGATACAAGCGATCCTTGGTCGCTGAGTATCGTGAGAAATCACCTTCGACATTGTATAATAAGCGATGATCGCGTCGTAATATAATTCTTGAAGCATCGTATCGTGCAGCGATCCGCGTAATCGTTCTCTCGAAGCGCATCTATACATACAAAATAATAGCTATACAATACAATGTCGCCTATTCTCTAGGCACTCGAGATCGTCGCGGTCGACGACGATGGACCATAAAATTCGCCGAATTCAACCGCGTAGGTACACTACACTACGCACAACGTGTGTATAGGGCTGAATTCGTAGGAAAAACATCGCACACTATAGTGCAGCAGCAGCAGCAGCAGCAGAGACACGCGAAGGGTTAGTATAGCATATAATAGTATAACAGCAGCAGTCTCGACTAGTATATATATAGGTACTTGTTGCGGTGACTGCTCCTATTATTATTACTATATAACCAGCGTCGAGGCCGATTCTCCGCACGCGTTGCTCTATATATGCACGAGGTGTGAAAAGAGGCGCGCGCGATGCGTTACAACTGCACGTGACCGACACGTGGCCGTCGTGTATATAATATGGCTAGCTATACCCAAAATGCAAACGCCCGCAAATATTATATACGTATACGTGTAATTCGTCTGGGCCTCGATCGCGCGTCTAAAGCTATTATAGCGAGCCACCGGCTTTTTCTTCGACCACTGCTTCTGGATGTATATAGATGCAGTCACACTTTGGGCCAAGTGTATAGACACGAGGCGAGAAGCATATAAATATAAGCGCGACAAAAGAATAGAGAAAAAGGAACGAGATGATAATGACATCAGGCGAGAAAAGACCATTGGCTCTCTTTCTCGCTCGAGCTTTCAACGTTCGTTCGTTCGTTCGTTCGTTTGTTTTTTTATCTTATTTTTTTCTGCTACCGCTACCAAAATTTCTAAGAGAGACTAGACACGACCGATCCTATGTATACATTATACTTTTCTCTTAAGGCTGCGGTGTCGCTTATACATATCTACCGATCGTCGTGCAGCAGCGACAGATGCGCCGAACATCGGTGACGATTATAACACACACACACACACACATCCAAGACTTGTACTATAATATCGTATTATGCGGCACGCGCACGTGGTATAATAGCGCAGATAATACATAATTGCGCCCACTGTGACGCTTCTGCATTCGCGTGCGCAGTGTGCGATCACGCTTATAACTATATGCTGTCTGCACTTTCCGCGTGTCCGAAAAGATGTCTTAGCGTTTACTAGAAGGAATACATTTTTTTTTAATTTCTACCTTTTCGGTAGATATATATGTTTGATGGAAAAATGTTTATCATTTATTAGACGTGAGAATTTCAATCTATTTCCTTCGATGTCATAATTACCTAATGACCTAATTTTTCTCCATTTACTTATTGATGATTTCAAAATTTCATGTGAATTGAATTTTAGTTATTTACGAAAAAACTGGCGAAGATGCAAAGCCATGCTCATTCCGTTGTTTACGTCGTGCATGACCTCTCCGTGTGTCGACCGGCACGCGGTGAGATGCCTCATGCCATTGTCTTGCTATTCGCATAAGTTGTGCCGCGGAGCTGGGTCGCACATAACCCTCGCACAGACGCAGTTTTGCAAGATCCAGCCAGCACTTCGCAGCCATCTCCAGCAATTTTTTCCGTATTTACTTTGTTTGATGAGTAATACCGTCAGAAAATGTGTTAACGTTTGAAGAAGTTCCGAGCGATAGATATGGAGTCGAGTGATACACTTGATTGTGCCGTCAGGTAATTTTTATTTTCTTGAGAATTAAATGATTAAAATATCATAACCTAATACTCGAGTTTACCGGACTTACTTTAGAGTCAAGGAGGAGCCTAGCGATATGTCGTTCACTGAAAATTATTGGGACACGGTCGACGAGAAACCCGATCTAAAAAATTTCCAACTGTTACCATTACTGGAAGACAATTCGGTAAGGATTGTTGTTCATACTTTACTCGTATTTATAGTTGTTTAAATGAAAATTTCAATACAGCTTTGACTTTTCGACAGATCATTCGAAAATGTGACGAAAATCATGAAAGTAAACTGAACAACGAAGTGAAGATAGTTTTTGAATGCGAAGATGTAAAGCCCAATATAGATTTGTCAATAGTTAAACAAATTGACGACTATTCTCAAAATCATTTGCAATATATGAATTACAGTGATAATGATAAAACTCAAGACACGATTAAAATAGAACCTGCGGTGGAAGTGGAAAGAGACACTTTTGGCAACGATGCAGAAAAATTGAATTTGAATTACAATTGTGAACGCAGTGAAAAAAATAACATGAAAAGAATCGCAAAAAAGGTTAAAAACAACCATAACCTCAAAATCCACATCAATTCAGTGAATAATGGTATCGATCATGTATGCGGTATATGTGGAAAAAAATTCACACAAAAAGGAAATCTCAAAATTCACATTGATGCGATTCATAATGGTATGGCACCAACATGCGAAATATGCGGAAAGAAATTTCAAACGAAGAATAAACTTAAGATTCACATCGATTCAGTACATAATGGCGTTAAACATGTGTGTAGTATATGTGGAAAGACATACGCACAAAAAAAAGATCTCAAAATCCACATCGAAGCGATGCATAATGGTACGGCACCTACTTGCGAAATATGCGGAAAGAAATTTCAAACGAAAACTAAACTCAAGATTCACATCGATGGAGTACATAATGGTGTTAAACATGCGTGTGGTGTGTGTGGAAAGACATTCACTCAAAAAGGAGATCTCAAAATGCACATTGATGCGATGCATAATGGTATGGCAAATACTTGCGAAATATGCGGAAAGAAATTTCAAACGAAAACTAAACTCAAAATTCACATCGATGGAGTACATAATGGTGTTAAACATGCGTGTGGTATGTGTGGAAAGACATTCTCAAAAGGATATCTCAAAATGCACATTGATGCGATGCATAATGGTATGGCAAATACATGCAAAGTATGTGGTAATACATTCGCATTCAAGCGTGGTCTTAAAAGACACATGGATTCAGTGCATAATGGTGTTAAACATGAGTGTGTTATATGTGGAAAGACATTCACACAAAAAGGAACGCTCAAAATTCACATCGATGCAGTTCATAATGTTGTTAAGCATGCGTGTGGTATATGTGGAAAGACATTCACACAAAAAGGACATCTCAAAATGCACATCGATGCGATGCATAAAGGTACGGCACCTACATGCAAAATATGCGGAAAGAAATTTCAAAGGAAGGATAAACTCAAGATTCACATCGATTCAGTTCATAATGATATTACCCATGAATGAAAAGTTTGCGGAAAGATATTTTCACAAAAGAATAAACTGAAGAGCCACATGGATTCGGTACATAATACGATCACTCACGCATGTGATATGTGTGGCAAGTCATTTTCACGAAAGGATAATCTCAAAATCCACATGGATTCAGTGCATAATGAAATCTCTAGTGAATGTGATACATAAGGCGAAAAATTTATGCTAGAAGATACTCTCAAAAAGACATCGAAGCGTCGCATCGTCATATCACTTACTCTTGTCGTGTGTGTAACAAGACATTCTCATATAAAAGCAGTCTCAAACTCCACAGGGATATATATGGTGCGCAAACGAGTCGGACATGCACGATGGCGTTTCGGCAAGCGACATGCGTCAAGAAATTCTCAACAACTCAAATTCAACACTGCTTCGGTGCATCACTCACGTGTTACAACTTAATTAATACTCCAATGCTATATCTCATTATGTAAAAACGATGTTTAAGATTTGATAAAACTAATAAACTATTTGACAAAAAAAATGAAGCACATTGTTGACCGACAAGTTTAAATTCTAGTCACTTTTCAGCGCTCTTCGCTGGCCCTTGATTCTGCAATTCAGCAATACACGACATACTTTTATGCGACTGTTTACGCTATTTAGTTCCTGAATTTTTTAAACGACGCTGTTAAACGAGATCCAAAAATGTAAAATCTTATGCATCCTCATTGTTCTCGCAATCGCGTCAATATAATATTTTTATAATAAAGAGATTTCCCCCGAACTAATCCTACTGACAAGTAAATTTTTTGATTTATTCAATTATCGTCAAAGCTCGAGACCTCCGATATTTCTGAAATATAAATTTGAGTCTGTAATTTTGAGCCTACACATAGCACGCGCCACTGAACTTTGTAAATCGCTCCTAAACATATAATACGCCCGACAAACCGAGCTTTCTTGGTCGTATCGTTCGGCATGTGAGTTATAATTAAGATCGTAATGCTCGAAATTTTTCGACAGAGATTAATTCAGCGATCAATCCTAAACGAGACATAATTTGGCCACGATTCTCGTGTAGCATGTGGTTATCGAGCTTTCTCATACATACACACTCGCGTACATTATAATATATTATACCCATTATACCAACGGACCGTGACGCTCTCCTCTGATTAAAACTCCGATTTAAAGACTCGATTCCGGAAGCCGATCGATACATGCCGTGCGATACATACAACATTCGTATACATACAAAATACGCTGCTTTTCTCTAAAATACGACGCGCGCGTGACCTGCAGGGTCGCGGCGCAGCGATAAGCCAGCAGCGGCAGCGCGTCCCGAATGTACTGAGTGCCACTCGATCGCCAGAACGTCGCGCAGTTTCGTTTGGCCATTCGTGCTATATAGTCGAAGTTGAGCTTTTTGGTACGCATAGAGACTCGAGAGTGTCATTTATTGGACGAGTGAATCGTGATCGCGGGTGAAGTAGCTTCGTTTTTTAACGAATCGAGTAGGTGGAGGACGATTTCGATCGAGCTGCAAAGAAGAGCAGTAGGTAATTATTATTTATATTATTTATGATACTTCGTCTTGCAACCTACTTTACTCTTGATCGTTGTATGTTTTAATTTTAATAATACTATGCTGCGCATTTGATATCAGTTCATAAAAGAGCATTGTTTTGAACTCTTTTTTATATTATATTGAACTCATTATCTTGGTGGAGGAACATTTTTTATAAAATTTATTTTATGAATTTTATTGAATCCCATTATCTTTGATCGTAGCAACAAAGAACGTCAACAGTCCAAAACAAGCGTCAACATGTACGTAGCAATCGTCGCTCTGCTGCTTATCTGTCAAGCGTGCGCAGGCCTCGCCGACACCACGACGGAGCCGAGTCTACTACCCATACCCTCGGTATTGAACCATCTCATCGTTGTTGTTCAAAAAAATAGTCGCAGAAACTGAAACTTCTTTTCTTTTTTTTTTCTTTTCATATATAATATCTTTAGCACCACTGGAAATCGAAGCTGCACAACTGGATGGAGGCGGCGGAGCGGGTGATCGCCGAGGCGCAGCAGTCCCAGACGACCGACGACTTTCACCGGGTCGTCGCCGAGGCGCGCCAGCTGCGCAAAAAGTTCTACCTCGGGGTGCTGAACGCCCAGGAGCCGCTCGACGAGGGCCGCAAGCTCGAGCTGCGTCGCAACTACCTCGAGACCGCCGACGAGTTTCGCATGGCCTGGCTGGCTCACATCAATGCCATCGGCGACAGGGCCAAGAGGCTCTACGGCAACATGAGGCAGTACAGCATCGTAAGGTCGAAGGACCCGATGAGGAAGCTCAAGGCCATCGACGTGGCGCTGGCCCTCAAGGCCATCGTGCAGAGGCTCGAGTACGAGTACGAGTACATACAGAGCCAGATGGCCGAGGACGAGGACGCCGTGCAGTACCATCTCGATAAATAAATGAGAAAAAAATATCAAACGACACTTTTGTAAATAATGATAATATTTTTTTTTTTTCGTAAATAAAAACTATACAAAGCGACGATTATTCTGCACTCGCGAGCACTCGATTACCCATATACATCAAACCTATAATATATAATCGCGTCGATCATCGTCTATATATCTCGAGCTCGATGACCGGCACGTGTCGCGCCCACAAAATTACCAGATATCAAATACACGCGCATTAATATCCTATCGTTTAAGCTAATTTGTCCGCACTCGGAGATGCGGCCTCGGATAACGTAAATACTCGCCTATATAAGTGCAACTCCTCGTTGCGGGCGTGATCGCTTACGGCACGTGTGGGCTCGTGCGCTGCATCGACGACGACGGCGGCGACGACACGTGTCCCAAAGAAAAGAGGAGAGCGTGCCGGCCGAGGCGTTAAAACGTTTTTTGCGAAGATCTGCCGAGAGTCGGCGGCTATTCGTTTCATTGGATTATGTATACTTTGACGCGCGTGCCGACGCCTGTGTACTACGGATGCGTCTGTTTTTTCAGCCGTATTAGAATAATCTCGTTTAAATACGTTTTTAAATAATGTTAATTACGCATAAATTGATCGTAAATTAAACAATTATTGTTGAATTGATAACTTAAACTTTGTTGAGATTAGAGCATTAAAGTCAGTGAAAATCAACTGCATCAGAAATGAAATAAATTATTGTGGTTTTTATAATACGTGATTTACCTTGTACTCTTTGAAACCATCATTCGCTGGATAGTTGACCATGTATGTAAAAAGAAACATTTCAGCCTTCGTCGCTCTAACACGGTATTAAAAAAATGAAATAAATAATGTCAAAATGTTTACGATAAAAATTTGAATTTATTTTGCTCTGCCGGAAGAAGTGCGACGACGACTACGCGAGGAGCTGGCACGAGGAGTCGGGCAGGCTTCTTCCGCTGCCGGCGCGAATCCCGACTTGGCCGCAACAAGGAGGGATCGACGACTCTGCACCTGATTTGCAGTGGATACGGCGACGATCGTCGCTTGGCGGAGACGCTGTTCGAGCTCTGCGACCAAAGGTATCGGCCGTTTTTGCGGGTCGACGTTCGAGACCATAAGGGCTAGACGCCGCTGGACTTGGCTAGGAAAAACGGCCACGATAATTTGGTTGATTTTCTGTTGGAAAGAAGCGCCGCCAATCAAAATCTGGCCAATGAACGTAGAGGCGCTGAGGACGAGTACCTGCAATTGATCAATTATGTATATATCGACTTCCATATCGATTACCATAAATCAATTAATACCTGGATTATCTCTTTTACCATGAACACTCTTATCGTATGCTATTAATTTTTTTGTTATCGTATAAAAATAGAATCAAAATTTGTAATCGTCCAAAAAATCAATGCACGAATAATTATAATCATTTCAAATATTATCTTGGCAGATATTTAATCAAAGTACCCTGCAAATATTTCAAGTATTCGACTCGAACTAAAAAAAAAGTATCGATTAAAAATTTTAAAACATATTTCAATAGCTCGATCTAAATTAAATTAATTTTTCAAGTTTTCTCTCTTTATCACTTCTTCAGGGAGTTTTGCAATAATAATGAGAAATGATTTATCCGACGACGTCGACGACGACTATACAGGTTTATCACGACGTGGACGACGATGACGCGAGTTTGAAAGGTTTATTCAACCGCTGTATAATATAAAGCATACATAACAATCCTACATATATTTCCCGAGGCTTGGTTTACTTATTGCTCTCCGCACACACACACACACACACACACACACACACACACGGGCATTATATACACTCGGACGTATATGTATGTATTACGGGCGCAATTGGCCGCGGGTTATTACATCGACGTTGGTAATCTTTTCTTTTTTTTGTTTGTTTTGTTATGGTGCGCGGCTACCGTTAAATAATCGCTCAGATATATACCACGTGATTCGCCTCGAGGCGCGAATATAAATGCGGTCGCGTCTACGTGTCTGCCCAAGTAATTAAAATCGTTGTGGATTACGTCGTACCGATCGAAACGATTTCGTTTGTGCGAGATTTGTCGGTTACATACGGCTGTGGGTGAGGGTATATAAATCAAAGCAAAAGGGAATGGTGGACGTTGGGTGCGATAACTGGATACAATGAATGTTGATCAATTTTTGACGCGTTTTCGAAAGAGTCGAGATTATTTTTCGAACATTTTTCTGATACGAGGGAAGCGAATCGTGTTATCTTTAAAAAAAATGTCAAATTAAATCGATAAAAAGCTACGATAAAAGATCAAAATAGAATAAATCCTATTATTACTTATTTGAAATGAAATCTCAATATCACCATAAATTTGGCTATTCAAACGCGCTTACTTCTTCAAAATAAACTCATAAATATTAATTTCTTCACCGTAACCCAAAAATTAATGGAGCTCCGATGACTCGCAGCGCATCGTCCGCGATCACGCGCTGATCAAAGAGAATCATCGGAATATAGCGTCCGGTGCAACTACGGGTCAACTCATCCATAGTCGATCATCACCGACTGATATGCACGAAAAGAATGCCACCAGAATAGGGCTCGAGCTAAATCAGATTTTTTTTTCGAGCATACTGTTCAGTGGGTTCGATCAACCCCCGCGCGCACGAGACATGTCATAGGTACTTGTACCGTCCGATGATTTTCTTTTTTTTTTTTTTTACTTTCGCCCCGACCAAGGAACCTACCGTCGCATAGCGCGTGTAAAACTCGAGGACGCGTAGTACGTAAATTCTCCAGTGAATCTTTGAGCTGTAAAGTGTGTGGGCTTTGCTGCTGCACATTTGAGAACTACCACTGGGCCTCGTCGTCGGGGTACTGAATTATTCAGATGGTTTCTGTGAGTAAGTTATAAGTACGGCCTGGAGCGATATCCGATGAATTTTTTGACTGACTGCCTCTCCGCGTGTAAAGAGAAAAGAGAGTCTGACAGAGGCATGGGGTCTAGAGCTCTCTCTCTCGTAAATCGAATATACATAAGTTTTGCAGCTACTTCATTAATTTAATTCTACATGCGCGTAATCAATTATTCAATGGCCATTGGGCACCGATAAATGAAAGAGAGAAAGAAAAAAAGTTGAAGAACGAGGGAAATTGGATTTTGCCAAGGGGAGATTAGCTTTTAGTTCGTGCACTTTACTTCGCTACTTGCTTTTAAATAGCCGCGTGCATACAATACGTACCAAATAATATCTAATTATCATCTCGCAATCTTATTTCTATAATATACAACATAAAAAAAAACGCAGTGGGTACATACAATAGTGCTGCAATTGCTGTACTCTTCAAGCCCGAGTGCAGACTAGGATCGAGCCAATGCGCAGGACGAAAACAAAAAAAGGACAAAAGCCAACTCGAATGCAGCATATATGCCCGTATATAACAAACATCATACATACATCGTGTTCGTGTGCCGAGCAAGTGAGGCGACGATGCGCCATACCGATAAGCCAAATGAGAGAGAGAGAGATTGCGCCGAGCACACACACGCATAACAACGAGAACAAAAAAAAAGGGTACATTTACGTATTGTCAACCCGGCGCGCACGCGAGTCCCGAAAGTCCGAAACCCCCCCTCATGCAGACATCACGATTGCTTTTTCGAGAAAATCTCGATGCGGCGGGCCGATAAGGCTCTCCTCTCCATTTTCAGCTCTCTTTGTACTATATATATAGCGGCATCGATTAGATTATCGTTATATACACTCGGGTGTACGAGCAGCAACAGCAGCAGCAGGTGAGATCATTCAAGCGCGTAGTTACGATATGTAATATATGAACGAATGAATGGAAAAGAATGACGAAGCTGATCGTAGCCGCGCGGCAGAGTCGGTCGATCGCTATCGCGACGATATATTCAAAATGTATATATTGGTGGCTGCTTATACCGAGGCCCCATTAGCCATTGTCGAACGCAAAATATGGCCATTAGAGATGTAAATGGAGTCTCTCTCTTTTCGCGTAATGTGCATCGAAGCTCGTCCATGTAAGGGTGCAGATCTGATGTACGGAATAATTATTGAATTTTAATGGATGCGTATATCCATATTGTTGGTCCTTACTTTTTTGCCTTCGATTCTGCCTGCGAATCATTATCGTATGCATTTTGCATTCTTTTATTTTTTCATAGCAAACTAACGAGGTAAATGTCTCAATTTTACGACGCTGTTAAAATACATGACATAATTGAAAATTACAATATCAATTGCTACTCTATCAAGTCGAGATCCAGAGGGTACGAGAGGGAATCGTCGGCGCATTGATTCTCGCGCCGTTAAAACCAATTCTCGCTCGGGCTCTTCCATTTTACGCGCTATATATATAACCAGCATCGAGCTGCTAACACGATCCTTGTGTACGCACTTTTATCCTATATAATATATAACTGCGTGTGGATGCTTATACGTGTGCAGCAGCAGCAGCAGCAGCCCTGCGTGCAGTTGCCCTCGGGGGTGCCTCTCTCTCTATAAGCTCCGCAGTAGTAGTAGAAGTAGTAGTCCGCAGCTCTTCCACCCCAATCTTTATATACACGTAATCACAGGAGTTGGGGGATTTGTTGCTGGTTCGTACATATATATATATATACGACAATGTCGATCGTGGCCTTTGTAGCCCGACGTTATATACGCGTGCTATATACCTCACTCTCCTTTTCTTCTTTCGTTGCACACACGCATCTCCCGAGGGAGAGACTTGGCTACTACTACTACTACTACTACTACGTGCTAAGAGAGAAAGAGAGAGAGAGTAAAGTATTGCATTTCAAGCCGACCCGAGAGTCCGATCATTATCTTTTTCTTCTCGTGTGTTGTGCCGCGCGCGCGCGCAAATTTCACCGGGATTCGACGACTCACTGCCGCTGCAAAAAGGGATGCGATCACGACTCGCATTTATATTTGCTGCTGCTGTTGCTGCTGCGCCTATGGTGAGCGTCGCGATCAAAGTGTCGGTAATCGCCGGTATATATGTGTGTAGCGTATATTGTTGGCTTTGACTGGGTTGAGTGTTGACACGCGACACTGTGCTCGATGTATTCATATTTAATGTATACATACGCGTATGCCTTTTTTGTTTTGATAAATATCGATTGGATATTTTATCAATTTATATTTTCATGAGTATACGAAACGTTAGTGAAGCAAAGAAATTAATTTCCAACGGATTTTAGTTACAAAGCCTGCCTAATATCGAAGCATACAATTGTGTCGATTTCCTGAATATTACAGTATATAGTAGGGCCGAATTTCCTCATAACAATCAAGTACTCGGTAGAAAAATCTCAGCTTGCGCTTATGCGCGCGCGTGGATATGCACTCGAGCTCCTTTTTTCCTCTCTCTCGATCTCGCCACTTATCCGGGCACAAATTCCGCTCTTATTATCGCGTCGATTGCACGCGCCCTTCTTATAAATATATATATAGGCATGTGCTCGGCTAATACAGACATAGTAAAAAGCCATTGCTACACCTGGTGGTCGTACTATACTATACTGCCAACAGAATCTCGGCAGCTCTCGAGCGTCAAGTGAAGCGCGTCGCGTCCTCGTCTTGAATAATAATAATTATAATAACAATTCTCGACTCCGCTGCATTATGTGTATGTATAAACTTAAAAACCTGCGTGAGGGGGGTGGGCGAACGATTACGCGTATACGTGTGTGTGTGTGTGTATGACTGCATACTTGTATAAAGTTGGAGTGTGGCACGCGTCGCTGAGCCGGCACTACTATATATACTAGAATCAACGCGTTATACATTTTATACTGCAATAGAGTTCGAGTCTGTGTGTGAGTGTGTGTGTGTGTGTGTAGAGAACCGCCGAATACAAACATTATACACACATAGGTACGGGGCGCGCGCGTACTTTTAAATGCGCGCTCAGGGAGCCTCATTGTTACTTTTGCCAAGTGGTCAAAGAGCGCCTCTGCGCACACATACAGTGCGTATACCGGGCCATGAAAGCCAAGTGGTTTGCTTTTTTTTTTGTCGGAGTGAAATAGCGCATGAAAGGTCGTACATGCGCGCGCCCGAGTCGATCTCATACATATACGAGTGCCCACCACGGCATTTTAATATCGTTGTATTATACGCGCGCCGAAATTACGACGATGATGCTTCGTTGCGCGAAGACTTTGTATTATAATATCAAAAAAAAGGGCACCGATTAATGCAACGTCGATGGATATTGTGTTGGATATATAATTAATGCCCGAATCGAGGCGTGTGCTTAGCTCGAACGCCGAAAGACTGATTTTACTTCATGAGTTGGTACTTATCGACTCTCGTGGTCTCTCGTAAAGTGTGGAGCAAATTATGAATCGTAAAACTTTGATATTACTTATACAATTTTATTTTTATTTTGTCACTTGCGGATTTACAAATGAAAGTACTCGCCATCTAGCGGTGGATGCTGGGCATTAATTGTGATTGCAATCGACCCAAAAATTGAATCAGAATTAAAATAGCGATTTTCAGTAAAAACTTTCAAATTCGAATCGTTGATGAATTTGAAATATTTATAGAATTTTCGCATTAAAATAATTTATGCGATTGTATTTTTATGAATTTTCAATAATAACTCGATTATCCGGATCCTATTTGATTTGTACATATTTACACATTTACAATGATTTTAAATCGCTGAGATTAAAAGATCGTGTGATATAATCATGAAACATAGAGTCATGATTCATTCAAGATGTAACAATTTAACATACAAAATTATGTGAGTATAACGTATTATTTATTGATGCTGAGCGCAGCAAAGTAATACACATTCGATATTGCTAATTTTTAATGTTTTACTCTAACTGCGATAACTCATGCACAAAAAACTTATTGAAATATAGATTTATTGTGATACTCATTGAAGCTACTATTATTAATTTCATATGGCTGAAACAAATATTACACTGATGTTATATGCTATTTTGTTATTTAACATTGAGTCGCTCAGCATTTTGCAACTATGGTTGCCACTAGTGTAATAAATAGTGTAATAAATAGAAAAGAGTATACATGTATGTATACTAGGGTGGTCCACTTTTTCAAAAAATTTTTGTATCTCGGGGGATCCATCGGAATCAGAAAGTTTGAGGTTTAAAATGAATTTTCCCGTAAACTAGAACTGAAAAAAATGATTTTAGATGGTGTCGATGGATTTTTGAAGTTTAAAAACGTGCTCCAAAAAAGAAGCAAAATCGGGCTATTATTCGATTTATTTCAAACTCTGTTTAGAGTGTAAAAATAATCTTGACAATACATTTTCTTATGTGTTTTTGTCTGCAGAATCGAATGCCGTAGTCAGTTTTAACCTAGGAGCACAATTTCATTCAAAAAAATACACTTTTTCGATCGTTCTTTTTCGTAAATTCCGCAAAGTTCATTTTCGAGCGAGTGGCAAATGAACAGAAAAAATCTAGAAAATTTTTTGACACCACCAAAATGTAGGATTTTTTATGACGAATCCAATGGTATAAATTAGTATACACTTTGAAATTATTTTAATGCAGAAAAATACAACTTTATCCCAAAAAACGACATTACGAAAAATTGAAAAATCGAAAAGTGTATTAGTTTCTTCCAGGAAATGGCTAAGTAGAATCAACTATGGAAAAAATTGCATGAAACTATCTGATAGGTTTTTTTCTCACCTTTCCAACGCCGGTTTCAGAAGTTAAAAATTCGCAAGATTCGCTGAGATACAGCTATTTTTGTACGATGCATTTTTTAGGCTTAAAATTCAATAATTCTGAGCTAGCTCTATTCATTAAAAAACCAGCGAAGCAGAATTTAAGCTAAAAAATGCATCGTACAAAAATAGCTGTATCTCAGCGAATCTTGCGAATTTTTAACTTCTGAAACCGGCGTTGGAAAGGTGAGAAAAAAACCTATCAGATAGTTTCATGCAATTTTTTCCATAGTTGATTCTACTTAGCCATTTCCTGGAAGAAACTAATACACTTTTCGATTTTTCAATTTTTCGTAATGTCGTTTTTTGGGATAAAGTTGTATTTTTCTGCATTAAAATAATTTCAAAGTGTATACTAATTTATACCATTGGATTCGTCATAAAAAATCCTAAATTTTGGTGGTGTCAAAAAATTTTCTAGATTTTTTCTGTTCATTTGCCACTCGCTCGAAAATGAACTTTGCGGAATTTGCGAAAAAGAACGATCGAAAAAGTGTATTTTTTTGAATGAAATTGTGCTCCTAGGTCAAAACTGACTACGGCATTCGATTCTGCAGACAAAAACACATAAGAAAATGTATTGTCAAGATTATTTTTACACTCTAAACAGAGTTTGAAATAAATCGAATGATAGCCCGATTTTGCTTCTTTTTTGGAGCTCGTTTTTAAACTTCAAAAATCCATCGACACCATCTAAAATCATTTTTTTGAGTTCTAGTTTACGGGAAAATTCATTTTAAACCTCAAACTTTCTGATTCCGATGGATCCCCCGAGATACAAAAAAATTTTGAAAAAGTGGACCACCCTAATGTATACATACATTGTATATACCTGCTCTTTGGGACGTATAGTACGTATAGATCGTCGCTGCCGATGTTTTAAAAATAATCAATATCACGCCGTTGTATAATAATAACTCGGCGCTCGCGAGAGGGGTGGACGAAGCTTTTTGCTTTTTAGGACAGAGTTAAGTATATAACATATATGAATTTATATGGGACTGGTAAGGTGTGTGTCTGTGTCTGTGTGTGTTTGAGTGCTCAGCGTTATACTTCATTTATTATTAAAAAAAACTAGCGATTATAAATAATTAACTTGATATTTTATGCAAGATACATCTTCTGCAAAAACCTTCATTTCATGATTTGTATGTTTAACAAAACTGTACAGATTGATAAAAATGATAGATAGATTGATTTAAATGAAACATCATGGTTTTTTTATAAAAAATTTATTGATTTTTTCATAACTGGATCGTTTAGTAAGCAGTGAGATGAAAAATATAGAAGTGATCCAAAATACAATAGTAATTGTTTTTTTACAAAATTTCTATGTACATTTTATACACTTATTGGGTGGTAATGCGTGAGTGATGAGCTATCTCGATGACAGTTTTATAACCACTCATTTGTCTCGATGTTTGATCATTTTGCGCGGTATTGATAGGTACGTTTTAAGATCTTTTGCATTGATCTCGTGCTTGGGTATTGCCCTCGTGCTCACTTTTGACGTGTCTGTATAGATATTTCCTGTGTTTAAATTTTTCTCCGCAGACAACGCATGCAATGACTTCATGCGTTTTAATGTGAGTTTTAAGACGGTCCTTTAGAGTAAATGTCTTGCCGCAAGTATTACATGCGTAAGTTATCTTATTATGCATCAAATTCATGTGTTTTTTAAGATTACCCTTTTGTGAAAAAAGTCTTTCTGCACACTTCGCAAGTAGGTGCCATACCATTATGCATCGCATCGATGTGGATTTTAAGTTTAGTCTTAGTTGAGAATTTCTTTCCGCACACATCGCAAGTAGGTACCGTACCTTTATGCATCGCATCGATGTGCATTTTGAGAGTATATTTGTGTAAGAATGTCTTTTCACACATACCACACGCATGTCTAACACCATTATGTACTGAATCGATGTGAATCTTAAGTTTATTCTTCGTTTGAAATTTCTTTCTGCATATTTCGCATGTTGGTTGCATACCTTTATGCATCGCATCGATGTGCATTTTGAGATTTCTTTTATGTGCGAATATCTTTGCACATATACCACACGTATGTTTAACACCATTATGCACTCCATCGATATGCCTCTTGAGATCTTCTTTTCGTGTGAATGTCTTTTCACATATTTTGCATTTAGGTGCCATACCATTATGCATCGCATCGATGTGGATTTTGAGAGTACATTTATGTGTGAATGTCTTTCCACATATACCACACTCATGTTTAATACCATTATGAATTGCATCGATGTGAATTTTGAGATCTCCTTTTTGAGTGAATGTCTTTCCACATATACCACACTCATGTTTAATACCATTATGAATTGCATCGATGTGAATTTTGAGATCTCCTTTTTGAGTGAATGTCTTTCCACATACACCACACGCATGTTTAACATCATTATGAACTGCATCGATGTGGACCTTGAGATATCCTTTTCGTGTGAATGTCTTTTCACACATACCACACGCATGTTTAACATCATTATGAACTGCATCGATGTGGACCTTGAGATATCCTTTTCGTGTGAATGTCTTTTCACACATACCACACGCATGTTTAACACCATTATGCACTCCATCGATATGGATCTTGAGTTTATCCTTCGTTTGAAATTTCTTTCCGCATATTTCGCAAGTAGGTGCCATACCATTATGCATCGCATTGATGTGAATTTTGAGATGTCCTTTTTGTGTGAATGTCTTTTCACATATACTACACGCATGTTTAACACCATTATGTACTCCATCGGTGTGGACCTTGAGACTACTTTTTTGTGTAAATTTTTGACCACATATATTACATGGATGTTTGGCACGATTGCGTGCCTTATCAGTTTGGGTTTTGCATTGACTATTCTGAGCAAATGTTTTTTCATTTGCATCAAATGCATCACTGAGTTCACCATCCAAATTCAATTCTTCTTTTATTTCATCGACAATTTCTTCTTTCATTTTCTTTTGAGTCTGATAATCGCAACTATTTTTCATATGCTGTAAATGATCTGGATAATCGTCCTCGATTTTCTTGACTACTAATAAGTTAATGCCGAACTTCTCGTCCTTACATTCGAATTCTACTTCGACATCGTCAGGGCCACGAGTCTAGAAATTAATTTGAATTTAAGATTAGGGAAAATTGTTGTTGAAAATATCAGCTATAAGCAGTGCTATATGAACACTTACAAAATTTTCTCGACATCGCAAGGATTCTTCAGTGTTCGCATCGTGAGCATTGTCAATTATCTGATAATCATCATTTTCAATTGGGGAAACATCATTTGGTTCCTTCTTCACTCTGCAATATTCCCAATAATATAAAGCATTATACCATTTCTTTTAAATTTCATTCTCACGAAAAAAAAATTACCTGACATCAGAGTTATATACATCACTGAAGTCCATGTTTATCACTCGGAACTTGATCAACGACTAATTGTTCCGTAATGATGTTACACATCAAACTAGGTAACATAAGTGTAATAATATTTACAAATTGTAAAATGAAAGTTTGAGAAAATTTATGTCAACAGAGACACTCTAAACTGACTATTTATTATTGGAGAAATTATACTACTGATCTCCGGCATAATAAACAATTAGCAATTTTATTTGGATTGTATCTTATTACAAAGAAATTATAAATTATTGAACACTTCATGAATCAAGCTTATGATGTGTCCTAGTTATACTTTCATTCATCATAGGGCAATAGATTAAAATGTCTAAAAAAACTAATTGAAGAAGCTACTCTTCAATGAACCAATGCAAGCATTGCATGCAAAGCAAACAATTTTTAAAAAATGTTCCTTTGCTTACACGTGAAGAAAATCGACGTTTTTTTTGCCATTACAGGGCCCTCGATTTGAATCAATGTCAATTTGTATTTAATTTTTGAGTAGTTTGCCTTTGGCGTGTAAACGAAGGGTTTTTTTTTAAATATTAAACTCATTTTAAATTCCCTGGAAATGACAATTTAGTCATTTTCAAAAATTTAGACCAGCTTTCAAGCGTTATAAATACGATGAAACTTTAAGTCTTCGCCGCTAGATGGCGAGTAACCTTATTCGTAAATCTGCAAGGGGAAAATCAAAAATACTTATACATAAGTCTAATAACTGTATGCTTAACTAATATTTTTCGTCTAAAATGTATTGCTGTAATAATAATAATACATAAATGCACGACAGCAGCAATGAGCTTGTCATACAGCTGGTGTAGTAAGCAGCTCAGGCGAGACCGAGGAAAGATCGCTCTGTGCTGTATAACGTGTAAGAGCTGCATACTGTACAAATAACTTCTCTACATATTTCCTTCAAATAGAGTATTCTCCTCTCTTAATTCTAGCCGTTATTATTATTTATTTAACCGTAACATAACAACATATAATTTAAATAAATAATTGTAAACCAAAATAGCACTGCGTTAATTGAGAATTCATGGCAGACAGCAAGATTTGTCATTTACAGTATGTGAAACGCTACAGCCACAAAATACTGATTCATTAATGTCGATCTTCGCTATCTCCATGTTAAACAACAAATTCTTGTTTTCTGAAAAAAATAGTGTCGAGAGTGGCACCCTTTCATTGTAGATTGTAGATTTTAAAAACGTATAGTTTTTGTTACAACGATTTTGGCTTATCACAAATCCGATACCATCGTTGAGTTTATTTTAAAATATTACGTATTTCTTAATTATTCACAGCTTCGAAGATCGATTAAAATGTTTTGACTCGCACGAATGAGGACCCCAATTACAATTGTGTAATATCGAAAGATATATATTCAAACGACGTAAACGATATGTAATTTATCTCTCGAAAAAGTGCCTCGAGTGGCTCCCAGTCGTCAACGTTATAGTCTCGTGGAGGGTTGCAGCTATACGTATTTATACCGCGAAGCCCACCGATTCACCTTACAATCAACGACATCTCGTTAAAGATGGTGTCGACTCAATCTTACTCTCTCACACACACAAAGACGCATATACACAGGCAAACAGACCTGAGTGGCTCGTTTCAAATACATAAATCTCCACTAAACGAACACCCACTCACACCGCCTTATGGCAATAATTTCTTTCTCTTTCTCCCACACTTACTGATCGGATTTTCTCGGAAAAACCGTGAGCCATCCATTTTCTTCGAAGAATGATATTCCCGTACACGCGGGCGACATCGTTGGTATTTCCCTGCCTATATACGTGTATGTATCCCCCCACCCGCGCACACCCACATCTACTGTATTCACTTAAGCTCCACCTACGCGGTGACATCCTATATACATACAATGGTCGTGGCCGCATGCGCGCGAGTTCTCCTATACATATGCACACTACACACGAGTAGGAGCGGAAAAAACGATTTTCTTCGTCCACCCACTCTGGTACATATACGTAGAGTACACATTCGAGGCGGAGCAAGGAGAGAGAGCGATGCATCGAAACTCGATGCGCGGAGCAACCCTCTGCAACTGGTGCACGTACGTCATGTATCTTTTTTTTTCTTTCTATGCCCCGTGCGCCTAGATCTCTACCCTTCGGTATACCTGCAAAACGTTTAATGGGCGCACACAGGCATTATATAACTAGCTCGGGCTGCAAATGTGTCTCTGCGTGCAGGGCGCAGTTTTATATGCGCGCGTACGGTATAAAATCACCCCTGGAGAGCCAACGGCGCGCGGAGAAAAGGAGATTCCGGGACCACTTGCGGATGGACGCGCGCGAACAATGACAGAGAGTAGAGAGAGAGAGAGAGAGAGAAAAGTGCGACGAGCGTCCCTTATAATACGCGCATTCGGTGCACGGACCGTACGATTCTATCATTCTAGATACCGAGGCGTTAACTAGATTCTAATTTGCGTCGATGACGATGCTGCCGCTGCCTGACTGACGTGCGGACTACATCGTGCGCAGCAAGTGTAAATAAATAAGCACAAGGAATCGACGCTATAGGAGATTTCGTTTTGCCGCGATCTAGCTCCAATTTTTTTTTTATTCTCCTTTTTTTCATTTACCCGTGCGTTTATCGAGAGATAAAAATCGACTCAACGAGCAGCAGTAGCAGCGGTAGCGGTAGCGAACGATTATGTGTCCCAAGGGTGCCACAGAGAGAGAGAGATAAAAAAAATCCCTCGCCGATGAGCCGTAAGCGTCAGAGGATTTGAGATTCTTCCTTTTTATTTATCATAAAGCACGCGGGGTGTTTTCGTTAATTCTTCTTTTCCGATTTTTCGGCGTGATTCTCTATTTTTCGCTGGTATGTTATATATATGAAAGCGCACGGCGAGTCGTAAACTGAAAAATCTTCGAGCATATCATCAGCATATCATCCAGCTTTATTTCTCTTATATATATCATTCGGAATGGAATTTGACCGCTCGAGGGTTTGCGACGCGACATCTAGCGTCGACGAGCCAACTGTGTAGAATATATCGTTCGAGAGATGTTTGATTTTATTACTCGCGAACGCAGCTGTTTCTAAAAACAACAAACTCACATATATATTTATCACAAATTCTTGTACAAAAACTATCATGAATATGAAGAGCATTAGTTATGATTTCAAAATTACTCTTCGCAACGAGTAATACGTCACACTTTTCATATCTAATATTCCAATTCGTAATAGTTTTTAATTTCACTTACCTCGCGAAATTCAACGAAAAAAACCCTTTCGCAAAGTTCACCCAAAGTACGTTTATATAAACAAACATTATACTTACTAACGCCGTGTCATCCACTCACCATAGAGTCGCGCCGAGTCAAGCCTCTACCATCCCGACGTTATATGTTTACCTACTCGGCGTCAGCTTTTAAAATCTTACTATCTCTCTGCACTTTGTATACAAGTACAGTGGTCGCCGCTTAAGAGAATCACTGTGTGACAAAAATTTTCATTCTATTAAGCGGATGATTCTACTATCCGATAGGGATTGCAATAACTTATAAATAACTTTGAATCCGAGAAATTATGCATTATTATAATAAATAATTTATTATTATAAATGAATATATATATATATATAATTTATATAATAAATTATTTATTATTAAATATTTATTCAAATCATATGTGACACCATTATAATTTAGTAAAATAGTCATTTATCTTGGTTTGTTTTTTCTTTTGGTCAATTATTTTGAAAATAAATTTTTCAAATTTGTAGTACTCTTCAAAGGATTTCGAACGATGTTGAACTCCTCGTCTCAAGACTTGTAATGCGTTAAACATTTCTAGATTATTAGGTGCGGGTTCTATACTATCATCTTCCTCTTCAATTTCTGATTCATCTGTGTCCAATTTTTGGCATATGTCATCATCTGTTGGCTTTCCAGAGGTTTCTAGACATTCGTCAATATCTATCCACTCGTCAAAAACCTCATGTGTCATATCTTCCGGATAAATTTCGTTCAAGCTAACGTTGCTCGAAATATTACATATTTCATTAGTTCCGTTAACAAACCCAGCCTTTCTAAAACAATTTTTTATCGTTTCGCTAGATACATAAGACCAAGCTTCTTTGATCTGATGTAGCGCATCAAGCAGAGAGGTCTTCTTGGCAATGTCATTGGCTTTGACATTTTGTTGATTATCTAATATTTGTATAATCCGTTCCCTCATTGTTCTTCGATAGTACGCTTTTAATGTACGAATTATACCTTGATCGCAAGGCTGTATCAGAGACGTCGTGTTGGCAGGTAAATAAACCACTGTAATATTTTTCATAGGCTCTAAGTTTGAATGTGCACCGCAATTATCAATGGTTAATAAAATTTTGCGTTTTAATTGTCTATCCCAATTTCGTAGCCAATCAGAAAAAATGTCTCTTGTCATCCACGCGTTTCTGTTGGCCGTGTAAGCAATAGGCAATTGAGTCACATCTTTGAAGCATTGTGGATTCTTAAATTTTCCAATAACAAACAGGTCTTTTTTTTCACCTGCCATACTGGCACAGCATAACAACGTTATACGCTCCTTACTTGTTTTGAAGCCTTTCGTATTTTCTGATTTTAGAGCATATGTATGCTCTGGTAATGCTCGGTAGTATAAACCCGTTTCGTCAGCATTAAATATATCGCTTGGCGAATAATTTTTAGATATTTCTGGCCATTCTTGTATAAACCACTCATTTGCACTTGTAAAATCAGCTTCGGCTTGTTCACCATGTGGCTTGCGATACACAATATTTTCTCGGCCTCTCCAACGTGAGAGCCAACCGTCAGTGGCCTTGAAATTTTCTTTGCCTAATTTCTTTGACAAATCTTCAGCTTTTGCTTTAAGTAACGGGCCATTAATTGGAGCGCCTTTTTCTCTCACTTCCACAAACCATTTCTTCAACGTTTTTTCTACGTCTTCGTCTTTGCCGCATCGTTTTCTCTTGCGGCTGAGATTTTCGTGAGAGCAAGAGGTACTTTCTATCTCGTAACGATTTAATAATAATCTACTAAGAGTAGCTTGTGATATGTTTAATAACAGCGCTGCATCACTTTGTGATAAATTTGGCAACAAATCATATTTTTTTAGTAGCTCCTTTTTTTCAAGGACACTTAAGCCTTTTCTATGAACTATAGCTGATGATTTTTTCATACTTGTATCACTAACACAATTAATTATTATGAGCATGTAATACCGACGGTGCTATGAGAAAGTACTGACAATGAAACTTGTATTTAATCGACAACAACATTGAATGTAAACATCGTCTTCAAACTAAATTTGATTCTATTAAGCGAAAAGTTTATTCACTTAAGCGGTGAATTTTACATGTATAAGGATACGGGAAAATCATTGTTAGGATTTTTGATTCATTTAACCGGCGTATTCTATTAAGCGCAATTCTCTTAAGCGGCGACCACTGTATATGATCGCTTACGCACAAAAGCGCCACAATATTCGAAGCCTTATATAGCTCCGGTTAATGCACTCTCGTACCATTTATAAGCTATATCACGCTTTTTAAGGGATTACACGTCGATTACGCAGCTTAAAATTTCTCTCCTCTCTTCCCCGTCGTGCTGCGACGCGCTCCCTTCTATACATTGTATTATATAAACTTAAAAAACGCCATCATCGAGGCATCGTGTCGTTTTCTCTCTCTCTCTCTCTCTCTCTCTCTCTCTCTCTCTCTCTCTCTCTCTCTCTCTCTCTCTCTCTAACTTTCGCACTGCGCGTACGATATGCTGGTGCCCAGTCCATAGTTTTACAATCAGTCAGCCGTGCTGTGACACGTTCTCGATCGGTACACTAGTAGCTAGGTGCTATACCTACGCGCGAGTAAAAAATAAAAAGGGGTTGGGTCGATTCGAAAAGCGGATTACGCACAATGTGCGTGTGTTATATAGCCATGCAGCGGCGATGCTTCGTCGCTCGTTCGTGTCTACTACTCCTCGATACATCGCTCGCGCGCGGTACACAGACGAGATAGATGATTTCTGTTTTATACGCGTATGATCGATGGGCCCTGTCGGCGCTCGACTCGACACTCGCTGTATTATATATATACTTGGCAAATATGACTTACGAATTTTGCGCGATACATATACTGTCATTGTTGTGATATGGTCAGGAGAGCGATCGAACAACCCCGTACCGTACGTATAGGTTTATGAATTTCGACATTGACTTTTTTTTTCGACGCGATTATACCCGCGGGCATATATGCGTGTGTGTGTGTGCGTGGACTGCGACTAGAGTTACTATATTTGCCACTGCTACTATACTCGACTGCGAGTATACGACGAACCGAGTCTATGAAAGGGTGAGTAATGTACATGGTAGTGTTTTTTTTTCTCCTTCATTCGATCGGGTTGGGATCTAGACGCAGCGGTAACAAGTGTTTATTATGTTCGAGCTTATAGGCAGCGGCAGCAGTTCTTTATGTACGCTCGGACCTCGTTTCACGCCGTGGTTTTCACGCTAATTTTCAATTTTTACCAGGGGGCAGCGATGTTTGAATTTATAAAATTATATACGATTGTCGAATTCGTATAATATATATAACGTTCATGGTAAACGGTTCGTGGTAGAGACGGTTTATTCAAATGTACAGACGGTAAAAAACGCGTCGATCATCCTAATTTGCAATCGAGCCTCGTAAATACATCAAGAAAATCAGTAATCCACGTCGGATACCCTCGATATGTCTTCGATCCAAAAACATCAAGCCGCTGCACACACGTTAATGATGAAAAAAATATTCAAACCATAAATATGCACATGCAAAAAAAAAGTACGATATCATAAACTATATCGCATACGCGTATACGTCCACCGATCAAAAGGTGCAAGTACATAACTCGCGCAAAAATCGCGTCGCGTACATTGCATTACGCGTACGTATATCACGCGGCCACGCGTACGATCGTTATAGGTATACATCGTAAAGTACGAGAAGGAAAAAAAATAGTTTATATATACACACACACAGGGTCGAGGTCCTTCATCGTTGGCTTCGACTATATATGTGCCTGTATAAATAAGGCAAAAGAGTCTTTACACAGCATCTATGCTGCTGCTGCCAGTGCACGCGCGCGCGCGCGATGATGTATGGGTCCGCCGGCGCGGGGGGTTGGTTAAAGGGTTCCATTGTACTTTACTCCTCACTCTGCACCCCTTTTTTTTCGCTCTCTCTCTCTCTTATTCTCCGCTTCGACTCTTGCCCGAAGGGGTGTGTGCGCGGCGCGCACCAGTCTAGCCTGTATATATAATATCGAACTCGCGCGCACGGCCCGTACTACAGTCGCACTTTTTATTATATATATTATATATATACTGTTAATTTTATGCCTGACTTTTTTTTCGCTAGCCGGTCGGTCGATGTGTGTGTGTATATATAGTCGGCTAGAAAAACGAGTGCCAGTTATAGAAGAGCCGATGATAGTCCTTTCTAGGCACCTTTTTACGTCTCTCTTTCTGTAGTTGTATACATTTTTTTCGACGATATCTGGTAGAAATTCGACGATTTTACACACTTTCGCATGGCATCGGATTCGTGACGCGGGGATAGGGTTAATAATATCGATGACGAATAATACCTGCCGCGCACCCGAGTGAATTGGAAACTCGCGAGGATTTATCGCGCGTCTATGATGCAGCTGCTTACAGTGCACCCGATCGCGCGAGAGTACATTACATAAAAGGCGCGATTTCGTATAAACGTGTGAAAAAATGAGAAAAGCCGAAGTACTCGAATGGATTTATACGTTCGAACGCGAGTTGGAGTAATAGAGAGAGTGTGTGTGTGGATAAAGTTTCAGAGGGAGCGCGAAAAGGATTCGATTTCAGTAGCGCGGCCGATTTCAATTCGAGTCGTCGTTGATATTATATGAAAGCTCGATATTACTTTTCTTAGTCGGCGTTAGAAAAACGTGGATTGACTCGCTTTAATAAAATTTATATTGCATTACTGACAGAAATGTTCAATATTAAGGGGATAAACTCGTATTTCGAGCTGAATTGTAAGAGTAGCCACGGAAAATCGAGATAGTTGAAAAACATTTTTCATAATTGTAAAATATTTTCATAATGCACCTAATTGGCCAGAAAAAACTCTTTCTAAATAAGAATTTTACAAATTTTTTATTAAAACTTTTTATCATGATTGGCCACTCGATTTCGACGCAAGTTCTTCATCTGCGGGGTCTCAAAATTTTCAAAAAAGTTACATTTAAGTGAAGAAGAATTTGGAAACTATTTTTTGTTTCTCTTGCAACTGCTTGAGTATGGCATTTAACGTTCATAAAATAGTGGTTTCCTTAAAATTGTCTATTTTTAAATTTTAGCTCGAAACGTGATAACAAGTTTATCCTTTTTAATGATTAACTTGTGGATAAAATATATTGACATTAATTAGTTTGTTTCTGTCGATTTTTAAAATTCATTTAATTCACACAGTTTGTATGTACACTGGGTTCACATCGATTCTGTCCAGTGTAACGCCGGAACACGTTCCACTACTGTATTGGACCAAACAGAATCTATGTTAACCCAGTGTACCAGTTTATCAACTACTGCAAATCTATAATAACGCTTTAAGCCTTCACCGCTAGATGGCGAGTACCTTAATTTGTAAATCTACAAGTGAAAACGTAAAATATAACTATATATAAGTTAAAGTACTGAGATCGAATTTTAGTGAAAAAGGTTCATTGATTTCAAATATAAGAATTAAATTTCTTTAATCTTTAATAATTAGGAAAAATATATTCTCCCGATCTACGACTTTTCACTCCCACATCACTCGTTTACTCGCGAGTACAAAACAGCATCATCGAGGATGTATACGCTCAGGACCGTGAAGAAGGTCAAACTCGAGAACGCATATAATACCTATAAATATAAGCCGACTGCATTATTACGTATCCACAGTAAAGTACAGTGTGCGTGTGTGTGTAAAGGGGCCAAAGCGTGAAATCGGACACCGACTGCTGCGTGTCATCCCGCTTCAAAAACGCTGAAGCATCTATCTATCTTCCGTCGGGCGTGTAAATGCGTTGCGATCGGAGCCGAAAATAGAGAGAGAGAGAGACAAGAAAAAAATCATGACCTTTGTATAACGTCAAATCCCTTTTACTCCTATCTGTGTATAGTGCCTCGGATGTGTATGCAAATACGATCGGACACGGTTTGTAAAACCGTATATATATACGAGTCTTTGGCCATGCGGCATATCGCGGCCAAACACAATGAGTAATAATAAACCGTGATAAATAGCCGAGTAAATAGAGTCTGCGTAAGGCTCGACGAGCGACGGGGGCTACGTATAAACACACGCATCTACATAGCTCGTTTATATATTATATATATCCAGGTGCTTTCACGCATTATAATCTTGGATAAACAGGCCCCGGCGTACAGAGAGAGAGCAAATAATTCAACGTGCCGGAGATGCGACGCACATCCCTTTTTTTTTTTTACTTCTTCGGTCGAGTCCACCCTTCGGGCCAAAGGGTCAACTATAACTTATTTCCCTTTTCTTTCGTTCTTATATTATATTCTCGTATTTGATCAAGAGGTATTCGAATATATTACGGTCATTGCTCGTATGTGTGTTTGTCCAAGAGCTACGATAATTGATTGCGACTGACGCGATCAGCTCGACGTGCCGTGCCGACTACATTTTCGTTTTTTCTTTTACACCGATCGAGGGAGCGATCGAATATTGCGTTCCAGCTCGATTGGCCGAAATCACTCGAGTTTTATCACGCGAGCTGCCGATGCAAGTCGAGCGATCATAAAGTATAATATAAAAGTAAAAACGGAGAGACACGAAGAACAACGCGTCGCTATAATTTCATGAAAACCAATTTGGACATCATCCCCCATAGTCGCGCGCAATCTTTGACGCACTTTTGTACATAAAAACGACGCGGCGCGATTCCCGCTCCTGCGTCCATGCGTATTTATACACAAGACGTACAGTTGCCAACGAGGCAGTGATAAATGAATTACGCCGGGGATTTTCATGGGCTCTCTGTGTGTGTGCAAGTGCGGGTGAGCCGCCGTTATGTACCGTATTCTATCTGGACCTTATAGTACAGTATTCGGTGCAGTGCTTCGGAAATGATTGGAATTAATGTCGATCGTTGTCGCGCAGCACGGAGAGCTCGAGTCCCTCGAGAAATAGGAGACTACGTATAAGGCGAAGCTTAGTTGTAGTCAGTGCAGAATCGACTTTTGTTCGTAGCACTGCGTGCCTTGTCCGTGTACAAAGCGATCATCGAGGAAAATTCAAATGAGAGAGATTATTAGAGAGAGAATGCCATAATGTGCGCAGGAATATCGATCGCTGCGTTCACGGTCGATCGCGTATCGAGGTCATCGAGAGCGAGAGTACGCGTAGAGTCTCTCTGATATAATGAGCTTTTTATTATTATAAAATTAACGATGAATTAAAAAGATCCATCGTTGCTCGGGGTTACGAGTCGACGAGAGAAGGGTTTGGAGCGTCGACGATCGCGCGCTGTAGTCTGTGTAACTCGTTTCAGCCGTGAACGAGATACCTCGAGCGAGCTCCTCGTGCATAAGTAGGCATGGACAAGAGAAAAAATGTTGTGGATGTGTTCGCGAGTGCGAAAAGAAGCCTAGATCGAGCTCGCGAGCTGCTGGTCCCGTGGAAGAGCTTCGACGACGTCGTGCGCGACATGTATCGGCCGGTGGACTCGGCATGCCTCGGCGTCGTTCGAGCTCTCTTCGGTAAGAATATCGAATTTTTAATATTATCAATCAAATACATTATACGACGCGCAAACGTATACAGGCCTCTGCATGATGATCGACGTGGTCGAGGAGCGCGGCCTGTCCCGCTTCCCGGATAGATGGTCCGATCCCCGTACCTGTCGCTTCCCGCTGATTCACGGCTGGCGTCCGCCCGCCAATCCGGACGTCCTCTGCCTGGCCTGCTACGGCTCCATGTGGCTCGGCGCCCTCGGGCTCTGTCTGGGTCTGCGCTTCAGGCTGAGCTGCGGCCTCTACGTGCTGAGCTACTGGTACCTGCTGCTGCTTGACAAGAGCTTCTGGAACAATCACTCGTATCTCTTCGGCCTGACGGCTCTGCTGCTATGGGGCACGGGGGCTGACGGATACTTGCAAGTGTTTCCCTTTCTTTTTTTTTATTTTAAGGGGATACGTACACCTTGAAGTCCTTTTTATTTCATATTTAACCCTTTGAACAACATATTATCACCCCAACATACTGGAAATGTGTTTCTACATTTACAGGACTTGACTAAGAAAATTTTAAATTAGATTGTATGTCTATGTCAAGTTGAACCAATAACCTTTTGAGGTTCCTGAAGGGCTATATTGGGTTGTCGCAACAATGCCATCAAAAGTCTCTGTGTGACTATAATTGTGAGAATATTTCAATAAAGTGAAGAAAATTTTTTAAAACATATTCGCTTTATGCGAATACTATGGTTCTAACTTATTCGATGATTTGGCTAGAGGTAGCGACCATAGAAATTGTTGCAACAAATAAATAGAGCCCTCCAGAAACTTCAAAAGGTTATGGATTCTACTTGAATGTTACGGTACATAATACAATTGAACTTTTCTTAATCAAGGGGACCTTTTCTAGGGGTGAAAATATTTTATCTTAAGAGTTAGTCAGAAGCCTAAATATTGACCAATCTCAATTTTAATTTTAGGTCTAATTTTTTTAAATAAGAATTTCAAGGTACATGTGTCCCTTAATTCGCGATCTATTCTTACATTCGGTACACATGTTACAGCTCGTTGAACCCGCGAAAATCGCCGCACGTCCCCGCATGGAACTACTCGGCGCTCAAGTTCCAGTACCTGGTGCTGTACTTCGTCGCCGGCCTGAAGAAGTCGGGCACCGAGTGGCTGGCCGGCTACGCCATGGCGAATCTGTCGCGTCACTGGCTCTTTCGGCCGGTGAGATGGTGCCTCGGCGCCGAGCGCACCGACCTCTACGTCGTGCACTGGCTGACCTTCGGCTTCGATCTGAGCGTCGGCCTGCTGATGCTGCACGACGCCACCCGACTGCCGGCCATGCTCGCCTGCGTCCTGTTTCACGCCATGAATTCGCGATTGTTCAGCATAGGTTCGAATGATATTATATATTTTTAAAATCGAGGAGAGAATTACGCAAAGTCGTGTTGCTCGCGCGGTGGTTGGTGGTCACAGAAGTGCGATGGGAAAATGTGCGCCGTAAATCGTAGGATTTTTTTCTTTAGGAAGTTTATTGCTTTTCTTAAAACTTTTTGAATTTTTTTTTAAGTAGTTCGATTGAAAAACATGGGAGTATTCCATCATATAATAATAATTATTTTTTACAAAATTGAATATTTTATACATTTATTTGATCATAATGCCTGAATGAAGCTCCATATTAATGACGGTTTTGAGCCTAATCATTTGTCTCAATGTTTTTTCGTTGTGTATTGTTAGTTGTCTTTTTAAAATATTTTGCGGACATTTTTTTTTGCATTCATCTGATGCATGGGTTAGCCAATATGCACAATTTGACGTGTTTATTCAGATAACCCTTTAATGCAAATGACTCTCCACATAATTATTCATAGGCGTGAATATTATTACCGTGCGAAGCTTCGACATGTTTCTTGAGAGTCCTTTTTAGCGCAAACGTTTTACCGCATGTATTACATGTGTGAGTTATTTTATTATGGATTGAATCTACGTGGATTTTCAGTACATCCTTTCGTGAAAATGTCTTGCCGCCCGTATTACATGGGTGAGTGATCTTATTTAAATGCATTGAATTCATGTGCATTTTTAGATTACTCTTATATGTGAATGTCTTTCCACATATTTTGCATGTAGACTCCATACCTTTATGCATTGCGTTGATGTGAATGTTGAGATCTCTTTTTTGTGCGAATGTCTTTTCACATACACCACACGCATGTCTAACACCATTATGTACTGAATCGATGTGAATCTTGAGTTTAGCCTTCGTTTGAAATTTCTTTCCGCATATTTCGCAAGTAGGTGCCATACCTTTATGCATCACATCGATGTGAATTTTGAGCTTTCTTTTTTGTGTGAATGTCTTTCCACATACAACACACGTATGTTTAACACCATTATGTCCCTCGATATGCCTCTTGAGATCTCCTTTTTGTGTGAATGTTTTTCCACATACACCACAATCATGTTTAACACCATTATGAACTGAATCGATATGCCTCTTGAGATCTCCTTTTTGCGTGAATGTCTTTTCACATATATCGCATTTAGGTGCCATACCATTATGTATCGCATCGATGTGGATTTTGAGAGTACCTTTTTGTGTGAATGTCTTTTCACATATACCGCACGCATGTTTAACACCATTATGAGCTGCATTGATGTGAATTTTGAGATGTCCTTTTTGTGTGAATGTCTTTTCACATACACTACACGAATGTTTAATACCATTATGCACTGAATTTATGTGAAGCTTGAGTTTAGACTTCGTTTGAAATTTCTTTCCGCATATTTCGCAAGTAGGTGCCATACCATCATGCATCGCGTTGATATGAATTTTGAGATCACCTTTTTGTGTGAATGACTTTCCACACACACCACACGCATGCTTAACACCATTATGTACTCCATCGATGTGAATCTTAAGATTTTCTTTTCGTGAAAATTTTTTACCGCATATATTACATGGATATTTGGTACGATTGCGTGCCTTATCAGTTTGGGTTTCGCATAGACTTTTTTGAGCAAATGTTTTTTTATTTGCATCAAATGCATCACTGAGTTCACCATCCAAATTCAATTCTTCTTTTATTTCATCGACAATTTCTTGTTTAATTTTTTTTGGACTTTGATAATCGTGATTATTTTTCATATACTGCAAATTATCTGGATAATCGTTCTCGATTTTCTTAACTACTAATAAGTCAATGCCGAGCTTCTCGTCCTTACATTGGAATTCTATTTCCAAATCGTCATTAGGTCCAGAATTTTCATCATATTCTCTAAGTCCATGAATCTGGAAATGATATTAGTAAAAATACTCGATAAAAATATTGACTAAACAGTCCCACATCAACACTTACTAAATTTTCTCGACATAAACTCGAGAATTCGTCGGTTTTAGCATCGCGTGCATTGTCAATTATCATATAATCTTCATTTTCAATTGGGGAAACATCATTTGGTTCCTCCTTCACTCTGCAATATTCCCGATAATATAAAGTATTATGCCATTTTTTTTTTAATTTCATTCTTCAGAAAATAAAAATTACCTGACATCAGAGTTATATACATCACTGAAGTCCATGTTTATCACTCGGAACTTGATCAACGACTAATTGTTCCGTAATGATGTTACACATCAAACTAAGTAACATAAATGTAACAGTATTTACAAATCTTGAAATGAAAGTTTAAGAAAAATTATGTCAACAGAGACACTCTAAACTGACTATTTATTATTGGAGAAATTATACTACTGATCTCCGGCATAGTAAACAATTAGCAATTTTATTTGGATTGTATTTTATTACAAAGAAATTATAAATAAAAAAAAGTAATAATAACACTTCATGAATCGAGCTTATGATGTGTCCTAGTACAGTGAATGCACTAAGAGTTGTTAGAAATTGTCGTCGTTTATGTCTGAATCACGAGCGAAATGTATATCGTTTTGACGCGGGCAATCATCTTAGATGTACCGAGAACACCTAAAAATGCGCGAGTTGACGAAACTATAGCGAAGCGTAGCGTGACTATGTTTACCTGTGTCAAGGGCGAGTTAAATAAATCAGCCTATTTTTTATATAGATCTCGAGCAATTTTTCAATTTTTCCATTTATCAAAGTTTTTAATATGTTTAATTAATTTTGATCAATTTCTCATTTAATGAACGATTATGTCCGGACGGCATCGATATCAAACTTCGATAACGTAAATGACGTATGCAATCCAAGCTCCGGAACTATTAATTCTTTTTGTTTTCCGAGCTGAAGATTTAGTAATATTGAAAAATAATTTTCCCTTAGTTTTTCCATTTTCCGCACATACGATCGCATTTTTCTGAATGATCAGTAGGCGCGAAGGTTTGCGCGCTTCCATCCACCCTCGCTCGAGTTCGAGCTTCCCTATCATATTGTCACGCCGTCAAATGTTGCATTAGCCATAATTACGTATGTATATATATACCTTCTCTTTGAGACGTATAGTACGTACAGATCGTCGCTACCGATGTTTTAATAATAATCAATATCACGCCGTTATATAATATAAGTCGGTGCTCACTAGGGGTGGACGCAGCTTTTTGCTTTTTAGGCCAGAGTTAAGTATACAACAACAGGTAAGGTGTGCGTCTCTGTGTGTGCTTGAATGCTCCGCGTCATACTTTATTTATTATTAAAAAAAAGCTGGTGATTATGAATAATTAATTTGACATCTTATGCAAGAGACACCTTCTGCAAAAATTCTCATTTTAAGTGTGTGCTCAACAAAACCGCACAGATTGATAAAAATGATAGATAGATTGATTTAAATGAAACATCATGGTTTTTTTATAAAAAATTTATTGATTTTTTCATAACTGGATCGTTTAGTAAGCAGTGAGATGGAAAACATAGGAGTAATCCGAAATGTAATAGTAATTGTTTTTTTACAAAATTTCAATGTCCATTTAATACATTTATTAGGTAGTAATGCGTGAGTGATGCGCTATTTCGATGACAGTTTTACGGCTACTCATTTGTCTCGATGTTTTATCATTTTGCGCGGTATTGATAGGTACGATTTAGATCTTTTGCATTAATCTCGTGCTTGGGTGTTGCCCTCATGCTCACTTTTGATGTGTCTGTATAGATATTTCCTATGTTTAAATTTTTCTCCGCAGATAACGCATGCAATGTCTTCGTGCTGCGTTTTAATGTGAGTTTTAAGACGGTCCTTTTGAGTAAATGTCTTGCCGCAAGTATTATATGCGTAAGTTATCTTATTATGCATCAAATTCATGTGTTTTTTAAGATTACCCTTTCGTGAGAATGTCTTTCCGCACACTTCGCAAGTTGGTGCCATACCTTTATGCATCGCATCGATGTGTTTCTTAAGATTATCTTTCAGCGAAAATATTTTGCCACATGTATCACATGCGTGAGTTATCTTATTATGCATCGCATCGATGTGAATTTTGAGATCTCCTTTTTGTGTGTATGTTTTTCCACACACTCCACACGCATGTTTAACACCATTATGAACTGTATCGATGTGAAGCTTCAGTGAAGTCTCAGTTGCGAATTTCTTTTCGCATATTTCACAAGTAGGTGCCATACCTTTATGCATCGCATCGATGTGTTTCTTAAGATTATCTTTCAGCGTAAATATTTTGCCACATGTATCACATGCGTGAGTTATCTTATTATGCACTGCATCCATGTGGAGTTTGAGTTTAGTCTTAGTTGAGAATTTCTTTCCGCATATTTCGCAAGTAGGTGCCATACCTTTATGCATCGCGTTGATGTGAATGTTGAGATCTCTTTTTTGTGCGAATGTCTTTTCACATACACCACACGCATGTCTAACACCATTATGTACTGAATCGATGTGAATCTTGAGTTTAGCCTTCGTTTGAAATTTCTTTCCGCATATTTCGCATGTTGGTGCCATACCATTATGCATCGCAGCGATGTGACTTTTGAGCTTTCCTTTTTGAGTGAATGTCTTTCCACATACACCACAATCATGTTTAACACCATTATGTACTGAATCGATGTGAATTTTGAGAGTGTATTTTAGTGTGAATGTTTTTCGACATGTAACGCACGTATGCTTGACACCATTATGAACTGCATCGATGTGGATCTTGAGACTACCTTTTCGTGTAAATTTTGTACCGCATACATTACATGGATATTTGGTACGATTGCGTGCCTTATCAGTTTGGGTTTCGCATAAACTTTTTTGAGCAAATGTTTTTTCATTTGCATCAAATGCATCACTTAGTTCACCATCCGAATTCAATTCTTCTTTTATTTCGTCCTCAATTTCTTTTTTAATTTTCTTTTGGGTTTGATTATTGTAACTATTTTCCATATGCTGCAAATGATCTGGATAATCGTCCTCGATTTTCTTGACTACTAATAAGTTAATGCCGAGCTTCTCGTCCTTACATTCGAATTCTACTTTGACATCGTCAGGGCCACGAGTCTAGAAAACAATTTGAATTCAAGATTAGGGAAAATCGTTGTTGAAAATGTCAGCTACAAGCAGTGCTATTTGAACACTTACAAAATTTTCTAGACATCGCAAGGATTGATCATCAGTGTTAGCATCGTGTGCATTGTCAATTATCTGATAATCATCATTTTCAATAGGGGCAAAATCATTTGGTTCCTCCTTCACTCTGCAAAATTTCCAATAGTACAAAGGGTTGGGCCATTTTTTTTTTAAATTTCATTCGCCAGTAAATAAAAATTACCTGACATCAGAGTTATATACATCACTGAAGTCCATGTTTATCACTTGGAACTTGATCAACGACTAATTGTTCCGTAATGATGTTACACATCGAGCTAGGTAACATAAGTGTAATAATATTTACAAATCGTGAAATGAAAGTTTGACAAAATTTATGTCAACAGAGACACTCTAAACTTACTATTTATTATTGGTAAAATCATACTACTGATCTCCGGTGTAATAAACAATTAGCAAATTTCTGTAAATTATAATTTATTCAATAAAGTTAAAAATAAAAAAGACGAACGATTTGACGGTACGAGATGAAGACCTCGTAATAATAATAATCAAATGAACGTTCGTAATGGTAAGACGTATTGACGTACGAGCGACGCAGCCGCAACTTGCGTGCATATATATCTTACGCAAGTGGCTCCTTTCATCGCCTCGTGCGTGCACCGACTCGACTCCTTCCTTCCTTCCTTCCGTTTTTAGCCGCTCGCGTGTATGCGCGAGCGTAACAAACTACATTCATGTACGTATAAAGGCACACGAGTTAAAAAATGAGAACGAAACGCGCATAGAGGAGAGAAAGAGAGCGAAGAAGAAAAAAAAATTACGAAATCCTTCGTTGTGTATCCGTGGCATGCAATACACGCATAAACGAAACGCATTTGCAGGAATGTTTCCTTACGTGTGTCTGGCCACAATGCCGCTCTTTTGTCGTCGCTACGACTGGCCCCGGAAGCTCTTCCAGCGTAAAGGCGGGCCTCGCTTATATTCGCCGACGACGACGACGACTGCATCCGCGGAACCGATGATGCGTTACGCAGACCGAGGCGATGACAACAACAGTAGTAAGAGCGGAAAAAAGGATTTGCCGCTGGTGCGGGATAACGACCGCATCGGGACAATGAGCCGAAGGAGAGAACGAAGGAAGAGGGCCGTAATGACAGTGAGCAAGAGTCAGCGGCTCGTCGTCGCTCTGCTGACGGCCCACGTGGCCCTGCAGCTGTTCCTGCCCTACTCGCACTTTGTCACCAAGGTATATACGGATTAGTACGATGCTACAACTACCGCTATTTTTCGCGAAATTTTTCTCATATACCTGCGAGATAAAATTGACGAAAAACAATCGATATTAATAATCGCAGGGCTACAACAATTGGGTGTCGGGCATGTACGGCTACTCCTGGGACATGATGGTGCACGCCTGGGACGTCGCGCACGTCGTGGTGCGGGTGCGCGACAACGAGCGAGACCAGGACCATTACCTCGATCCGGGCATCTGGACGCTCAACGATCGCTGGGCCAGGCACCCCGACATGGTCAGGCAGTACGCCCACTGCGTCAAGGTATATGTTGTAAATTGCGTGCCGGAGAAGCAAAAATCTAGAAAGCCTTAGAGGCTGATACTTGTGTGCTCGGAGGCTTGATTTTTTTGCTTCGTAGGTGCGAGCAACCGCGTGGAAAGAATGCTGTGGTAAAATTATGAGAAAAAAAGTATGGCAAAATTATTAATTTAGCTCGTTTGCCATAGTTTTCCCATAATTTGAAGATTACCTATAAAAATAAAAATAAATATATAAAAATAAATATAAATATTACTTTAATTCGTAAGATGAAAGGTTATTAAATCAAAATTCTGAAACTAAGTCAGTAGATTTCAAACGAATAGCTGAAGTACCAGTTTGAATTTTATATTTGTAACGTTAAAATATTTGAAATTGGCTCTGAAACTGAAAATATTCAAAAAGTGTGATGTACGATAACTATATAAATAATAGTTTTATTAAATAAGTTATATTGAAAGTTCCTAAATCAAAGTTTTTAAACTTTTTGGATAAAAAGTAATTTAATTTTATTCATTCTACTACTTATTTCATATTTACGGGCTAACAGGGGGCTTAATTATTTATCATTTTTCAATTACAGTACTAGGCTATAAAAGTGAAAAAAAAATGTTTTTTTTTTTATTACACAAATGATGACCCTTTTCAATAGCCTATTTTAAAGTATTTTTTTCAGTTAGATACTTAGAAACAGTTAAGTACATTAATAGTAGGGCTGTTAATATTCAACAAAAGCTTTAAACACGTCTAAGTTACCTGTCGTAGAAATCCAAGAGGGAGCATCCAGCTAAAGAAGGATATGGTCGCAACCAAAAGCTAGCCATAAGATGAACTGTAGCTACTCCTGTGTACAATTTTCTAGAATTAAGTATTCATTTTTTATCATTTTCCATAAATTAATTTCACTTTGCTATGTGTACAAGTAGCAACAGTTCATCTTATGGCTAGCTTTTGGTTGTGACCATGGCCAATTGGTTATCGAACAAAATGAAACGCTTGCTCTTGGTTTTGTACGACAGGTAGCTTAGACGTATTTAAAGCCTTTGTTGAGTATTAACAGCCCCACTATTGATGTACTTAACTGTTTCTAAGTATCTAACTTGACAAAATACTTTCAAATAGGCTATTGAAAAAGGTTATTATATTTGTCATTGAAAAAAAATTTTTGTTTTATTTTTACAGCCTAATACTGTAATTGAAAAATGATGAATAATTAAGCCCCCTGTTAGCTCTAAAACGGTAATTTGGTACTATTTCGTAAATAATTTTTATAAGACTAAATTGTATTTTTAAATCGTTTACACGGCACACCATGAGCCCAATAAAATATCCATCTATGCATCTATCTCTTGTCACAATAATTCGGCTATTGAAATTCCGCGCGCGAAGAAATTGGCGATAGTGCGGCTAGATGCGTTAATACCGTTACGATCTCTGCCGCCACCGCCACCCCTTGAGTCAATACGGCTTTGAAATACAATTTGTACTAATTTATTATATATTAGTTTTATGCATTTAATTTAATTTTGTATTTCATATTTCGTACTCATAAGTACTCGCGCATGCACTCGCGCACAGGCGCATTAAACGTGCGAGTTATTTTTGATTTTTTTTTAGTGAGACATACGGCATACTAATTCGTGTTTACTGTCGCTTAGTCTATAAGGCAGTGTCATACCGTTCAGACCACGTGTTCAGAAAACCAGGCGTTCAACGACTTTCAGTATTGTCCAGTGATCGGCGTTAATACAATCCATTTTCACTATCTCGAAAGTTATTTTATCAACTGATTATTGTAAAATGGAAAGTTTACTCGGAGGTTCGACGAGGGAAGTGAAATTCAAAGAATCGAGAAGAGAAACACAGGATATCGAGGATCGACACGAAAGATTTTGTAAGGTTATTCAACACGTGTATAGATCTTTTAAATCTTCCGAACGAAAAATGAATTTTGAAAATATGGCAGACCACGTGAGAAATGGAAGAGAATTCCCAAGCGTGAGTAATTTTTTCAAATTCGCGCTGCAACGGAAGAAACTCGAGGCCGTGATGTTTCTTCAAGAGCACCTGCTTCTAAACATCCACGAGGTCAGGTTCGACGATGGTCGATCCGCGCTTCATTACTTGGCCTCGCTCGAATTATCCTCCAAAAATCATAAAATCGGCGCGCTCGACAAGAACCTCATCGATTACTTTTTGAAAAATTCAACCAAAAACCAGGGTGACGATCGCGGCTACACTTACCTACACGCGGCCTGCATGACCGGAAATTACACGGCGGTCGAGCGATTCATCGGCCAAGGAGTAGACGTCGATCTCGACACGTACGCGCGCTCGCCGCTGTACCTCGCCGTTCGTTACAGACGCGAGGAAATCGTAAAGTTTTTATTGGAGCACGGAGCCGACCCGAATCGAGTGGACAAGAATGACGAGTCGACGCCTCTTCACGCACTCGCGCGATTGAGGATATGTGAGTGTTCCGATCGACGGGAACACGGCGACGAAGAAAAAGCAGTCGACGCTATAATCCGGTTACTGATTTCGAAAGGAGCGATCGTGGACGCGCGCAATCTTAGAGAATACACACCTCTGGATATGGCCGTGTCCTGTTTAGATTTTGACCTCGCGAGATCGCTGTTGACGCACGGCGCGAGTCTGGGCGATTTGAAGCGAGAAATGGTGCAGAACGTGAGGTACGATTCCAACCCTCGACACATCGTCGAGACAATGGCGTCGATGCAGTCGCATGATTACGCATTGGACACCTACACTAGATTTTGCATCTTGAAATTTTGGCTGAAAGTTCGCGAGGACGATGTAACTTTCATCGAGAGCATCCCTTCTGGCATTATAATTCACCTACTCGTTCAAGAAAACAGTGGCTTCTTCGTGAAACGAGAAACTTTGGATTACTTGAATCGACATCGGTTTCTATTAAGAAAATCACCGGACTCAGTTCGTCGGTGGATAGAAAGAAAATTGGAACACGATATTGCCACGATGAAAAATATTACGATGTACAAAGACATCTCGCTGTATCAAATTTGCCAAATGAGCTATAAGAAGGGCTCTCTGATTTTGAAAAAAGTTAAGAATCGGCCTCTACCGAAACTGCACGATTTAAAGATTTTGAGCCCAATTGTGAAAAGACACCTCGCTCACATTTTGATGAGGACGCAATTCATAAAACTCGTAGCCGATCTGTTCATGACGGAACATTGTAAAACTAATTTGCCGTACGATGTCGGCTTGAATTTGGCGGAATACATGGACGATGATGAACTGTACCGTCTGTGCGAGCAGACTAATGAAGAACACATATAGAATGATACTTGTTTGCTAAGGAAGCGAAATGGTATTATTTTTTAAAGACATTAACATTTAATTTACGTGAAATATTTTTTAGAATAATAATATTATGTAAATATGCTCTCGATGTGACAAGTTTTGTGTAACTTAGCCATAAGCATATATTTTTTTAAATAAAACAAAATCAAAAGCTAAATACCTGAAATTCTTTAATTCTTATACGTATGAAACAATTACTATATTTTTTACACAAAATAATGATCTCAACAGTCCATCACCACCCGTTGTACAATAGCCCATATAATATAAACAATATAATATCGGTCACAAAGCCTTGCAACATTACTTTTCTTTCCCTCGCTGCCCAAATAATTCTCAAGGAAAATTTGGAAAAGTCACCGATGATTGGACTGTCGTCGAACATCAGCATCTACGTGGACGTCTGGTGCTCGCTGAACGGCCGATTCCAGCAGAGGCTGTTCGATCCGCGGGTCGATCTGTTGACGGTCGATTGGCACCCCCTCAGACCGGCCTCTTACCTGATGCCGTTGCTCGAGCAGTTCACGGCTTACAGGTACATCGATATATAGAATTCATATAAAATTTCTCAGGACGATAAAATTTTTCTCATCGCCCATGAGAAACGCGCATATATATACGTATATAATATAAATAGAGACGCATTTCCGCGACGCGACGTCGTGTCACTTTCATATATGAATACGTTCGGAGGTGTGCGCGATACAATGCAGACGGCCGAGTGAGGGTCATCCACGAGTGTATCATACATATAATAACCCAGGCGATCGTACTCGAATATAAACGCCACACGATTCTCCTCTTACGCGCAGAGTCCATCGTCTTTCCCATGCGCCTAGTGATTGCGTAGTTTTTGTGTTAAGTGCCGTATTGAATAGCTATGTGTGTTGTAACACGCGGCGCGATAGAAAGAGAGAGAGAGAGGAACTTTCCAAGGCCGAGGGTGCACACAAGCGTATTTCTATAAGAAAGCAGTGGCTTCTGCGTCGCTTTGAAAAGGGCCCCGCAACCTTATCCGCGCCACAACCTTATAATATACCTATTATAAAGTAGTATGCACGCCTCGAGCGTATGATTCTCATCGACCGATTAATCGTGTACAGCTTATAAACACACGTGCGTTGATCTCTTTTTTTTTTTGACTATCGTCCGCAGACCGGAGCTCGACAGGATCGAGCGCGAGACCCTGGCCTGGTCCGAAAGTAGCGACGTCCTCTTCGTGGCCGACTATCCGGGCCTGAGCCTCGAGCAGTATCTCGGCCGCGAGCTCGACAACGTGACCCTTCGTCTAATCGACGGCAAGATAGCCGTTGAACAAGCAGAAGAAGAAGACGAAGAAGACGAAGAAGAAGAAGAAGGAGGAGGAGAGGTAGGATGCAAAAGCAGCGGTGGCGAGCTTAGGACAATTGTACTCGATGCAAGAGCTGCTGCTGCTACTACGCTGAGCCTGCGCACCGGAAGGTATCACAAAGTCCGCACGCTGGGCCGGCATCCGGCCTGCTACGCGTACACCTTCGTCAACCGGACAATGGCCCAGAAGCAGCTGGCGGCGGCGGCGTCGTCGTCGTTGCACCACCACCACCAACAACACCAGAGGAGGAGGCCAGTATAATTCTCCTTTTTATCCCGCGCTTCGCTATTATACACGCGTGTATATAACTTACATAAGCAAATGCTTCCGTTTTCTTTTATCTGTACGTGTGTGTGTGTACTCTTTTTCGCGGTTTTCCTTCCACTTTATACAGTACTCGCGCGAGCGCGATTATAAGAGAGTAAAGTGAAAAAAAAAGGAAGGAAAAAAACAACGGCAACAACAGCGAGATGACTCGGTATCAAGAGTCGAGCCTATTACGCGTTTACGAAATGAATGATATACAGACACTCGAATGGAACAAGGATCATCGCGTATAGTTCTCTGGCGTAATAACGTCGGTTATTTACAATCTAGGCTCCGTCAACGAGAGCCGTCGTCATGCGTAATATGCCTCTGGGGCAGCTGCGAAAATTATATTTGCCGCGTTATGTGTGTGTTGCAGGCAAGAGCAAGCCGACGACCATTACTACTACTACAACTACTACTTTCGATTGGCCTCGTGGCTGGGCAGGAAAGCCGAGGCGTACGGCCGGTCTCTCGCCTATCTGGCCGGTGCATTCTCGAGGCTCGTCAACGAGCTGCTGCTGTCGCTCGTCGTTTAGTAGTCTTTAAGCTGAGCATCGCTGCACGGCACGCATAATTATTATTTAACGCACTGCACAATTGAATACATCGAATGTATAGCGCACTCCGAGCCGAATATTGTTATCGTAATATTATATTTTCGGTGATTTAAAATTTAATTGAATTTCGTTTGTTCGTCGAATAAAGTATATATTTCAAACTGCACACGCTACGATCGTTTCTCTTGGTTTCGACCCCCTGGACCGCACATCATCGTCGTATAATCGGAGTCTGCGCAATTGCAGAGCTTTCGTTATCGTGCGTCGATAGCGAAGGGTTAGGAAAATAATTTTCCTTGCTGGCGTGGGTGGATGCGAGAGGTATCCTCCTTTACCCGCTGCTACATACAGGGAGGGGTGGTAGTGGGTGAGTATCATCATCATCATGATATCGCGCAGAGAAGCAGCAGCAGCTGAGAGCAACAGCTTCTGCTACTGCTATATAGAAAGAAAGTTTACATGTGGTGCAGTGCGTGGGTGTCTGCGTACGCGAGAAGTAACGGCTCTAGTATACAATGATTTTTCGGGAGTTTATTATATGTTCACGCAATTTGACGTATATCGTTGATCTAGTTCGGTATATTCGTCCGTGTATGGATGTGCTGTAATCTGTGCCAGTTCTCTCTCTTTCTGAATCATCGTGTTAAATCACAGTCGTGAAAAATGATTGTTTGACACACATTTTTTTTTCTCCGCCTCTATCGTCTTTACTGCTACACCGTGATCTAAATCTGACGATAGGCGCCTTTTACACGCGGTCGAATGTCGTTCGCCTCGTGTCCATGTGGGGTCCCACGACGAAGCGCGTGGGCCATTCTCGAGTCACGACCACGACGATGATTGTTACCGAACGAGGCACGAGAAGAAGGAGAAAAAAAATTTCCCCCGCGTAAGAATATATATAGATACGAGGTAAAACAACGAGTCACTAATTGCTATTTATGTTGCATGTATATTACCTGTTTTATCCACTTATGGATGTACGTGAGTAGCCGCGACGACGACTTGTCAAAATGACGTATGTGTATAGATATATTTCGCAACGGATTTTATCTCTCGTTGGCTCGAGCACGTGTAGCACAGTGCGACTGCGTGTGCGTACATAATCTGCTAAAAAATTCATTTTATGGTCCGAATTCTCTCTCTCTCTCTCTCTGCCTCGTGCTTGCAAGACTCTACGCTCGTTGCGGCTCGTAAAGAAGCGATTATTATTTACATGAGTCGACAGAAATTAATAAATCACGCTCAATACAAATATATATATTGTGTATATTATCGTATACCCGCGATAAGGCGAAAAAGTTGAAAGGAATATAATGTGTATATCGCGTGTACTCCGCGGATGCTTTTAATACGCGCTCGCATACACCTTATCGGCGCGGCAAAAAAAAAAAAAAATCATTCCGCGCCGTGTTTATATTGTGACGCCGCTGTTTGCGAAACCGATAACGATTGTAATTGTTCGCGTCTACATTCGCGAAATCATTGAAAGCATCGTGGCCAAAAAATCTCTCATCCGCAGCGATGACGATCGATCGCCAAAATTGACGATATTATTACCCCACACGCCTCTCTATTTTATCGATTTTAAGATCGAATTACGGAGATGCGTATCGATTCGCGAGCGAGAGAGGCTCGACCCGCGCAAAAATATACACAACAACTCGGAGCAACGTCTTCAGTGTACGGACAAGACTCTGGCCCCGCTCGGATAACGAGTAAACTTATAGATAGAAAAGTTGGACGCGCGCGCGTATAAAAGTGTACCGTGTTTAAAAGTCGATCGGAACCTAAAAATAAGCTTTTGCCGAACACGATGGAGGAGGTGAAGAAGAAGAAGCTGCGAACGTGAGAGATCGAGTACGCCTGGCATCGGATCGACTATTCCGCTTAAAGTTTTTATACACCCGCTTCACGCACGTACGATATGTTGCTGGTGTTGGCTCGGTGCGTGCGCAGATAAGCAGCGCGCGGCTTTTATATTAAACTGAGTGAGCGGTACGATAAGAGAGCTATTTTATTAAACAAAAAAAAAAGGCGAAGAGTCGTAAAATAAGTTCAATCGAGAGGAAAAGAGGGAGAGAGAGATGAGACTTTTTGTCGAGACGCCTTCGAAACGTCGAGCTTAGCGATTGAAAAAATAAAAAATAAAGCTTCTGTGCGGTGGAGTGCGTGACTATATATATGTGAGTACATGTACCAGTGCGGATATATAGTGTATTGTTAAGTAGCAAAGAAGAAGAAGAGAGAGAGATAGAGAGAGAATTGCTCACAACAGATACATGAAAGAAAATTACAGCGGAAAATTACGCCGGGTCGAGTTCTAAAGCTCGAGCCTCTGTCTCTCTCTCTCGCTCGCTCGTGTCGATGATCGTTATCTGTCTCTCCGTGTGTCTGTGCTCGCGTACGTACGATTCCAATATAACACACATCGCATCGTGTCTGTGCAATAAATGCTTAACATTATTGTATTATCTAAGCTCGGCGACGCATGTTTTAATGAGATCTCTTTTTTTTTATTTTTCCGTCGCGTCCACCAAAAGTGTCACCAGTAGTAGTACCACCTGAGTCGCGACGCCACGATGGACGAGGGTAGCAAAAATCAGCAGCAGCATCGGGTGGCGATCGCCGACAACGCCAACAAACTGGAGACCCAAAAGCAGGAAGATGAGGAGGAGGACGAGGAGGAGGAGGATCCATTGACGAAGGCCCTGGACAAGCTCGGCGAGGGCTCGGGCTTCCTCTGGATGATATTCTTCTTCACGATGCTGCCGCCGATTTTCGCCGGTATGCACTCCAACACGTACATCTTCATGGCCGAGGTATATAAATATTATCCGCATATTATCAGCGCGAATTGTAGTAGTACGCTCGACGACGGCAATGGCACATATTATACACGAATCTCGGCTAGAATCAGCTGTGCAGCTGATAATCGATCTCCTATTATCATTATCATTATCGTCTTCTTTGCCTTTCTCGCACTTGTATATATTTGAGCGTCTCGCACAGACGCGAAGCGAAACACGTGCAATACACGGTTATCGCGTGAGTCGGCTTCTGCTGCTGTTGAACTGCATGCGATAAATTCGCCGAAAAATCTCTGTCTCTCTCTAATACCGAAGCGATCAGCGACACGCGATCGTGTCTATCATCGTGTCATCGTCGTCGTCGTATATATATAGTGTAGTCAAACCGCAAAAACCATCCCAGAAAAATTATCCTATTTTATATTGTATATTGTATATATTATACATTATGTTGTATATATAGGTACCGCGTCACTGGTGCGAGGTCGGCGAGCTGCGGGCCGCCAACTGGACCACTGAGCAGATCCAGCGGATCTCCGTGGTGGACGAGTGCCGCGTGCGCGACTACGATTATCGGGTCTTGGCCGGGATGGGCTTCGAGGAATCGCTCGTCTACGCCCGCGAGCACGAGGCCGAGACGCCGATACGCGACTGCAGCGTTGGGAAAGACGAGGGCTATTACTACGAGCCCGGCAGCACCCAGAGATACTCCATGGTCCAGGAGGTTGTGCTCTACTTTTTCTTACTCCTCCTTTATTTCATCGTTATCATTGAATTATTATTATTATTATTCAGTGGGACCTGGTGTGCGGCGACAGTCCCAAGCGCGCCACCACCCACATGGCCCTGTCCCTCGGCAAGCTCCTCGGCGCCGGCGTCCTCGGGGTCAGCTCCGATCGCTACGGTCGCCGGGCCATCTACGTCCTCGGCATCCTCCTCTTCGTGCTGTTCGCCCCCGTGTCGGCCTACGTGCCCTGGTACTGGGCCTTCATCGCGCTGCGCCTCCTCACCGGCATCAGCTTCTCCGCCGTGCAGTACTCGGCTCTCACCACGCGTACGTATATATAATTTTGCCATTGTTCGCTCGCACAATATGCCTAGACGCCCAAGTGATAATGTATATGGATCGCGTGTGTGTGTGTGTGTGTGTTTGTGTAGTGACGGAGGCAGCGGGTAACACGCACAGACAGTGGATGGGCATAGCGTTCAATTGCGGCTTCGCCAGCGGGCCGATCTTCGTCGCCGGGATATCTTACTTGGCCACGAGCTGGAGACAGATACAGGCGGCCACCTCCTTGCCGGGCCTGCTGCTGCTACTATTCATGTGGTAAGAGAGAAAAAGATTACTACTACTACTAGCTATCCGTGTGCCTTCGAGGCTTCGAAAAAAGACGAACGGCGCCTCTCGCCGCTTACCATTTATAGTTTGCTATTGTTCGATCGCTGCTGCTGCTGATGCTGCTGAACATCAGCGAGAGACGCGCACTTGACACCTTTACGGCTGTCTCTCGAGGGCTCTGTTCTATTCCTCGTCCTTTCATTGCCTTCGGTGTCTTTTTGCGTTTCGAAAGTTTTTCTTTTTTTCTTTTTTTTTTCATTATATATGTACGATGGCAATTTGGGAGCTGCACTCGCACAGACACCGGCTCGTGCTCGATCGAGGCCCGCAAATAAAAAAAAGAAGAGAAAGAGAGGCATAGATGTAAAAAAAAATTGAAGCCGTTCGTGTCCGTATATAGATACCGGCGAATTTGATGTATTGTATCGGCCATGCGAACGACTCGCTCGTGCGATATGATTGCGATTTTGAATACGTTGGGTGCGATTATGGACAAAATCCTATGCACTTTTCGGAACACTTACTTCGATTTGAAGTGGTTTTACGATGAGCGGGAATAAGCTATCGGTATAAAATGTTTAAAAGAATACCATGAAGAAGGAGGTCTTGAAAAAATCCCAAGTTTGGGCAATTAGTCGTAAATCGAGAAAAGTTCCATTTAAATTTTTCAAGACTTTTCTTGCTTCGCTTTTGATGGCTGTTCATAGACGAGCTAACTCATTATGTTTATTTAACCGCATCTAGGTGGAAACTAGCTGTTACTTAATCTTAAAACTTTGCCTTTCCTCTTGTGATTAACAATAATTCCGACACTCGCCATCTAGTGGCGAGTTAGGTACTATTTGATGTTTCGCTCAATAAGGAGGAGGCTTGTCAACGTATCAGTGAAATTTCCATAGAATGTGATATGAGAGCGTAGAACTGTAACCGCTATAATTTCAAAAGTTTCGATCGAATTTTTCGCAAAAAGGGTCGGGTTAAAATATCTCACGATTCGAAAATTTTTGAAAACAGCAGCAAAAATATCACGTACAATCGCAATTTTTTGGTCTTTTTATCATAAAAGAATATCTTAAATATTAACTTAGCTGTCTATGGACAGGATCAATAGTGAAACTTCTCTAAATTTAATTATTACAATTTTGATAATCATCCACATACCGATACGAGGTCAATAATTTCATATCCGCATATGCAGCGAATGCGACGATAAAAAAAAATTAACAAAAAGGAAACGATTCGACGATGATCACTCGTCAATTCACCGTACGATGTATTATCAATCATTATCGCAACGCAGGTTCATGCCGGAATCGCCGAGATGGCTGTTGTCGCAGGGCAGACGGAAAGAGGCCCGGGCGGTCCTGGAGAGGTTTCACGGGCCGATCGACGAGCCATCCGAGGCCAGCAGCCGGGCCAAGAGAAAGAAGCAGCTACAGCAGCAGCAGAGTCGAGGCGAGGCGATGACCGTCGTCGACGAGAAAGTCGAAAGCCCAGCGGGCAAATCCGGTCCGCTGAACGAGCAGATCAAGGGCCTGAAGACGATCTTCAGTAACGGCGAGCTCGCCAAGCGCGCCTGCATATCCTACTTCTCCTGGATGACGGCCTCGCTCACTTACTACGCCCTCGGTAAGAATAGTTATATCTCGTTCTCGAAGCTGCGAAAAATAAAATTGAATTAAATCGAATCGATCGCAGCCCTGAACGTGGACAACTTCGCGGTGGACTACTATCTGTACGCGGTGCTGCTCGGCGTCACCGAGATCCCGGCCTACCTCGTGCCAAGTCCCATCCTCCTGTTCTTCGGCCGCAAGCAGGCCTCGTCGGCGCTCTACGGGGTCTGCGGCGCCCTCCTGCTGCTACTGCTCGGGGTGGCGCGCACCGAAACGGCCCTCGTCGTCACGGCCAGCCTCGTCGCCCGCTTCAGCCTGTCGGCGGCCTACGGCATCTTCATCCTCTACACGTCCGAGTTCTTCCCGACGATATCGCGCAACTCGGCCCTGGGCACCTCGTCGGCCCTGGCGCACGTCGGCAGCATCGTGGCGCCCTTCCTCGTGGACGGCCTCGGGCGCTGGGCCTGGTGGGGCCCGAGCACGTTCTGCGGCACGCTGGCGCTGCTCGCCGCGGCGGCCTGCCTGGCCCTGCCCGAGACCCGCGGCCGACCCCTGGCCGACAGCGTCGAGGAGGAGATCGCCCCGGGCCGGGGCAGGGTGTCGTTCGGCGGTGGCTCCTCCTGCTTCGGACTGGCGAGGATATTCGGAAAGAAGAAGTGATCATTGTGTATAAACGAGCCGCGATGATTTCCCGTCGCGTAGTCCAGTATTCAACGTTAGGAAAATGACGATAAAGGCGAAGATGTATAGCGGTGTTACGAAGCGTTGCAATATTTTTATTTATTTTTTTGTTAGCTGTCGTACGCCCAATTTAATCTTGAATATTTTGAGAATCTCAGGGTATGCATTTCCATATTAATTTCATGTGTACGTGTCTGAGTGTACACGTAATAATCGAACTCGTTGTTATGTAACTTTATTTCAATAAAAAAAAACCAATCTTAAGAACTCGATGGGTGAATTTCTATAAATCTATAAATACTGTAAAAATGCAAATATATTGTTGAATTAATAAATGATATCTTCATCAATTTATCAAGAGATTATTTTCAATAGAATATCGATACACTTCTCAGGGGGTGGAGTAATAATAGACGAATGTGTAATCAAATTTTTGCCAAATGCCAAGTTTTTTGGGGCATTCCTGACATGGGAAACAATGTGTTCATCATTTTAAATAAAAAAAAAACATTTTACCAGTTGTCAGAGAATCCTTATGTATGTTTTTAACCGACTGTCTAAGCGGAAGCCTCCAAATAAGTTCAACAAACCAACGAAAAACACAAAACACAGTATTAGAACGACTTCTTGGCACTTCGTTAGAGCTTAATATGACACTTTTTCTCCTTAGTTATAACACGTTCGACGTTTCGTCAGAAATACGCTGACCTCGTCAGGATAAAAAAAGACCATTAGTTCAGTTGAGTTTCAATGGTTGACTATAGTGCCATGGTAAATGAGATCCACTTGAACGAGTTTTGTGGATTCGCCGCGTGAACCATTATTGCAACAAGTTGATGCCAGAATCGCGTAGCAGGCGAAAAAGAGCCTGTTGCAAGAAGCAGCGGCATCAGAAACGAAGCGAGGCGGCTGTCGATGAAATAGTCAGTATTCAGGCATTAAATGAATGACAGAAAAGCCGGATTTGTAGATACATACATCTTGTATACGTGTATCTCGGTGTAAACAATATTTCAAATCAATTTTTCATGTTCGAGCGAAGCTAGAATTCGCCCTGAAGAAGTACTTACAGGGTACACTGAAGAAGTACCCTGAAGAAAATTTAAGGTAACTTTGGAAAAGTACGCAAAAGAATGTTGCTACATAGCTAATTTCATAAAAGTCCTACATTTATTTTTTTTTTTTTAATATAGTACATAAGACACATAACTGTGTTTGTTATGAATAAAATTTCTAAATATATCTATTTGATTGTATATTCTCTCCAATTTGTGATAAATTAATTTTACATAAACCAATATCATCATTTAAGCCTAAGATATAATTCAACTAACTTTGCTATAATTGAAAATTCAAAGATTCATTTTTGTAAAATGAATGTTCTAAGCCATGCAGCGTTTTATGATTAATTATATACACCTTGAAAATTTAATAGTATCACTCATAATACAAACAGCTCATTAGTACTCACACAAAATCATTTTTAATCCTTCTGAATTCACACTATAGTTTAACTATCAGCTGAATATTTCATCTCTTAGACTTTTCACGTAGCTATCATAAATTTTTGAATAATTTAATCTGAACCTTTCAAATAAATCTTTAAAAGTACGCCAAGTACATATTCAGCATAACTATTTTTTTAATATATATTTATTTTTCACCTATTTATTTATATTATTTACAGACAATATTATTGGATAGAACACTATTTTTAGAAATTTAATTTATTATAGTAATTAGTACAATTTTTGCAGTTTATTATACACTTCAATTTTCCAAAGGGCGTTGTCAAAAATTTAGTTATATTTTTTTTTACTGATTGGTAAATAAAAATTTTTTCAATATAATTTAATATATATACAAACTAGGTTTTAAATCAACTTAATTCAATAATATTTTTATAATTATTGTTTATGTATAATGATACAATATTTTACTCAGTGCTTGAAGCAAAAGGTAAAATGTTTTAAATCCAAAATGAAATGCAATTATCTTTGCATCATTTCTGCTAATTAAAAATCTACAATTCAACTATACAACTTAAAATGTATATCTACACCTAGAAATAGTATTACATTTATTCACAAAAAATCGCAAATGACTTTATACACATTTTATAAAGATCACCAATTATAACTTTTCAAACCATTTATCTGACAAAGTGTACCATCTTTGGTATCAGTAGAAAAACATTCCACTTTAATTTATCCGACTCACAGTAAAATATTTCTGTGCAGCTTCAATTTAAAATATGGACTTTAATGATAAATGGACTGTTTTGTCTTCTATAAAATTATTAGTTACTTGCTAAACAGTATCCGCTTTGCTAGCAGAATCAATAATTTCTTTCAAACACCGTCCGAATTCTTCAATTATTAGTTTCTCAGACATTTCCTCATTTAACATGTTTTTTTCAGCTTCTTCAGCTTGTGCCATCAAACATTGACAAGTCATTTCAACAACTTTATCAGTTAAGAAATTGAAAGGTTGCCTAAAAGAACATAGATCATCATTGATAAAATAAATCATTTTGAAAACAATTAAGACTTTAGTTATGTTCAATTAATTCAATACAAACCTTGCACCCGCATTAGATGTAGCCGGGGGTCTGAAAGTTATATCCGAACTTGGTTGAATCTTAGATTTGCCAATTGACAATTGAGCAGTTCTCACTTCAGCTGCATCTGCTAAATCATTCAACGATTTTTTCGAAAGATCCGGTTCTTCAACGTTACGACAACCGATGCACTTACAGTTGTTAGAACAAGGAATTTTAGCCTATAAAATATATTTAATGGTAAATTTTGACACCTGGTTAGACTACACTTTATTTAGCCCTTTTGAACATTTTTCACCAACTTACCTCGTAACATTCGCAATAATTCTTCAAACATCCACTGCGTTTGCAATTACATCCTTTGTTGTGCCTTCTTATATCGTCTCCTGTTTCACGAGCTTTCCCAATTTTCGGACGAAAAGCATTCGGGTTACGTTCCAAGCACGATCTGATGGCCCTATGACGTTCCTCTTCGTTGCCAAGGTTATTGGAACAGTTGTTGCAGTTGCACATGTGGCAGAATTCGCCGTTGGCAAAACAATCACAGTATCTACACGCGTACATTTTTAAAAAATTAATAACTTGAAATTGTTGGTACTTATAAAATATGTAAGCGATGATTGCAGCGAAAATCAACGACTAAAAATGCGGAGAATACGTCAGTTCTTTACCAAGAAACGACTTTAATCGCTCTTTTATTTTTCCGAATATTAACAAATGAACATCGCGTTCGAATAATATATTATAATTCATTTGAGTTGAAGAAATTCATTTCATTTAAAATCTAGTCAAATTAAAATCTTTATGCAAAATAAAACATAGATTGCAAATTCGATATTAATAAAAAAAATTATAGTGGAAAATTGTATTTTTAACTGATTTTTTCGAATCCCCCAAGATACAATTTTGAAATTTTTGTTCCAATAATTTGAGAAACGTGATGATATGACAATGAACAACGAAATAACGAATTGAATTTTTGGCTTAAGAACAAAAGATTTAAAACATTAATATTTATAAATTTATACTTACAGTTTCAAGCATTGTGATTTCGTGCAATTACAAGGTTTTCTTGGTCTAATTCCATTCGTATCAGCATTACTTGTTGAACGGGACTGTCTTGATTCGGTAAACGACGAGGATGCCATGGTACTCGAAGAGTTTTGTGAATTGTTTACTGCAGTTGAAGTTACAGGTTGCAGCTTAGGTTTGACGTCTTCAGCCTACAAAAAAGTCAACATTATAATTTTTTGGAAATGATTCCTAAATCAATGAGAATTCTTGATTACAAAGAAAACTAATATAAAAAAATAAACCACTCACTTGCTGAAGATATTGAGGTGGTAAAACTACAATATTTCCAACATTCCCGGCTGTAGATAGTACAGCTTGACCCGAAGTAAGTTGACTTAGAGCTGAAGCAGGTATTGTTATGGTATTAGTTTTAGGCTGAACTACAGGTGTTGCTGCTGGTATTAAAATTCTCTGAGTTCCTGTTGTTTTCGGAGCAACGGTACGTAGAGTTTGATTACCCGTATTCAAAGGAACAACTTTAACCACTTGCTGTGTACCAACTTTTTGAGTAACACCAACAGTTTGGATTGTACCTGTTTTATTTTTACCAGTGGTGACAACATTACCTGTTCCTGTTGCAGAAGTAGTACTCACGAGTCGAACATATTGTACTCCCTAATACAAAAATAATAACTTAGAATAACTTGTTAAAATTAAAAATATTAATTTGGGATGTTGCGTATTCACCTGTCGACCTGGAATCTGTACTTGATGGATTTGATTTGGGTTAATTGTTTGATTTGCTGGTAACCTTATAATTGGATTGTTATTGGCACCAGTATTTTTCATAGTACTCTGAAGAAATCATAAGTTTATTTATTTATTCATAGGAATTTTTATCAAAAAATGTTGTGATACTTACTTGTCTAATAATTACTTTTTGAGTATTAGGCTGAATAATTTTATTCCCAGCTACAGTTTTTGTTGGAGGAGCTGGAAGTATTTTAGCCGGTGATCTAGATACAACTGCTACCTTTGATCCTTGGGTAGTAATTGGCTGTGAAACCTTATTGACGACCATTGCCTTTAAAATAAAATGATTATAAAGTAATGTTTAGATAAAGACATCTTTTTTTGAATATTTACTTGTTTTTGTCCACTTGAAGGTAAAATATGTTGTACTTTATTTGATGATTGAATGAGACCCATTTGTTGAGCTTGGGCAAAAGTTATAGTTTTTGTAGGACTACCCATACTTACATTTGACGCAGTGTTTGAAACAAACTTAATAGTTTGACCAGCAGCTTCAGCAGGAGTTGCAATCAAAAGTTGTTGATTACTCTGGGCTGGAGTATTTGAAATTATCATCTTTGTGGTAAAAACCTGAGAAGATAGATTTAAGTTTTAAAGAAATATTCTGATGTTAACAACACATTAGAAAATGGTACAATTAACTTACATTTTTGTTTTGCTGAAGATTCTTTTTACTAGCTATTGGTTGCGTTGATTTTGCTGTATTAGTTCCAGTTGTTTTAGCAGCAAGATTTGGTGGTTTAGTAGTTGGTGCAGCCCGTAAAACAACATTTCCATCTGGCGTTTGACCAGACATAATTGTTTGAGCCAGAGTTTGCAATTGATCTTTAGGAATTGACGCAGAAGAAGGGTGTGATATTTTCAAAAAATGTTGTTGTCCACCAACTGAAGGCTGAACAATCAACATTGCTTGCCTTTGAGTAGCTGGTGCAATGTTTTGCATAGTCTATAATCAGAAAGAATCATATTAGCAGAACCCTTTTGAATATTAATAATATTTTACAATATATGTAAATAAAACTCACAGAGGTGGTAGTTGCTGGAGCAATTTTTTGCAATGCTGGTTTCTCAGGTACCAAGCTAAAAGTTCCAGTTGGATCAGCAGTAATAATAAATTTGGGCTGATTGTCATTCGACATTTCCATACTGGTATTGCCAGCAATTTCTGACATATCAACATCAGGAACAATTGTCTCTGGGGTTTCCTCGACCTCCATTTGAAGACTCGACTCTTGTGCACCAACTTGCTGCTCTGCATTCATACTTTTGATTTCTGCCTCTATATTGGCCAGAGTTTCATAATCATGAGAACCCAACTGATCATTGGATCCTTGGTCAATCACCAATGCATTGACACTGTCGTCGCTCATGGGTACGGGCTCAGTTGGACTCGAATTATCCACCTCCATTTTCGGTGCTTTTTTTTTTATTTCAACTCACGAAATGCACAATAAATAATCTGCAAAGATGCAAGTACAGCGTGGTTAACTCAACATTGTCTCTCGAACGTACTTATGTTTTATTTCAAAGCGTACGGGAAAAAAGCAACTAATATCGAAGAGGAGGATAACGCCTCGATCTTGATATCAATTCATCAATGAAAAGCACAACGAGTCCGAATAATCAAATTCAATGGGTTCGTAGCAAAACGCGGGATCGAGCACACATTTGAAAACACGCACACAAACGCAGCCGCCGCCGCACACAGCACGCCCGTATACAAGTTCTGTATAGTAGTAGCGTTCGATATATACTGTACCTACGCACACAACGACGCGCTCCGTATTGCAGTATATACACCAGCGCATCTATGCCCTGGCGAGGCGACTCTGGATTTAAAAATTCAAAAATTCAAACTCACGCCGAGCCTCTCACGCGACGGCACTATATCATACGAGTACGCCGTGTATATAGCAGCGGCAGCATAGGCTCTCTCGGCCTTTTTTCACACGAATTACGTAAAGAAGCGCGGGGCCCAGATGAGTCGCGCGCGGTCGAAACTCGAATTACGCCGAGAGAAAAACTGTAATGAAAAATACGCCGGATCGAGAGCTCGTATCAATGGTGCATCAAAAGTATCGACAATCATTATCTGCTTGTGCTCGTCGGGGACCTCGTATTATTATTCGTATACCTAAAAACTCGGTATAATAATTCGGAGCAACATTAGCGCCATTGCTATCTCGTGGCTGGACTCTTCGAGTAGTCGCGCGCGCCATTTTCCCCCCGTAGCGCGCAGCCACGATGCTTGAAAAATTGAATTCCACGCAGCATAGGCCGCGTATATAGCGTTATATTTATACTATATATAGTGTGTACGTAGTGTGTACACACGTATACGAGGCACCTCTAACACGTATATATCGTTGCAGTGGTATATACGAACGGGACACATACTGTACACATTATATGAAATAAAAAAAAAACTTGCCGCAACGCTCTAATGCGCGAGTCGATATTCTATGGGATACTATACGCGGTGTGAACAAGTCCGACTTGTGTGCGGCTTTCTGCTTTAGCGCCGCCGCTTCGATTTAATTCAAATTCGAGGCAATCCCATGATTTAAATGTCATATTCATTGTGGAATTCGAGCACCGAGATATGCAATTCTCGTATATGCGTGGGTCGTGGAGCGTTACATGACCCGTCTTTTTACTCGTATATCACGGTGATCATCCAACGCGCGCGCAAGACAGCACCAACTCCGAAAGTGTAATTTGGAAATTTCTTAAATGAAAATCACGTGCATGTGCCACTTGTATACATTTCGTAAACACGAGCACGTGCTTACGTATGCGATGTCCTGACGCGGGGCGCGTCTTTCGGGAAAATCAAATCGTCCTCAAAACTCATACAAATTTCGTACATTATCATCGTACCTGAGTCACCTATGTACCGTGTTATATGTTTCGTACACGCGCATCGCGGATAGTGGCTATTGCAGTCGCGACACGACCTTCTATCTACAATATACACATACATAGCACACATTTGAATCATAACCCATGCCCCCCACGGTTAAAGATGCAGTTGACTTACCTTTTTTTTAAAAAATCTTAGTGCTGCGATGGATCGAAACTTTTTGAACTTGGCTCATACGTCACGCATAATCTTCTTTACCCGTGCACGCGCGAGAGGTACGGGGATAGAGATGGTAAACAGTTCGATCGTGACGACGACGACGATTCAAAAAGGCGAACCAAATATATCAGCTGTTCGATCTATCTGTCGCTCGGTTTTTTACAATTAAAAAACACACGCGAAGCCACGAACCAAACACGTAGGCAATTACCGCACCGAAAACTTCACTCGATAAACTTCTTCTTTATCGTTCTATCCACGCACACGGCACACGAGGTGGTGAAAATATATACAATCAACCAAACACAACTCGAGTCCAAGTTGTATCCAAACTCGGTGTGTGCAAGCAGTCAGTGATAGTATACACACACGATGCAGCTGCGCGGCGGCGTTGATTGGAGTGCGCGCGCGCGCGGGCACCCGTAACTGCTTACTACGACGAGTGGTGTCGCTGGTGCGGCACGCGTTGATCAGAAAATATTCAGAAGAAGAGTTTCTTCAAAGAGAGCCAAAAAGACCGTAATCAAACCTCGAAGCGTATCCCCGTTCTGTGCTCGTTCGCTTCATGGGCATGAACACGGCAGCGACCAATTGAAAAAGAGACACAACTATTGGAAAGAATGTGAATTTTTACGAGGAAAATGAAATGTCGGAAACGATGAAGACGCCGGAGACACTGCTCGATTTGAACGAAAAGACACAACACACGGCGACGATTGAAGAACACGAGACGTTTTTCCGACCGTGAATGATCGCGTATACACGCAGGCAAGAGATCGCAAGAGGCGATTGAAATTGACAGCGATTCGAATAATGAGAGAACGCGCAGAAGACCAACGCGCATCGCTCGCTCGCCTGTGTGAGCCCAGTTTTGTATCATTATCATTTACCATATCGCGTCATCGCGGCCGGATTATTTTGCCGTGCGCGGCGTCGGTGCGCGCGCGGATCGTGCCAATTTTTGAATTCGATTCAAAATGAATATCGTATAGGGCGAATTAATATTTATTTTCTGCTTTGATGATTGATAGGAGCGATTGATTTTGACAATGATTTTTTAACGCTCTTTTATTGAAAATTCGAAACATCTTTATTGGAGCTCGTTGTTAAATTTCGGGCTGAATGTTGATTTCTGCGATTCTTGCAAGAGAATAGAATGAACATGTCCTGTGTTAATTAATCGTACGAACAATAATGCTGTCGTATAAAAATTGAAAACATAAAAAGAAAGCAACGTTATCGACTTGATTTTTCGCTTTCTGTAAAGTGCTGCTGAAACGACTGCGCTGCGAAACTTCAAACTCGTCCGCGGTCATAACCTTACAAGTCCTACCCGCAAACAGCATCGTGAGAGATCATCGCGTTCGGCTGTCTATGTGTACTACCTATCTATATGCAGCAGTAGCATATATCGCACAACATAGACATCGCATACATAACACGCATACACACTCCGAGACTGATCCCGGCGGTGTCTTATTATACTCGACTCTCGTATACACAGGCATAATCAGGAGTCGGTGCTCAGAATCGAGGCCTATATAAATCATCGCCATAATCACCGAGGACTTTTATCGGTCTTCTACCGAGTATAGTCTTGTTTTGTGTGTTCCCGTTGAAAAGTCGACGACGGGCCGAAGAACATGGTGGTCACCGTAGCCGCGCTAATGCGCCAGCAGCTCGCCGCCCTGGCCCACTCGGGCGGCTCTCACAAGGATCAGGCCGACAAGTAAGCAGGCGTTTTATTCATGTTTTATTCTGTTTTCGTATCGTTCGAACGTTGCGATTTTGCAAGGCTTTATCCTCTAATTTTTTACACGCAGATATCGCACGTACTTGGACACGATCCTCAATGCTACCGGCGAGGAACTCACCGAGGCCCTAAAGGTTTTCGTCGAAGCAAGTAAGATCGATTTCTCACTCACTTGTAGCCTTTGATTTGACCTTTGACAATACTCGTACTCATGCCTCTGTTCTTCTCTTGTTTACGCAGTCGTCAACGAGAACGTGAGTTTGGTTATTTCGCGACAAATTCTGACAGACGTGAGCAATCGGCTGCAAAAGCTGCCAGATGAAATTTCCAAAGCTGTTTCTCATTACACACTAGATAAGGTAAGCCAGCAGCTAGTAATGTTTGTGATGAAAGTTTTTACAGGAACTGTGAATGAAATTATTACTCATTTAACAGGTACAACCTAGAGTAATTTCATTCGAAGAACAGGTTGCCAGTATCAGGCAACATTTGGCGGATATCTATGAACGTAATCAGAATTGGCACGAAGCAGCCAATGTTCTTGTTGGTATACCACTCGAAACTGGTCAAAAGTGAGTTTCTAGATAGTTTATTGATTGCTTTTTGAGTGAATGTTTAAATAAAATATTTTCCAGGCAATATACAGTGGACTATAAACTCGATACATATCTGAAAATAGCAAGATTATACTTGGAGGATGATGATCCAGTTCAAGCTGAAGCTTTTATCAACAGAGCATCATTGTTACAGGTACTTGAATTGAAAACAATTGAATTTCAAAAAAAAAAAAAAAATAATAATTTTCTGATACCAAGTTATCTATTTATTCATAAATAACTTTACTTTGTTTTAGGCTGAATCTAAAAATGAACAGCTTCAAATTTATTATAAAGTTTGCTATGCCAGAGTATTAGATTATAGAAGAAAGTTCATAGAAGCAGCTCAAAGATATAATGAGCTGTCGTACAGATCTATAATTCATGAAGATGAAAGAATGACTGCACTCAGAAATGCTCTCATCTGCACAGTGCTCGCATCAGCTGGTCAACAAAGGAGTCGTATGTTAGCCACATTATTCAAAGATGAACGGTGTCAACAACTTCCAGCTTACTCCATTTTAGAGAAAATGTATTTAGATAGAATTATTCGTCGCTCAGAGCTGGAAGAATTTGAGGCTCTTCTTCAACCACACCAAAAAGCATGCACATCTGATGGCCTAGGCTCTACTATTTTGGATCGAGCTGTCATTGAACATAACTTGCTTTCAGCTAGTAAATTATACAATAACATCACATTTGAAGAGTTGGGCTCACTTTTAGAAATACCCCCAACTAAAGCTGAAAAGATTGCCAGTCAGATGATAACAGAAGGAAGAATGAACGGCTACATCGATCAAATAGATTCAATTGTTCACTTTGAAAGTAAGTAGTTTCGGATTTCTTGATGAAATTGAACAAATTTTTACGTAAATTATTCTTTAATTTTACAGCAAGAGAAAGCTTACCTACTTGGGATAAACAAATCCAGTCTCTCTGTTATCAAGTAAACCAAATAATTGAAAAAATTGCTCAAGCAGAACCTGATTGGATAGCAGCACAAACCATGGATGATCAAATGGTGCATTAATATAAAATAGAATCTACGTTTTTAAGTAATTAAAAATTACAATTGTTTGCCTAAAAGATAACTATAAGATAAAAAAAGTGTAGTACATACCACCAGTGCCACCATTTATAATTAAAAAGTATCTGCTATGTGAATACATTTTTTATGTGATTTAAAAACTATTTTAAAATCAAAGTAAACAAAGGAATCTTTGAAATCACAATTTTTTTTGTAAATAAATCACTACCACAAAATTTAACCATGTTCTTCTTTATTGACACACCTGCCAGAAAAAGCTAGTGAATGATGTAATACGATACGTATAAATACAGTGAAATACTATAAAAACTATAAACTACATAAAAAATTAACATAAATGTATTAAAAATTTTGAGTGAAAGTAAAACGTGTTCAGTTCCAGTTTCGTTATAACTTCATTTATTATTATTTCATCATGGATTTATCCATATTAATTCATACTATTTTTGTTTTAACGTCACGTTTTTACTTAACTTAGAATTCAAGATGAGGTTGTTGTCTTAAAATTTAACAAACACAATGCTTTTTACAGCCACTTAATACAGAGCTCTTTTGATTCTTAAATGAATTATTTTATTTGCGTCACGTCTTGCGCTGAATGTTTTAATTACATATTTAAAATCGTAGGCTGTGTAAACAATTGACAATAATGTCTCGTAAAACAAGATGCGTTAAAGTTCGAGTGACCCATCTAGGGCATGTCTACCTACATTACATTACAGGCAAAAATCGGTTTGAAGCTTGTAACCGTGACTTGGTCATTATGACGCAAGACAGTGTAATGAAGTATTTTTTTAAAGGGGCAGGATTCACTTTGACTTGGAAATTTAAGCCTCCAATTCAAGAGCAAAACCAACTTTGTGTCCACCAGATCCAAAGTTCTTGCCATCAATGTTTGCAGACAGAGTGAGCGATACACCTGAAATTACAAATTTAATATTTTAAAATCATTCATTATTATTTTAAAGCAAATATATATTTTTTAAATATTATTAAAAGACACACGCATAAAGTATTTAAATTCAAGCCATAGTTTATAGAAACTCAAGCACATAAAATAACATCCTGTCTGCAGCTACTTTAAATGTCTGAAGTTCACCGTAGGTTAATCTAATTATAGAATAGCAAGTGATGTGACTATAAATAACAAACCATAGACAGCTATTATTTTGAAGATAAAAATGGAATTTTCTGCTCAACTCAAGTGAGTAATTGAAATAATATTTATTTACACAAACTGCTCCGAATTTTTACTAGTTCGTGTTATTTTACTCTTGTAAAATTGTAAATTAATTTTATAAATTTAACTTACCACTGTGCAATTTTTGCTGGTATCCCAAACCAATTTGCAGTTGAGAATTGATCTTAGCTCTTACACTCACATCGCGATCAAGATCATACTTGGTACCAAGACCGAATTGTGTGACATTGTTGCTAGAGTTCCAAGCAAGGTTAATAGCTCCCTCCAAATCAGGCTTGATTTTGTGATGGATAGATCCTCCAAATTCACGTCCGTTATCACTAATAAATGAAAATTGTTATTAGACTTTTGAAATACAAGACAAACATTTTTCAAATTGAACCAGTCAAATTGCAACTTACACAGATGTGTGAAGATGGAAATCAGAAGCATTGAAACCAAGAGCAAAGTTGTTCTTGGTGATTTTGCTGGTTTGAGAATCAAAACCAACCTGGTAACCAGCCAACCAACCTGCAATTCATAAAAATAAATTTAATTTTGAGTTCCATGTAAAATATATTATAATGATAAATGAAAATCTTACTTTGGTATCCAACTACAGCAGAGGCGTTGATTAGAGGGCCAGCTGAGAGGCTGAGATCAAAATCTGCAGTGGCAGCAATGTTCTCATGTTTGTATGTGGTCTTCAATTTACCAGTTTTGTTACTGAATAAAAAATTGAACAATTAAACATCAGTCAAAATCAATAAAACATTATTACACGTGTATTGTGCCAAAGTGCTGCTTACCCAGTCTGAGGGGAGAAGGTGGAACTGTAACCGATGGTCAAGCCCTGGAGAGGCTTGTCGGCGAGGGTGATGTCGGCTCCCAGGGTATTGTCTGTGTTCCATTTCTCGACGAAGGTCAGACCGTACTCCTTGATCTTGTACTTGCTCTCCAAGGTGCCAAAGACCTTGCCGGTGTCCTGGTTGGAGACGCCACCGGACGAGAACTCGACGCCGGAGTCTGTCTTGGTCTTGACGTCGAGCTTCAGCAGGCCAAAGTGGTATCCCTTGCCGAAAACGTCGCGGGCATTCTTGCCGAGATCGCCATACGTAGGTGGAGCCATTTTCTATACTGAAACAACACACAACACAGCACGTAAGTTAAGAGACACGTGATAAGCCGATTAGCATGCAGAGAGAGCAGCAGCGGTGTTAGATAACCGGAGAGGGTCCGGTGACGAAGAAAGCAACAACAAAAAAAGTAAGAGGAAGAAAGGCACGGGGGCGCCGAGTGATTCTCACTTATTATGTGTATAATATAGATGCACTCGTCGAACGTGGCCGAGAAGAATGAATGGAAAGGGCGAGCTTGATATATCACGTATCGCGCGCCGAGGAAACTGACCCGATTTGAGTAACGACGACGAGACTCGAGTGCACAAATAATACGTAAGTAAGTACACACAGGTATAATACGCCTGCTGCTGCTGCTGCGCGCGCTAGAGAGAGAGAAAAAGAGAGTAACCTTCGCGGCTGGCTAAACAGACATGTCTGTGTGTTGTATATGTATGCGTGTGCAATGTACTTCAGTACTGCGATATATATAACTGGGTTGAAACTGAATTCCAGAGGCTTAGATTGAACGCGAAGGCAAAAATCGATCACGCAGGCCTGGAGAGAACTGCAGTCCAGGCACCGAGGGACACTTTGACGCGTGTTGTTTTACGCTCTTTTCCGAATTATTCTTTATCGTTGTTATTTAAGCACGTAACGACGTTAACCTTCGCACGCGCGCATGTGTACGTATGTGCGAGGGGTTGGCTGACCGACTTCAATCCCATCCCACCCTTCCGAGCCTCCCTCCGCGAAAAACAGCGGACACAGCTTCCGCAGGATTTTTTTACTCCTCCCCGAGCTTACCTTGAACGGATACGAGGATCGTGCGAATTTGCGATCGAGAAGCTTTTATTAATCACTATTAATACTAACTGTGCCAAACGACGAGGGGTCCCCGAAGTATAACTACTTTATATTGTATCGACCAGCGACGACTACGTTAGCGTTGCTGCTCTGCCAGCTCGACTCGACACTACTATACACTGAGTCGCGCCACGGAGCAGCAGCACATTACATAAGGCTATCAATTCGTAGTTCGCACATCGGGGGCGCGCGCTCGAGTCTTCTCTCTGCGCCGTTCTGCGCGCTTTTTCTACCCTAACCTTTTTGCAAGTTTCGGAGCATAACAATTAACGACTGCAGTCTCGAATGCGAATTTTCCAAAAAGGTTCGTGCTTCGTCGTTTGACGGCATCGTTCGAAAAGCATCGAACGACATTTCGCGATTCGATCGATCGTTTTACATTTTTTTTGTCGAGCGACGACACGTCGATGAGCCGTGCCTCGTCGAGCCGGTATCTTTATGCATGGAATCGTCTAGATTGGAACGCGTGTCGTCACTGAGACGAAGCGATTAACCGTCGTTACGCGAACGCGAGCTCATACATATACTTGCGAAACCTTGGCGAGTCCACGTGTGTCGCTTCGCAATTATTTTTTCGTCGTCTATATTCACACGATCGATGCACCAAACACGAGATCCAATAGAGAAAAAAAAGGAGTAATTACGAGTACTCACAGATTCTGTGGTTGGATTTGCTCAAGTCGGCGAATTTATTACGGTAGAGTCCTCGCGATGAAGACGTCGTCGGTTATGAGATATATGTTGTAACGTCGCGTGACACGATCTCGAGCAACTGAAATCAGCTCTCCCGTTTTTCTCCTATCTATCTACTTCTCTTTCTCTCTTCTGCCAGAGGCCCCCGCGGAGTTTGCGCATTGGAGCCCGGTTGTTTCGGAGCACACAACACCGCGGCAAAACTGGCGCAAAAAAATTAAACCAACTCGCAGCCGCAATTTTCTCTCTTCGATGTCAGGTATTATAGGTATTTCTTCGAGACGAATCGCGAACGCGATAAACGATCGAGGGTGTTAACTTCGAGACGACGTTCGAAACTTCGCGCGGTAATTTCTGGCGCGCGTTTCCTCGTGTTCCAAAAATATTACACGAGTCGTTATTTTATGCTAACAAAACCGGCGAAGCAGTTGCCCCTCCGCGCCAGACTCGTCTCGAGACTTGGAGAGTTTAATAAACTCTCGGTGCATCGGGTTGTACATAACAAGAAAGACTCCGTTTTCAGCGCGCGACTTACGAAAATCTAGTTGGCCCGTCGCCGACGCACAGACACACACACACACACACACACACACACACACACACACATGCGCGCATACACATATAGACACGAGCGAGCCGCTTTAAAGCTTATATTTTGGTTGTCAATTTTATCCAACGTACATATACCTAAGCTGCACCGCAGCTCGTCGTTGTCATCGTAGTTACACACACACTGAGGTACGAAAAACGTAAATATATATACGGGTAACGGGGAGCTTATAAAAAGACACGGCCGACCTGAGAGCGGAGTCAGTTTCTCGGTGCTTTCTGCCAAAGAAAAGACACACGCACGCACGACCCCAAAAAACGACTATATAATTAAGCTGCGCGTCGATTCGTGCAATATTACGGCTGTTGTAATACGTTTCATGTGAACGATTAAACAAGAACACAACAATGACGGACAAGAAGTCGGTGAGTAATATAAACAATTGCATGTACTTTTTTATTATTGATTCGAATGAGAGGGTAAAAAATCGGAGTTGACTGGTGTCGCGTGCTTGCGATAAATCGCAAACGTTTTACCGACGATTACTCACAAATCTGCGCACTATGCACAGGGTGACGGCGGCGATCTCAAGTACAAGATCGAGCGGAGCGATCGGGTGGGCCGCTACCTCGTCGCCGCGAAGAGCCTCGAGGCGGGCGAGGTCATCCTCGAGGAGCTGCCCTTCGTCGTGGGGCCCAAGGCCGCCAGCTATCCCTGCTGTCTCGGCTGCTACAGTCCCTGGCCACCTGTTCCAGTGGAAGGTGATGGTACCCCTGCCGGCCCCCTGTGTCCGGACTGCGGCTGGCCGGTCTGCGGCGACGAGTGCGCCCGCGTGAGTCAGCATCGCGACTACGAGTGTCGCGTCTTCGCCGAGGCCAAGGAGCGCTTCAACGTGCAGGAGGCGCTGGGCTGCGATCGGGCCCAGGGCGTGCCCCACCTCGAGTGCGTGACCCCGCTCAGGCTGCTGCTGGCCTCGGAGAAGGACAAGGTGAGGTGGGAAAGCGAAGTGAGCTGCATGGAGTCGCACGACAAGGAGCGCCGCGAGAAGCCCCAGTGGCAGGCCGATCAGGTCAACGTCGTCGAGTACATCAGGAACAGACTCAAGCTCGACAGGTATGATAATTTGATTTTTTTTTCATGTAGCCCTAACGAAAATCGTTTCTTCTAGAAAGATTAATAAGACTTTGTAAACTTCTATATACTTTTATTGATTGATATAAATTCGAGTTTGAGACTTTAATAAAAGTTTATAGAAGTTTATAGAAGTTTATAAATATTTAATAAGAGTTAGTAACGTTTTAAAGTTTTTTTCAATTTCCGGTTACAATTATGTCAACTTTTATAAAAAGTTATGATCTATTAATAAAAATTATTTCATGCTTACAAAAGATAATAAAAGATAATAAAAGTTTATAGATCTTTCTATTTAGCAATTTCAAATTCTGAAAAAATCAAAACTATATTATAAATATTTATAAGTTTTTATAATAAGTCATAAAAGTTTATATAATTTATTTGATTCATGGGTGCTAGAACAACTGCGCTATCGTACACGGCAATTATTTATTTATCTTTCGATTCTCGATGAAACAGATTCAGCGAGGAGCTGATCCAGCGCTGCTGCGGCATCCTCGAGATCAACAATCACGAGATACGCACGAGTCGGGGTTTCCTCGCGCGTGGCCTCTATCCGCGGGTCTCGATCATGAATCACAGCTGCGTCTCGAACACGGCGCACAGCTGCGACCCCGCCCCAGGGGCCGACTTCAGGGTGCAGCTGCGCGCGGCCGTGCGAGTCGCGGCGGGCGCCGAGCTCACCGGCAGCTACACCCACGCCCTGCTGCCCACGATGCTGCGCCGCCAGCATCTGGCCGAGGGCAAGTACTTCGACTGCGCCTGCACGCGCTGCTCCGATCCGAGCGAGCTCGGCACCCACATGTCCTCCCTCAAGTGCAACAAGTGCGACAACGGTTTGGTGCTTCCGCTCGACTCTCTGGGTAGGTGTTCGGTCATTTTACTGTTGAAAAGTTTGACTGAATTTCGAGGAGAGATTCTAGCTGAAAATCCATCTGTAATTCAGTTTAATCACAGATGGAATCGCTTTAATTTTAGTTTGATTCCAGACGAAATCGTTTCGATTTTAGTTTGATTCTAGCTGAATGGCTGAATTTTCGAGCTCACAATTCTAGACGTATTAAATAGGCTGGATTCCCAGATGGATTTCCAGTTAGCGGTTAAATTTTCGATTTTTGCCTGAATTCTTAGACTGGAAAATTCTGTTAATATATTCTATCAAAAATCTAGTTTAAGAATTCAGCTAAAAATCTTGCTGGAATCGAGTTCAAATCAAAGTGATTTCCTCTGGATTTCAGCTGGATTTTAGCTACATTTTTTGATTGAAAAATTAAGCTAGTAAATTTAGTTAAAAATATTTTTCTAAAAATCAAATTTAAGAACCCATCTGGGATCAAGTTATAATCAAATTTAGTCAAGCTGGATTCCGGGTGGATTTCCAACTGAAATCGTCTTGTTAAAGTTTGATTACAGCTACATTTATCGAATGGATTTTCAAGCTCAATATTACAGACGTGTTTTTGGGATGGATATTCAGAGGGATGTAATCTCAGCTGGATTCCAGCTACATTTTTTGACTGAAAAAAGAGAAAGAGAAGAGAATTCAACTGGAATCACATCCATCTAGAAATCCAGCCCAAAAATACGTCTGTAATATTGAGACCCAAAAATAAGTCTGTAAAATCCATTTGAAAAATGTAGCTGCAATCAAATTAAAACAAGGCTATTCAAGCTGGATTCCTGGTGGATTTGCACCTAGAATTTTTAACAGTGAATAGTTCCATTTTCTTTCATATAATCATACATTATATCGCGATGCCTATGCGCAGATCCCGAGAGCCAATGGAAGTGCACGCACTGCGACTTCTCGACGAGCGGCCAGGCGGTGCGCCGCGTCCAGACGATCATACACGCGGACATGGAGCAGGCCGAGGCGTACACGGCGGCGGACGGGCCCGAGGCCATACAGCTGCGCGAGTCCTTCATGAAGAAGTACCACTCGGTGCTGCATCCGCGCCACGCGCTCCTCACCATACCGCGCTTCTCGCTGGCCCAGCTGTACGGCCGCGTCGAGGAGTACTTCCTGGACGATCTGCCGGACGTCGTGCTCGAGCACAAGATCGAGCTGTGCCGGCTGTGTCTGCAGGTGCTGGACAAGGTCGAGCCGGGTCTGCAGCGCTCCCGGGGCATGATGCTGTACGAGCTGCACGCCCCACTGCTGTTCATCGCCAAGGGCCAGTGGAGCGCAGGGGCGATCGACGCGCCCACCCTCAAGTCCAAGATGACCGAGGCGGCGCAGATACTCAAGGAGGCCGCGGACATACTGTGCCTGGAGCCGGCTGCCACGCCCGAGGCCGAGATCGGCCAGGGTGCCAAGCTGGCTCTCGAGCAGTTGAACAAGTCCATCGCCGATCTTTAATGATATTGTCCTTTGTACATAATATATATCTCTCAACGTCTTCCTAAATTATAAACTCGTGTATGTGCATTGTGCACCATTGGACCGAGAAAAGTCGAGTCTTGCCGAACGCCTATCTTAAGGAAAATTGAGCCTCTAGTCTCAAGATTTATGCTTGCATTAGCACTGCTATCATAATTATTAATAAAAGAATCAACGAATAAATTTTTTAAAAATTGTCTTTTGTTTCGTGTAGTTACGCCTATATGATCACGATAAAAGAAATACTGTTATGATCCACATGAATAGTTTTTTTGTTCAAAAATTGCCCCACTTTATTTTTTAATAAAATATCAATGAAAATTTAACTTGAATCGATTATGCAACAGTCGAAAAGTAAGTTCAACCACATTTCTATCTAGCCCTGCACAAAACTGGACTTAATTAAATTTTACTAAAAAATAACAATGGTCACCGTAAGCATTTCAACGCTGTTAGCGAAGAATAGCAAGTTTCTGTATATTTCGTTAATAACGTAGATTTTTTTTGAAAATTTAATCTCGTTCGAATCGAATTTTTTTGAGTACCTGCACCCCGATCAAAAGAAAATAATAGATGTCTCTATGAGTTTTGCCACACCCAAGCGAGATTTAGGTCTAGAATAAAAAATACCATCGTTACAGAGTACTCTAAATTCGTGTCGAAAATATAAAGCAACGATCAACGCGTTCCTGCATGTCTCATACTCTCATCTCACTTTGTATTATGCAATACACATTATTAACCTATATGGGTCGTTATGTCGCCGGCCGCAGCAGCGTCGTCGCACAAGCTGGTGCCGCATGAACGTAAACAAAGAAACATCGCATCGATTGCATTTAGCGATGGTGAAAGCAGTGAAAAATATCTTATCGAGAGAAAAAAAAATTGCGTTGTTTGATCTGTGAGTGAAAGATGTCCTCGTCCAGTGAAGAATCCGATGAAAATTTACACGGTGAAGCCGAAGAAAACAACGCTAAACAAATGGATGATCTCGAAAAAGTCAATTTTGAAAAACTAAGGAGCCTGCGAGATAAGGTCAATTGGAAGATTGAAAAAGAGCGAGGTGAATTCTTCAATGAACTTACCAACTTGATCAGAAATTGGGAAGGCCCGTATCCCGATGTTCGAAGCATTTTTCGGCCTGAAGAAATCGATTGGCTTCTCACGGAGGAAGTGACGAACTTCGATGAAAATGAGAGGAGTGGACTAAGTATCGTACAATTTTTGATCTGCACTGGTTACAGAGACGAGCCCAACGTAGATGAAGACGGTAAGCCAATTTTGCGTCGTACCACTGCACTGCACTGGGCAAGTAGAATCGATTGCGTAGCCGTCTTGGATCTTCTTATCGATGACATATACGCCAGATTTGACGTGAATTACATCGACGAGTCCGGTCATACGCATTTTCACGTGATCTGCAAGCATGGCTTCGAACAGCACGTGGAGAGATTCCTCGAGCTCGGATATGATCCCAATCTCCTCGTGGAATCAACCGGTGACTCACCGCTACACTTGGCTCTGAAGTCGGACAACAAAGAAGCGGCACTGTTACTGCTGGAAAACGGCGCCAATGTGAATTTGGCTGACCACAATGGATACACTCCTCTGCACTTGATTTCAAAGAGAGAGTATTGCGACGACGAGCATCATACCTTTGTGAAGACGTTTTTCAAGATCATTAAAGACCAGCGTCGAACGATACGAGTCGAGGCCAGGGATAACTCGGGCCGGACACCACTGGATTGGGCCGTGACGAGTTTCATGCCAGAAGCCGTCGATGAATTTTTAGATCATGGTGGTGATCTGTCGAGTTTTGTTTTTCCTACCGAAAGTTACCTCGACGAGAGATTCGACAGTTGGTTCGATGACTACTGGGGTGATTTTAAATTGCGACTAGCATCTGGTGCTCTGGCCGTCTTGGATTGTCTGAAGAGAAGAGGATACGAACCGCATCGGAACGACGCCGTGACAGTGATGAAATTCTTCGTTAAAAATAAAGTGTTCGGGAAATTAAAAGATCATGAGAAAGAGTTTGTGGATCTTGAAAAATGTTGGTACAACGACAAGAAGTATGCGAAAGTAATGATAAATTCGAGTCTGTCGCTTTGCGACCTGGTTCGGTTGCGACCTACAGAGGCGGAGAAACGACTCAAGTATCTGGATTACTACGAGTTTGCTCACTCTAGAGAATTTTGGTCCATTCCCAATCTCGATCGAGAAGATGACACTTGTGCTGCACATCTGAACGAGATACTATCAAGAAGATTTTGTCGACAATGGGCATTGGATTGTTTCTTGGAGCTGACACAATATAGACTGCCAATTCTCTGCTGTGAAATGATCATCGAAAACTTAAAAAATGAAGATTTATGTTGTATTTGCTTGGCGACTACAGTCTAAATCTTGTGATGGTTCATTCGATTTTGGGTAACAGTTATCATAACAACATATTTTAAACTGCACTAATCAGTTATAGCAAGACTTGTGCATATGTGTAAGTACGAATAAATAAAAAAAAATATTATTTCCAAAATGTTACGATTCAATTAACTTTATATAAGTGTAAACAATTCATTCTTAAAAAAATAGTAACTAAAAAAATATGTTCAGTTCTTTTGTCATCATCTGAAATAAATCTAATATTTGGCAAACAACTATTATTAATCATACTACCGATGATGATCTCAGAAGCAAAAATGCAATAAAAATAATATTTTTATTTTCAAAGAAACACTGCATTTTATATCTTTCAATTTTTTAGACAAAAAAAGACTTGACTAGAGAAATCAATGAAAAAAGTACATGTGTGTCAAATTTAATTTATTTGATCCGATAAGTCATAAGACAAACTCATTATAATCTAATTTTTATTAAGGTTTGTCCTTCAGGTTTCAACTGTAGATGGTAAAAAGAGAAAATCAGATGAATTAAATTATGGTAGAATAATTAAATTATTTTAAAAGTTATATTCATCATCATTGTTTTTTCATTAATGTTATGATATATTTCAGACTCGTTTGAACTAATTTGGACATTTCTGAATTATGTGGAAGTAAATACAATATTATTAAATATCCAATATGATGATACTCTTTTTAAGCCGTATTTTTACATTTTATATAACAAAATCTATAACTATGACATGTTTATCAAGGAATTCTAATTCATGCCACTGCTGTATACATTGAGAGTAGAATATATGATTGAAAAAGTGTGATGCAATTAAACATTTTTTCTATCACTATTAAATCACCCATTTAAAAATCAGTATTGAAATACAGATTTTAACCCATATTTCATCTTGATTTCATGTCAACAAATTCAAATAGAACAGCTTTTTCTTCATTAATAATAATTTCATTGATGCTTTAAAAATAATTTGATTTGAAGAAAGTGAGCTATATGGATATTATAACTTTAATTTTTTTTTTAATTTGAACAATCCCAGTCAGTACAACATCTTTGCTGGATACTGAAATGCTACATATATTAACCACTGCGCACGCGAGTATAGACCTCTCTCTCTTTCCCTTTATTAAAGAGAATCGATGACGTTCAACTACTATTTATACACTTATAGATTTTAGACGAACAGTTTTTGAGTTTAAATCCAGTCAGCAGCTGAGAGCCATGAGCATCAGCTACAAACCTGCCGTGAATACGATTAGAAAGTGTAAGCGCAGCGAAGTGGGGGCGTTGCCACGCCTTTTCTTTTTTCTCTCGAAAACATTTAACTTACATCAGTAAGAGTTACGTCGCCGTAAGTGTAAGAACTGAAAAGAAATTAGGCCGGCATCAGTTTCATATTGTACATTCCGAGCTATTCGTGTCTTTGCGTGCGTGTGTGCGTGAGTGCCTCCAAACAACAATGTCGGCAGGCGATAATTTCGATCGCAGCATCGACCTCGGCCACTGCCGCTACACCTACGAGAGATTGGGCCTCACTCCGTTCCACGAGGTCTGCATGTCGGGCTGCCTGGGGGCGGTCGAGCGATTCCTCGAGCTCGGCCAGGATCCCAACTGCCGCGAGCAGATCGCCGCGGGCCGCGTCGTCGATCCGCCGCTGCACATGGCTCTGAGGCAGCTGTCCAACCGTGAGCTGGTCCGGACGCTGCTGAGGGCGGGCGCCGACCCAAACTTGGCCAACCACGAGGGACGGACGGCGCTGCACGTCGTCTGTCAGCGTCACAACCTCGCCTTCGAGATGGCCGAGTTACTCTTCGAGACTTGCGACGAGGAGGCGTGCCTGCGGGTGCGGGTGCGAGCTGTCGACGCGCGTGACAAGTCGGGCTGGACGCCGCTGCAATTGGCACTGAGCGTCAAGGACTGGAGGCTGGCCGAATTGCTGCTGAGCAGAGGTGCCAATCCGACGTTGGCCGACCCGCGAGGACGTACGTCTCTGCAGCTCGTCTGCGAGGCTTACTCGGCCGACGAAGGATCGGCAACGATCGAGGCCCTGAGCCGCCTCGAGGAACTGGCCCGATCGATGCTGTCCAATCCCAAGTTGGCCAACGAGAAGGGTAGGACAGCTCTGCACCTCGTAGCCGAGGAAGACCATACTCGAGCTACCATCGAGTTCTGGTGTAACAAGGTATTGGCCGGGATCGATCGTCGCGATCCCGAGTGGATCGACGCCCGCGACGAGTCGGGCAACGCGCCGCTGCATCTGGCCTGCGACGCTGCGACCAACCACAGCTGCCACCAGCTCGGCACGAGGATGATCCAGTGGCTGCTGGAGGCGGGCGCCGATCCGAATCCGATCGACTGCGACGGCGTGACACCTCTGCACATCGTCGCCGTGTGCGAGCACGCGCTCGGGCCCGATGGGAACGCGATCTTGGCGGAGCTGCTGTTCGACCTGTGCGAGCGCAGCAGGGGCCAGCGCAGGCGGCTGCTGGTCGACGCACAGGACGATCACGGCGCCACGGCGCTGCACTTGGCCGCGCGGCGAGGCGATCGCGCGTTGACCCGGCTGCTGCTGAGACGGGGCGGCGCCGATCCGAACCTGGCCAACGCCGAGGGATCGACTGCTCTGCACGAGGCGGCGAGGGCGGACGACCACTCGTACCTGCCGGATTTCCTCCTGGAGGCTCGCGGCGGCGACTCGGAGTTCGCTGGCACGGTTCTGGACGTCAACGCCCAGGACAAGGACGGCGACACGGCTCTGCACTTGTCGCTGAGACTGAGAGAGTGCCCGGTGAGGGCCCGGCTGGCGTTGCGCGCGCTGCTGACGCTGGGCGCCGATCCGAGCCTGACCGACGACGAAGGTCTGACCGCGCTGCACTTGCTGGGCTGGGGGAGTTTCGGCGCGGGCCCGATCAGCGAGTTCTTCGCCGTCTGCGACGAGTTGGGCTGGCGCGTCCAGGTGGACGCCCGCGACCACCGGGGCAACACACCGCTGCACCTGGCTCTGGACAACGTCAATGTCGCGGAGGTCGAGGTACTACTGAGACGCGGCGCCGATCCCAACTCGGCCAATGCGGAGGGATCGACTCCTTTGCACGTCATCTGCGGGGGACACGAGCTAAACCGCACCTCGAGTACGAACCTGGTGAGTGCCTTCTTCCGAATGAACGACGAATCTGGCAGGCATCGGATACCGATCGACGCGCGAGACAATCGGGGTCGAACGCCTCTTCAGGGGGCCGCGATGAGTCTCGCGCCCAATAATTTCGAGGTACTCTTGGATCGTGGTGTAGCCGATCTCGCGAGCTTCGTTTTCCCCACCGAGGCGCAATTCGACGAGCACTGTGGACACTTGGTAAACGAATGCATCGAGTTTAAGTTGATGCTGGCGATCGGCGCTATGACTCTGGTCGAGTGCCTGGAAAAAAGGGGATACGAGCTGGAGCGCGGCGACGCCATGGCGATCATGAGAGTCATCGATAAGCTCGGAGTGCTGCGGCTACGAGTGAACGACCCCACGTTTGCCTCGATGCTCGACCAGGACATCGACGTCGCGAAAAATACGATGGTAAAAGACGACGACGGCTCGGATTCCACGACGCTCCACGATCTGATGCGGATGCAACCCGGAGAGGCGGCGAGACGATTCTCGCGCTGGGACTGTTACGAGTTCGTGCGCTCCGCAAAACTGTGGAGACTCGATCGCGAGCCCAGACTGGCCTGTCACTCGCTTCTGTTCGAGATAACGTCGAGGCGATTTTTCAAGAGCTGGGCCCTGGATCCCTTCATGCAGCTGACTCACTGTCGGCTGCCGATTCTCTGCGCCGACATGATCTGCGACAATCTGAACAACGAGGATTTGTTCAATATTTGCTTGGCGGTGGAGGGTCAAGGACGGCCTAGCGATGTCGAACGGAATGATTAGAGTGTTTTTTTCGAGAATGTTTTGCGTTCTTCAAATAAATAAAAAAAATCGAGAAATTGACTTGCATTTCAATTGTTGTTTTTCTTATTTAATTTTATTTCAGTTATAATTATTAAGTTTTATTTTTGAAATTTTCTCAATACATTCAAAAGATTTCTATTTGTTTTACGATTTATTGCATAAAGATGTATTAACGAAATACAAAAAAAATTTTTTGAAGAATATTTAATTTTATGTCAATGTCATACTTGAGACTTAATGAGAGGTTCAGGTAAAACTCAATTATACTCTGGTACGATTTTTATTAAACTTTCAGAAAAATATCGATATAAGTATCTATATATTTTTACAATTGTTGATAAAAAAAGTTAGCACAAGATTGGCTTATCATCTGAAGTGAACTTTCGATAATGATAAAAAACGTTTGAAATATTAGAAAGTCATAATAACACAGCTAATGAAAAATTTGATAAAAAGTTACTATCATGATAAATATAGTCATTGTACTGTTAGGAAATCTAATTATGGAAAATGTGATTCGCCTAATAAAACTTTTCTGAAATTGATATGGAATATTTGATGAGCTAATGTATTCTGGAAATTACTATTGATTTCCATAAAACCTCATATTTTTCCATTAGTTTAAGACTTGATATCTTCATATATTCGTCACGTGCGAAATCCTACTGATCTTCGTGTGCTTTCTTTTGGTGGTAAAGTAAACTCGGTTTTTGTGTAAATTTCTTCTCGCATTTGTTGCATTCGTAATCTTTGCGACCTTCGTGGACTGTCCTTTGGTGCTTCAACAAATCTGATTTACATCCAAATTTTTTTTCACACCTGTCACATCCGTAATCTTTGCGACCTTCGTGAACTGTCTTTATGTGCATTAGCAAATTCGATTTATATCCAAATACCTTCTCACAAATATCACATGAAAAATTTTTGCGACCTTCGTGTATCGTCTTTTGGTGAAAAATCAAATGCGATTTTCGTCCAAATTTTTTTTCACACTTGTCACATGCAAAATCTTTCCGACCTTCGTGGATTGTCTTTTGGTGCCAAAACAAATCTGTTTTTAGCCCAAATTTCTTCTCACACCTGTCGCATGCAAAATCTTTCCGACATTCATGAATTACCTTTTGGTGATTAAGCAAATGACATTTTTGTCCAAATTTTTTCTCGCATTTGTCGCAAACAAAGTCTTTGCGACCTTCGTGCACTGCCCTTTGATGTCTAATTAATCTCCATTTATCTCCAAATTTCTGCTCACACTTGTCGCATGAGAAATCTTTGCGACCTTCGTGGACTGTCTTTTGGTGTAAGAGCAAAGTTGTTTTGTGTCCAAATACCTTCTCACATTTGTCGCATTCGTAATCTTTGCGACCTTCGTGGAATGTCTTTTGGTGGTAAAGTAAACCCGGTTTTTGTCTAAATTTCTTCTCGCATTTGTCGCATGCGAAATCTTTGCGATTTTCATGGACTGTGTTGTGGTGCCTTATCATATCCGATTTACGTCCAAATTCTTTCTCGCAATTTTTGCATGCATAGCCTGTTTTACCTACATGGACTCCCTTTTGATGCTGAAAGAAATTTGGTACTTTTCCAAATTTTTTTTCGGACTTGTCGCATGCGAAATGTTTGCAACTGTCATGTACTGACTTTATATGCAAGAACAAACTATTTTTTGTATCAAATCTTCTTGCGCATATTTCACATAAGTAATTCTTGAAAACTTCGTGGAATATTTTTTTATGCTTCAGTAAAGTTGATTTATTTTCAAATTTTTTCTCGCACTTGTTGCACGTGAAATCCTTGTGATCTTTGTGTACCAATTTTTGGTGCGTAGACAAACTCGATTTTTTCTTAAATTTTTTCTCGCAGCTGTCGCATACAAAATCTTTGTGGACTCTGTGTTCTGATATTTGATGCCTACTCAAATGACTTCGAAACTCAAATTTATTTTCGCACTTGTCGCATGCGTAATTTTTCTCTTTATTGTGAATTGTGACTTGGTGAGTTACCATGCTTGATTCTAGTCTAAATGCCTCTTGGCCAATATCACAAACGTATTGTTTGTCGTCTGAAACAACAATTTTGGGCTCGCTTAAACTATTTTTCGAGTCAATTTCTTCGGATTTTTCATTACTTTTATCCATTGTAGGGTCTGAATTGAACGATTACTTCTGTCTAGTGCCACGAAAAATTAATAAGTAAAATTGATCTTACAGTATTATGGCTTGTTTCATCACGAAAGACAACATACATACTAATTTGTTCTTAGAATAAACATGATCAATGTATTTGAAGGACTATATCAAAATCATATATGATTATATTGTTTACAATTCAATTACCTTATTTATCGTTCGCGTCACACTCGCGTACCCTCGTGCGATAACCTCACTTCGCTATACCAGAAACTGCGACTTACGCATCGAAAAAGGGGGCATTTAGGACAGTACTCTAAATATTACTATAATGCTTCAGGAAAATTTATTTATTTTCGAATTTCCTCTCGCACTTTTTGCATGTATAATCTCCGCGATCCTTGTGTAAGGGAGATCCGCCTATGCTGGCGCCTCACCTATTGTAGCGCACTTTTTATTCACAATGACAAGATATGCGTGCCGGTTTATAAATGATGCTAAAGTAATTTGTATGAACAAACTTACAAACAATTTGTATCAACAAATTACTTTAGCATCATTTATAAACCTGCATGCATATCTTATCATTGTGAATAAAAAGTGCGCCACAATAGGTGATGCGCCAGCGTATACGGATCTCCCCCGCTAAGTTTTGATGCGTAAACATACTTAATTTTCAACAAAAAATATTTTGTATCGATAAAAATACTTAGGAATACGATAAACTAATTATGAGAGCTTTTGCTAATTTTGAAAAAATTTAGAAAACTTTTTTGGTTTAATTAATTTTTTGGAAAATTATTTTATTAACGATCACGTTTTTCTTAGCGGATATAATCTATCTGTTAGCAAGTTCATGAAAATGTTTTACTATCTCATGTTTAATGAATGAAGAGTCGCGATATTATTACGTAGGTTTATCAAAAATCCAGTAGCCAATTCAATTCTTACTCCATTCAAAGCTCAAAACAAAAATTTTGTACATAAACTATGTATAAGTATCTATAAATATTTACATTTGTCAATCATCATTTTTCACGCAAATGTGGCACCTATCAATCTTTACAACCTTCGTTTATTTTTCTTTTGTGCAAGAGCAAATGTGGTTAAAATCCAAATTTCTTCTCTATTTATTGCATCCGAAATCTTTGCGACTATCGTGTACACTTCCTTCATGTGCGTTGAAAAATTGAATTAATATCCAAATTTCTGCCCTTTGCAATCATCATGGACAGATTTTTGGTGCTTTATCAAATTGCCTCGAGTCCCAAATTTTTTCTCGCATTGGTTACACTCGTAGTCTTTCCAACCCTCATGGACTTTCTTGAAGTGTGAGAGCAAATTCTGTTTTGCTCCAAACTTTTTCTCGCAATCGTTGAATGCAAAATCTTTGCGACTTTCGTGAACTGTCCTTTGGTGTATAAGCAAACTCTTTTTTTGTCCAAATTTTCGCTCGCAAATATCGCATGCGTAATCTTTCCGACCCTCGTGAACTGTTTTTAGGTGAATGAGGAAATTTCCTTTGTAATTAAATTTTTTCTCACATTTATTGCACGCGAAATCTTTGCATCTGTCGTGAACCGTTTTTTGATGTTTTCTCAAATTGCCTTGATCCCCAAATTTCTTCTCGCACTGGTCGCATGCGTAATCTTTGCGACCTTCGCGTATCGTCTTCTGGTGAAAAACTAAACTAGATTTGTATCCAAATTTCTTCTCGCATTTTTCGCATGTGTAATCCATTCGACCTTCGTGAATTATCTTATGATGGTAAAGTAAACTCGTTTTTCCTGTAAATTTCTTCTTGCACTCGTCGCATACGAAATCTTTCCGATCTTCGTGTACTGTCCTTTGGTGCTTCAACAAATCTGATTTACATCCAAATTTTTTTTCGCAACTGTTGCAAGTAAAATCTTTGTAAACCTTATGCAAAGTCTTATCGTGGGAGAGCAAACGATGTTTTCGTGCAAATTTCTTCTCACACTTGTCACATCTAAAATCTTTACGTTTTTCATGTACTGTCTTGTAGTGTTGTATCAAGTTGCTTCGAACCCCAAATGTCTTCTCGCACTTGTCACATGCGTAATCCTTACGACCTTCATGGACAGTCTTTTGGTGGACGAGCAAATTTTGTTTTTGTGAAAATTTATGTAGACACTTATCACATTCGAAATCTTTACATCCGTCGTGTACTATTCTTTGGTGGTAAAGCAATTTTGGTTTTCGTGTATATTCCTTTTCACACTTGTCACATGCAAATTTTTTCCGATCCTTATCAACTATTCTTTGGTGCTTCAACAAATCTGATTTATGACCAGCATGTACTGTTTTTATGTGCAAGAGAAAACTATGTTTCGTATTAAATCTCTTTGCGCAGATTACACATGAGTAATCTTTGAACACTTTGAAGCCGAAATCCTTGCGATCATTGTGTACTGTCTTTACATGTTTGAGCAAACTCTGTTTATTTCCAAATCTCTTGGCACACTTTTCACATAAGTAATCTTTAAAAACTTCGTGGAATATCTTTTTATGCTTCAGTAAAGTGGTTTTATTTTCAAATTTTCTCTCGCACTTGTTGCACGTAAAATCTTCACGATCTTTGTGTACCAGTTTCTGGTGCGTAGTCAAACTCGATTTTTTCTTGAATTTTTTCTCGCAGATGTCGCATTCAAAATCTTTGTGGACTCTGCGTTCTGATATTTGGTGCCTACTCAGATGACTTCGGAACTCAAATGTCTTTTCGCACTGGTTACATGCAAAACCTTTTTTTTGATCGTGAAGTGTGTCTCGGTATGTTATCATGCTTGATTCTTGTGTGAATGCCTCCTGACAAATATCAGAAATGTGTGGTTCATCGTCGGAAACAACAATGTCGTGTTCACTTGAATTATTTTTCGAAACAACTTTCTCAAATTTTTCTTTACTTCTATCCATTGTAGGGTCTGAATTGAACGATGGATTCTATTTAATGCCACGGAAAATTGATAATAGTGCAGTCAAATTAAATCTGACCCTATGTTAAAAATGAAAAAATTCGCAACCGCAGTTTGACACCGGGAAAAGTTAGTGTTAGATGGTAGAAATGAAGTAGTGTACAATGCAACTATGCAACTGATGGGAATTTAAACAATTGGGCCCTTTAAAGTTGCCCAGCAACATATAGAGACTGTACTCGATCGTCTTGATGAAAGTGATGAAGAAACTACTGATAATACTAATGATGGTGAAAATATTGAGCCCATTGCAAAAAAAAAAGAAAATTAGGCAGTTGATTGCTGATTGATAAGAAAATTTTTAACTTGGCTGCATTAGAAGTTATAATGAATTATAAAAACTATCATAAGCAAACTTAATTATTACCATGTTAAGATGTAATGCAATCAAATATTGATGAACTATGTAATTAAAATTATAATTGTTTATAAATATGAAATGTTATAAATAAATAAAATGTGGCAAATTAATTATTTAATAAATATACGAGATGAGTACGTCGATAAAAATTGATGAAAAATAAGAAACATTTAAAGGTTCAATTTTCACGAGAGTTCCGCGCTATTAAATGGTTTACGAGTGTTGCCAATGTTAATAATTTTTCGAGACCTTTAAAATAAAAAAAAAAAAAGTCTGTAAGTGCATTAGAAGCTGAGATATTGAAAAATTTTACAGCGCAAGCGATTTTGAAGCGCGAGTTCAGATTTTTCTAGCGCGTCGACTCGGCTCGCGCGGGGCTTCCCCCACTCCCCGCCCATTCGCGGCGGCGGGCGTCGCATAAATTGACTCGTTGTTTAACTGAATGTTATTACAAAAATAATTAAAGTTGAGAATTGCAATCGACTCTAAATGAAACTTCAACTTTACATTGAATATGTGGCAAAATTTCGGCTCTTAATATAAATAATTAAGGCCACAGTGATTTTTTGAAAAAAAAAATTATCTCGCTTCCTATTGCACTTAGAAGGGTGCTTTTTTTTTAAATCTGCAGAATGATGTCAGCTTTCCATTTTTTCAATTTTTATTCGCGTACGACATTTATTTAATCGTCCAGGCTCATTTGTTTATAAACTTTTTGGAGGGGGGTATTTCGCGGCCATTTTTAAGCAATAAAATAACAATAAAATGTTACGGCTCGATTAGTTTACTAAACATAGTTAACTAAACTAACATGTCTGTAGTAGCAGGCACAGCTTAAGGACGAAAAAACTTTTTTTATAAACAAATAGAATAACTCGGTCAATAATGCACTTAGCGCAAAAATGAAAAGTGCGTTTTGTTTGTCATTACTAGGGCTTCTTTTTCCAAAAGTTTCGTTACCCTAGCTTTATTTATTGCAAAGTTATAAACAATTGAAAAAACGGTCATATTTGACGGTTTTTTCGACCTAGCGGATAAACAAATGACCGAATTTCAACTTTTAATACGCCAAATTGTAGGTCTTGAAAAGACCTACATTTTTCATTCGAACCTTTTTTTCGTAAAGTTTGTCGTTCAAAAACTACAGCCGAAAAACGAGTTTTGGGCAACTTTAAGGGGCCCAATTGTTTAAATTCCCATCAGTTGCAAAGTTGCATTTTACACTACTTCATTTTTACCATCTAACACTAACTTTTCCCGGTGTCAAACTGCGGTTGCGAATTTTTCCACTTTCAAAACTAATTTGACTGGACTATAAGTTAAATTTATCTTACGGTATTATGTCTTGTTTCATCACGAGAGACAATATACAAACTAATTGATTCTTACTATAAACATGACTAATGTATTCAAAATCATTTATGATTATATTGTTTACAATTGAATTATCGACTTGACTGTTTGTACATTATGCTAAAAATATTTAAAACAATTTAAAATTCTAACTTTTTTAGATAAGTGAGCGTATTTATGATAATGAGATACAGCAGATTTTCCACTATAGCTTATTTTCCTTTTTATTCACTGCACCTTCAAAAACAAGATAATGTCATACTGAGGATATAATAAGAAGTTCAGGTAAGACCCAATAGTGTTCTGGCATGATTTTATTGAAATTTCAGAAAAATATCTACATAACTATTAATACATTTTTACAATTGTTTAAAAAAAAAGTTAGCACAAGACTGGCTTATCATCTGACGTAAACTTTCGATTATGAAAAAAAAAAACATTTGAAACATTAAAAGGTGAATAACACAGCAGACGATTTCACAAAAGTTACTATCATGATAAATATAGTCATTGTACTGTTAGGAAATATAATTATGGAAAATGTGATTCGCCTAATAAAACTTTTCTGAAATTGATATAGAATATTTGAAGAGTTAATGTATTCTGGAAACAACTATTGATTCTCATGAAACCTCATATATTTCCATAAGTTTGAGACTTGATATCTTCTTATATTCGTCACGTGCTAAATCCTACTGATCTACGTGTGCTTTCTTTTGGTGGTAAAGTAAACTCGGTTTTTGTCTAAATTTCTTCTCGCATTTGTTGCATTCGTAATCTTTGCGACCTTCATGGACTGTTTTTTGGTGTAAAATCAAAGCTGATTTAAATCCAAATTTCTTCTCACACCTATCACATCCGTAATCTTTACGGCCTTCGTGAACTGATTTTTGGTGCGCCGACAAATCTGATTTACTTCCATATTTCCTTTCGCACTTGTCACATACGAAATCTTTGCGACCTTCGTGAATAACCCTTCGGTGAACAAGCCAATTCGATTTCTGTGTAAATTCTTTTTCGCACTTGTCGCACGCGTAATCTTTGCGACCTTCGTGTATCGTCTTTTGGTGAAAAATCAAATGCGATTTTCGTCCAAATTTTTTTTCACACTTGTCACATGCAAAATCTTTCCGACCTTCGTGGACTGTCTTTTGATGACAGAGTAAACTCGGTTTTTGTCTAAATTTCTTCTCGCATTTGTCACATGCATAGTCTTTGCGACCTTCATGGACTGTTTTTTGATGCTGAAACAAATTTGATGCTTTTCCAAATTTCTTCCCGCACTTGTCACATGCGAAATCTTTTCGACCTTCGTGTATCGTCTTTTGATGCAAAAGTAAACTCGATTTGTGTCCCAATTTCTTCTCACACTTGTCGCATGCGAAATCTTTGCGACCTTTGTGGTCTGATGTGGTAACAAACAAATTTGTTACTTTTCCAAATGTCTTTTCGGACTTGTCGCATGAGAAATCTTTGCGACTGTAATGTACTGTCTTTATGTGCAAGAGCAAACTATTTTTAGTATCAAATCTTTTCGCGCACATTTCGCATAAGTAATTCTTGAAAACTTCGTGGAATATTTTTTTATGCTTCAGTAAATTCGATTTATTTTCAAATTTCCTCTCACACTTTTCGCACGTGAAATCTTCTTTTCTTTTGTGCACCAATTTTTGATGCGTAAACAAACTCGATTTTTTTACAAATTTCTTCGCACACTGGTCGCATGTAAAATCTTTTCGGCTTTTGTGTTCTGATATTTGATGCCTACTCAAATGACTTCGAAACTCAAATTTATTTGCGCACTTGTCGCATTGGTAATTTTTCTCTTCATTGTGAATTGTGTTTTTGTGAGTTATGCTTGATTCTAGTGAAAATGTCTCTTGACAAATATCACCAACGTTTTCTCTGTCGTATGAAACAGCAATTTTGGGCTCACTTAAATTATTTTTCGAGTCAATTTCTTCTGATTTTTCATCACTTTTATCCATTGTAGAGTCTAAATTGAACGATGAATTCTATTTAGTCCTACGACAAATTAATGAGTAAAATCTATCATACGGTATTATGTCTTGTTTCATCACGAGAGACAACATACAAACTAATTTGTTCTTACTATAAACATGATCAATGTATTCAAAATCATTTATAATTATATTGTCTCGAATTGAATTATCGATTTAACTGTTTGTACAAAATTCTAACTTGGCCACGATTTTTCCCGGGAATTTTCTTATGTCTGACTAAAAGTAAATAATTTAAAATAACTTTATGCCATATCGATTCAGTAAATCCTTATTTAATGTATATTGTACATTATTCAAATGAATGAACTTGAAAAAAACTCATTCATAGATTGACTTGTATTTCAATTGTTTTTTTAGTTTTATTTTTGAATCTTTCTCAATTAATTTTAAACGCAGTGCAAGGGTCATGTATCTTTACGCTTTTAGATTTGAGATAAAGAACTTTTGAGTAAATAAAGTCAGTTCTCTCTAACTGATTTTGGAATAGTAAACATTTTTATTAGAAAAAAAAGAACAATATTTTGCTAATCATTTGTGCCGACACAGTCATTTCAGTTTAGGCGAAGAGCGAATTTGGATTTTCGAGACTCGAGTTCCGAAAACTACATAGCAGTAAATATTTTAGATAACCGGGCATATTTATGTTTATGAGATACAGCAGATTTTCCACTATAGCTTATTTTCCTTTTCATTCACTGCACCTTCAAAAACGAGATAATGTCATACTGAGGATGTAATAAGAGGTTCAGGTAAGATCCAATTCGGTCTGGCATAATTTTTTTATTAAAATTTCAGAAAAATATCCATATAAGTATTTATACATTTTTACAATTGTTTTAAAAAAAAGTTAGCACAAGACTGGCTTATCATCTGACGTAAACTTTCGATTATTAAAAAAAAGCATTTGAAATATTAAAAGGTGAATAATACACCAAATAATTAAAAAAAGTATTATTATCATGATAAATATAGTCATTGTACTGTTAGGAAATATAATTATGGAAAATGTGATTCGCCTAATAAAACTTTTCTGAAATTGATATAGAATATTTGAAGAGCTAATGTATTCTGGAAATTACTATTGATTTCCCTGAAACCTCATATTTTTCCATTAGTTTGAGACTTGATATCTTCTTATATTCGTCACGTGCGAAATCCTACTGATCTTCGTGTGCTGTCTTTTGGTGGTAATGTAAACTCGGTTTTTGTCTAAATTTCTTCTCGCACTTGTTGCATTCGTAATCTTTGCGACCCTCATGGACATTTTTTTGGTGTGAAAGCATGGAGGATTTAAATCCAAATTTCTTTTCACACCTATCACATCCGTAATCTCGGCGACCATCGTGGACTGTTTTTTGGTTTTTTATCAAATTGCTTCGAATCCCAAATTTTTTCTCGCATTGGTCACATTCGTAGTCTTTGCAACCCTCATGGACTGTCTTAAAGTGTATGAGCAAATACTGTTTTGCTCCAAACTTTTTCTCGCAACCGTTGCATGCAAAGTCTTAACGACTTTCGTGCACTGTTATTTGGTGCTTCAACAAATCTGATTTACTTCCAAGTTTTCTTTCGCACTTGTCGCGTTCGTAATCTTTGCGACCTTCGTGGACTGTTTTCTTGTGTAAGAGCAAATGCGATTTTTGTCCAAATTTCTTCTCGCATTTGTCGCATGCATAGTCTTTGCGACCTTCATGGACTGTTTTTTGATGCTGTAACAAATTTGATGCTTTTCCAAATTTCTTCCCGCACTTGTCACATGCGAAATCTTTTAGACCCTCGTGTATCGTCTTCTGGTGCAAAAGTAAACTCGATTTGTTTCCCAATTTCTTCTCACACTTGTCGCATGAAAAATATTTGCGACCTTCGTGGACTGATTTTTGGTGCAAAATCAAAGCCGATTTAAATACAAATTTCGTTTCACACCTTTCGCATTCATAATCTTTGCGACCTTCGTGGAATGTCTTTTGATGATAGAGTAAACTCGGTTTTTGTGTAAATTTCTTCTCGCATTTGTCGCATGCATAGTCTTTGCGACCTTCATGAACTGTTTTTTGATGCTGAAACAAAATTGATGCTTTTCCAAATTTCTTCTCGCACTTGTCACATGCAAAATCTGTTAGACCCTCGTGTATCGTCTTCTGGTGGAAAAGTAAACTCGATTTGTGTCCAAATTTCTTCTGGCACTTGTCGCATGAAAAATCTTTGCGACCTTCGTGGACGGATTTTTGGTGCAAAATCAAAGTTGATTTACATACAAATTTCGTTTCACACCTGTCACATCCGTAATCTTTGCGACCTTCGTGAATTACTCTTCGGTGAACAAGCCAATTCGATTTCTGTGTAAATTCTTTTCCGCACTTGTCGCACGCGTAATCTTTGCGACCTTCGTGTATCGTCTTTTGGTGAAAAATCAAATGCGATTTTCGTCCAAATTTTTTTTCACACTTGTCACATGCAAAATCTCTCCGACCTTTGTGGACTGATGTAGTAACAAACAAATTTGTTACTTTTCCAAATTTCTTTTGGGACTTGTCACATGGGAAATCTTTGCGACTGTCATGTACTGTCTTTATGTGCAAGAACAAACTATTTTTAGTATTAAATCTTTTCGCGCACATTTCGCATAAGTAATTCTTGAAAACTTCGTGGAATATTTTTTTATGCTTCAGTAAATTTGATTTATTTTCAAATTTCCTCTCACACTTTTCGCACGTGAAATCTTCTTTTCTTTCGTGCACCAATTTTTGATGCGTAAACAAACTCGATTTTTTTACAAATTTCTTCTCACACTGGTCGCATGTAAAATCTTTTCGGCTTTTGTGTTCCGATATTTGATGCCTACTCAAATGACTTCGAAACTCAAATTTATTTTCGCACTTGTCGCATGCAAAAATGTTTGATCGTTCATTGTGAATGTTGTCTCGGTGTGTTATCAAGCTTGATTCCTGTGTAAATGCCTCCTGACAAATATCAGCAATGTTTTGTTTGTCGTCTGAAACAACAATGTCATATTCACTTGAATTATTTTCCGAGTCAATTTCTTCGGATTTTTTCTTACTTCTATCCATTTTGGTGCCTAAAATAAACGATGGATTTTTCAATTTAGTGACACGAAAAATTAATAAGTAAAATTGATCTTACGGTATTATGTCTTGTTTCATCACGAAAGACAACATACAAACTAATTTGTTCTTACTATAAACATGACTAATGTATTCAAAATCATTCATGATGATATTGTTTACAATTGAATTATCGATTTATCTATTTGTTCATTATGCTTACAATATTTGAAACAATTTAAAATTCGTACTTGGCGACGATTATTTTCAGAAATTTTCTTATGTCTGACTATAAGTAGATGATTGAAAATAACTTCATGTAATATCGATTCAGTAAATCCTCATTCAATATTAGTTCAATATTTTCTTGACGGCTGCAGGTCAACGGGCTCGTGATGACGATCGGAATGATAATATTTTTCTTTTGACGTCTTGCGCTCTCATACTATACCAATGTGTCACAGTATTTGCGTGTCGTTTGCCGAATTGGCACTTTAGGAAGTCGATCACTGCTAGTACGCGAAAGTAGATTGTAGCATTAACACCTACGAATAATACGTAGTTGACGATCTACTTGTTAGTGTATTCATTTCATCTCTCCTCCTCTCATCCCATCAACTCCAAACTAACAACGACGGGCGAAACCTTAATTACGACCCACGTGACAACTGTTTTACATTATTCAAATAAATAAACTTGAAAAAAATTCATTCATAGATTGATTTGCATTTCAACTGTTTTTTTATTTGATTTTATTTCAGTTTTATTATTAAGTTTTATTTTGAAACTTTCTCAATACATTGCAAGTTCTTTTTATGATATTTTGCGTAAGGATCTATTGACCAGATACTACAAAGAATTTTGAGAATATTTTTTTTATAAGGCCAAAAAATTCCTCGAATGAACCACCACCAAGTTAGAACTTCAAAATGGACCAAATTTGGAAGGAGAAAATATAAATAGATAAATTGATAATTTATTTATAAACGATATGATCTTGAACTTATTTGATATATTAACTCTCTGATCGAAAACGAAAGAATATCATACCTAGGGTGTAATACAAGGTTTAGGTAAGACCCCATAACATTTTGGCACGAATATTATTCGAATTTCAGAAAAATATCTATGTAAGTATCTAAAACTATTATATCTATAATTATATCTATGAATGTTATATAATCTATAATTATATTTCAGCAATTGTCGAAAAAAAGTTAGTACAAAACTGGCTCATCATCTGACGTGAACTTTTGATTATAAAAAAGCGTTTGAATTATCAGTAAATTAATAACACACCAAATAATTAAAAAAAAGTATTATCATGATAAACATAGTCATTGTACTATAAGGAAATCTAATGAAGCAAAATATGATTCGCCTAATAAAAATTTTCTGAACTTCATGTAGAATATTTGGAGAGCTAATGTATTTTTGAATTTACTGTTCATACATTTTTCCATAAGCTTGAGACTTGATATCTTCTCACATTCGTCACGTGCGAAATCGTACTGATCCTCGTGTGCTGTCTTTTGGTGGCAAAGTAAACTCGGTTTTTGTCCAAATGTCTTCTCATATTAATCGCAAATGTGATCGTTGCGACTTTCGTGAACTGTCCTTTGGTGCATAAGCAAACTCTTTTTTTGTCCAAATTTTCGCTCGCATATGTCGCATGCGCAATCTCGGCGACCATCATGGATTGTTTTTTGGTGGTTTATAAAATGGCTTCGCACCCCAAATTTTTTCTCGCATTGGTCACATTCATAGTCTTTGGCAATCTTCATGGACTTTCTTGAAGTGTGAGAGCAAATTTTGTTTTGTTCCAAACTTTTTCTCGCATTTGTTGCATGCAAAATCTTTGCGACCTTTGTGAACTGTTCTTTGGTGTACAATCAGAGCTGATTTACATCCAAATTTTTTTTCACACCTGTCGCATGCGAAATCTTTGCGACCTTCATGAACTGTCCTTTGGTGTAAAATCAGAGCTGATTTAAATACAAATTTTTTTTCACACTTGTCACATGCTATATCTTTGCGACCTTCGTGAACTACCCTGCGGTGAACAAGCCAATTCGATTTCTGTGTAAATTCTTTTCCGCACTTGTCGCAAGCGTAATCTTTGCGACCTTCGTGGAATGTCTTTTGATGATAGAGTAAACTCGGTTTTTGTGTAAATTTCTTCTCGCATTTGTCGCATGTATAATCTTTGTGACCTTCGTGAACTGTTCTTTGGTGTAAAATCAGAGCTGATTTACATCCAAATTTTTTTTCACACCTGTCGCATGCGGAATCTTTGCGACCTTCATGAATTGTCCTTTGGTGTAAAATCAGAGCTGATTTAAATACAAATTTTTTTTCACACTTGTCGCATTCATAATCTTTGCGACCTTCGTGGAATGTCTTTTGATGATAGAGTAAACCCGGTTTTTGTGTAAATTTCTTCTCGCATTTGTCGCATGCATAATCTTTGTGACCTTCATGGACAGTATTTTGGTGGGAGAGCAAATGATGTTTTCGTGGAAATTTCTTCTCACATTTGTCGCATCTAAAATCTTTACGTTTTTCATGTACTGTCTTGTAGTGTTGTATCAAGTTGCTTCGAACCCCAAATGTCTTCTCGCACTTGTCACATGCGTAATCTTTACGACCTTCGTGGACTGTCTTTTGGTGAGTAAGCAAACTATGTTTTTGTGAAAATTGCTGTGAGCATTTATCGCATTCGAAATCATTACAACCGTCGTGCACTATCCTTTGGTGGTAAAGCAATTTTGGTTTTTGTGTATATTCCTTTTCACACTTGTCACATGCAAATTTTTTCCGATCCTTATCAACTATTCTTTGGTGCTTCAACAAATCTGATTTATGACTAGCATGTACTGTTTTTATGTGCAAGAGAAAACTATGTTTCGTATTAAATCTCTTTGCGCAGATTACACATGAGTAATCTTTGAAGACTCTGCAGCCGAAATCCTTGCGATCATTGTGTACTGTCTTTACATGTTTGAGCAAACTCTGTTTATTTCCAAATCTCTTCGCACACTTTTCACATAAGTAATCCTTAAAAACTTCGTGGAATATTTTTTTATGCTTCAGTAAAGTTGTTTTATTTTCAAATTTTCTCTCGCACTTGTTGCATGAGTAACCGTTGTGATCTTTATGTACTAATTTTTGGTGCGTCGATAAACTTGACTTTTTCACAAATTTTTTCTCGCACTGATCGCATGCAAAATCTTTGCGGCTTTTGTGTTCTGATATTTGGTGTCCACTTAAATGACTTCGGAACTCAAATTTCTTTTCGCACTTGTTGCATGAGTAATCTTTTTGTTCATTGTGAATTGAGTCTCGGTGGGTTATTATGCTTGATTCTAGATTAAATGCCTCTTGGCCAATATTACAAACGTATTGTTTGTCGACTGAAACAACCATTTTGAGTTTACTTACATTATTTTTCGAGTCAATTTCTTCGGTTTTTTCATCACTTTTATCCATTGTAGTGCCTGAATTGAATGATGGTTTCTAATTAGTACCACGGAAAACTAATAAGTAAAATTTATCTTACGCTATTATGTCTTGTTTCATCACGAAAGACAACATACAAACTAATTCGTTCTTACTATCAACATGATCAATATATTCAAAATCATTTATAATTATATTGCCTAGAATTTAATTATTGATTCAACTGTTTGTACATTATGCTAACAATATTTGAATAATTTAAAATTCTAACCTGGCCACGATTTTTCCCAGGAATTTTCTCATGTCTGACTAAACGTAAATAATTGAAAACAACTTCATGCAATATCGATTCAGTAGATTTTCATGTATTACATTTTACATTATTCAAATAAATAAACTTGAAAAAAACTCATTCATACATTGACTTGCATTTCAATTGTTTTTTTATTATTTGATTTCTTTTAATTTTTATTATTTAGTTTTATTTTTGAAACTTTCTCAATTAATTTTAAACGCTGTGATAAGAGTCATGTATCATGACGCTTTTAGATTTCAGTAAAAAAATTTTTTAGAAAATAATGTTACTTATTTTTAACTGCGTTTGGAAAAGTAAGCATTTTTATTAGAAAAAATAGAACAATATTTTGCTAATCATTTATGCCGACTGTCATTTCAGTTTAGGCGAAGAGCGAATTTAGATTTTCGAGACTCGAGTTCCGAAAACTACATAGCAGTAAATATTTTAGATAAGCGGGCATATTTATGATAATGAGATATAGCAGATTTTCCACTATAGCTTATTTTCCTTTTCATTCACTGCACCTTCAAAAACGAGATAATGTCATACTGAGGATCTAATAAGAGGTTCAGGTAAGACCCGATTGTGTTCTGGCATGATTTTATTGAAATTTCAGAAAAATATCCACATAAGTATTAATACATTTGTACAATTGTTTAAAAAAAAAGTTAGCACAAGACTGGCTTATCATCTGACGTAAACTTTCGATTATGAAAAAAAACATTTGAAACATTAAAAGGTGAATAACACAGCAAACGATTACACAAAAGTTACTATCATGATAAATATAGTCATTGTACTGTTAGGAAATATAATTATGGAAAATATGATTCGCCTAATAAAACTTTTCTGAAATTGATATAGAATATTTGAAGAGCTAACGTATTCTGGAAATTACTATTGATTTCCATGAAACCTCATATTTTTCCATTAGTTTATGACTTGATATCTTCTTATATTCGTCACGTGCGAAATCCTACTGATCTTCGTGTGCTTTCTTTTGGTGGTAAAGTAAACTCGGCTTTTGTCTAAATTTCTTCTCGCATTTGTTGCATTCGTAATCTTTGCGTCCCTCATGGACATTTTTTTGGTGTAAAAGCATGGATGACTTAAATCCAAATTTCTTATCACACCTATCACATCCGTAATCTTTGCGGCCTTCATGCACTGATTTTTGGTGCGCCGACAAATCAAATTTATTTCCATATTTCCTTTGACACTTGTCACATACGAAATCTTTGCGACCTTCGTGAACTACCCTTCGGTGAACAAGCCAATTCGATTTCTGTGTAAATTCTTTTTCGCACTTGTCGCACGCGTAATCTTTGCGACCTTCGTGGACTGCCTTTTGGTGTAAGAGCAAATGCGGTTTTTGTGAGAACTTCTTTTCACACTTGTCACATGCGAAATCTTTCCGATTTTCGTGTATCGTCTTTTGGTGTAGGAGCAAAGCCAATTTGTGTCCAAATTTTTTCTCACACTTGTCACATGCAAAATTTTTTTGACCTTCGTGTATCGTCTTTCGGTGCAAAACTAAACTAGATTTTTGTCCAAATTTCTTTTCGCATTTGTTGCATGCGAAATCTTTGCGACCTTCGTGGAATGTCTTTTGGTGGTAGAGTAAATTCGATTTGTGTCCAAATTTCTTATCACACTTGTCGCATGAAAAATCTTTGCGACCTTCGTGGACGGATTTTTGGTGCATTATCAAAGCTGATTTGAATCCAAATTTCTTTTCACACCTGTCACATCTGTAATCTTTGCAACCTTCGTGGACTGATTTTTGGTGCGTCGACAAATCGAATTTACTTACATATTTCCTTTCGCACTTGTCACATACAAAATCTTTGTGACCTTCGTGTATGGTTTTTTGGTGAAAAACCAAACTAGATTTGTGTCCAAATTTCTTTCCGCACTTGTTACATTGGTAATCTTTTTGACCTTCATGGACTGTCTTTTGATGTAGAAGCAAAGCCGATTTTCGTCCAAATTTTTTCTCGCATTTATTGCATGCAAAATCTTTGCGACCTAGGTGTACTGTCTTTTGGTGACGAAACAAATTTGATTTTCTCCCAAATTTACTTTTGCACTTATCGCAAACATAATCTTTGCGACCTTCGTGGACTGTTTTTTGGTGAATTAGTAAATTCGATTTATGTTCAAATACTTTTTCAGAAATACCACACGTGAAATCTTTGCGACCTTCGTGAACTGTCTTTTGGTGGTTCAGTAAACTCGGTTTTTGTCTAAATTGCTTTTCGCATTTGTCGCATGCAAAATCTTTTCGACCTTCGTGTATTGCTTTTTGGTGATAAAGCAAATGAGATTTTTGTCCAAATTTTTTCTCACATTTGTCGCATGCGAAATCTTTGCGACTGTTATGCACTGTCTTTATGTGCAAGAGCAAACTATTTTTCGTATCAAATCTTTTCGCGCACTTTTCACACAAGTAATCTTTGAAAACGTCGTGGAATATTTTTTTGTGTTTCATTAAAATTGATTTATTTTCAAATTTTTTCTCGCACTTGTTGCACGTAAAATCTTTGCAATCTTTGTGTTCCAATTTTTGGTGCGTAGACAAACTCGATTTTTTCTTGAATTTCTTCTCGCAGCTGTCGCACACAAAATCTTTGTGGACTCTGTGTTCTAATATTTGGTGTCTACTCAAATGACTTCGAAATTCAAATTTTTTTTCGCACTTGTTACATGCGTAATTTTCTTTTCCATATTGGATTGTATCTCGGTGTATTATTATGCTTGATTCCTGTGTAAATACCTCCTGACCAATGTCACCAACGTATTTTCTGTCGACTGAAACAACAATTTCGGGCTTACTTGAACTATTTTTTGAGTCAATTTCTTCGGATTTTTCATCACTTTTATCCATTGTAGGGTCTGAATTGAAAGATTATCGAGTAAAATTGATCTCTTGATATTATGTCTTGTTTCATCACGAAAGACAACATACAAACTAATTTGTTCTCACTATAAATATGATCAATGTGTTCTAGGGACTACATCGAAATCATTTATGATTATATTGTTTACAATTGAATAACCTTATTTATCGTTCACATCACACTCGCATGCCCTCGTGTAATGACCTCACTTCGCGTTACCAGAAAGTGCGACTTATGCATCGGAAAAGGGGTCATGAATTCGAACTTCCCACATTACTATTATACTCCAGTAAAGTTGATTTATCTTCAAATTTCTTCTCGCACCTCTGCATGTAAAATCTTCACGATTCTTGGGTTTTAATTTTTGGAGCTTAAACAAACTTAATTTTTCAAAAAATTTTTTGTATTCATAAAAGTACTCAGAAAAGGACATATTGAATATGAGAGTTCTTCCTAATTTTGAAGAATTTTAGTAAAATTATTTTATTATCAATCACATCTTTCTTAATGGTTATAATCAATCGGTCAAAAAGTTCATGAAAATCTTTTTCTATCTCATGTTTAATGAATTAAGAGTCACAATATTATTACGTTAGGTCCATCAAAAATCCAGTAGCCAATTAAATTCTCACGTCATTCGCAGCGAAAAAAAGCCGTAGAAAAGACCAAGAAAACGCTCCATAATTACATAGCACTACAAATGTGTAATGATAGTTGTTATTTAATAAAACTCAATGATTTCGGCCAAATTTTCATTGAAATTTTGTACTCAAACTATGTATGAGCATCTACAAATATTTAAAATTGTTAATCATCATTTTCTCTCGATCAAATTTCTTCTCGATATATTGCATGCGAAATCTTTGCGACTGCCATGTGCTTTCTCTCAGTGGGTTAAAAAATTTGATTAATATTTGTCCCATGCGAAATCGTTGCGATCTTTTATTCGTGAACGATTTCTTTGTGTTTGAATACATGCAATTTTTTCCAAATTTTTTTCCCGCACTTGTCACATACGAAATCTTTTCCACCTTCGTGGACTGTTTTATGGTGAATGAGCGAATTTTCTTTCTGACAAAATTTTTTCTCATACTTATCGCATGCATAATCATTGCAACCATCGTGGACTACTTTTTGGTGTTTTATTAAATTGACTATAAGCACAAATTTTTTCTCACACTTATTGCTTTCGAAATCTTTACATCCGTCGTGTACTATCCTTTGGTGAGTAAGCAAATTCGATTTTTTTGTATATTCCTTTTCACTCTTGTCGCATGCAAAATTTTTTCGATCCTTATCACATATTCGGTGGTGAAAATGATTTTAATATCATAGCATTTTTACGCGTAATAAATTATTTCTGTATGCTTCTAATTTTTTTGCAATAAAGTCTTTCTCTGTTATCTCTGTCATTTTTTATTAATGAAAAAAGTAGAAAGACACGACTTACTCGGCGTGATGGACCAAGGCGAAATGACTATATCTAGGCGCGTGCATATTGTGACACGTTCACTTTGCCAATATTTTAGGATGCACGCGATATATGTGTCGTTTACGAACTCATGAACACGTGTACCTTACCAACTGAATAACTGATGTGTGAGAAAGATGATGTATGAGTGACAAGCACAGTTTACACACGTGGTAGTCGAAAGTTTCATGATTATTTATAATTAAAATGCAAATGACGAATATGAAAGTGAAGTTACTGATGGCTTACAAATATAAACATTCAAACAAACGCCACATTTGCGTTTTTCCGCTGAAAAAAGTATATGAACGACCGACGCGAGATTCCAACCAATGATGAAGCGAGGCGCAGTTTCTCCTCGACCAATGACGGGACGAATAAAACGACTTCACATGATTTTTTTAAAGAAGGATTTGAAGGAATTGATTTTATTTCAGTTTTACTATTAAGTTTTATTTTTGTAACTGTCTCAATAGATTTTAAACGCAGTTAATGAGTCACGTTTCAATTTCTCTTTTAGATTTAGTAAAAGAATTTTTTAGAAAATAAAGTCACTACTCTTTAACTGATTTTGGAATTGTGAGCATTTGTAATCGAAAAAATAGAACAATATTTTGCTTATCATTTATGCCGACACAGTCATTTCAGTTTATGCGAATGATGAATTTAGATTTTCGAGACCAGCTATTTTTGATATTTTTGATAAGTAGGCGTACTTATGATAATGAGATATAGCAGATTTTCCACTATAACTTAGTTTCCTTTTCATTCAGGACGTAATTGGAGGTTCAGGTAAAACTCAATTGTTTCTGGCATGATTTTGAATAAAATTTCAGAAAAATATCCATGTAAGTATCTATATATTTTTACAATTGTTAAAAAATAAAGTTAGCACAAGACTGGCTCATCCTCAGACCCCCTTGTAAGATTCGCCCAGTAAAACTTTTCTGAACTCGATGTACAATATTTGAAGAGTTAATGTATTTTGGAATTTACTATTCATACTTAAGAAACCTCGTATTTTTTCATAACCTTGAGACTTAATATCTTCTCACATTCGTCACGTGCGAAATCCTACTGATCTTCGTGTGCTGTTTTTTGGTGGTAGAGTAAACTCGGTTTTTGTCCAAATTTCTTCTCGCATTTGTCGCAAGCGTAATTTTTGCGACCTTCGTGAACTGTCTTTTGATGGTAGAGTAAACCTCCTCTTTTTGTAAATTTATTCCTGCACTTGTCGCATGCGTAATTCATACCACTTTCGTGCACTGCTATTTGGTGCTTCAACAATTGTGATTTACTTCCAAATGTTCTTTCGCACTTGTCGCATTCGCAATCTTCGCGATCTTTGTGTATGATCTGTTGGTGAAAAACCAAATGACATTTTTGTCCAAATTTTTTCTCGCATTTGTCACATGCGAAATCCTTGCGACCTTCGTGGATTGTTTTTTGGTGCATTATCAAAGCTGATTTGAATCCAAATTTCTTTTCACACCTGTCACATCTGTAATCTTTGCAAACTTCGTGGACTGATTTTTGGTGCGTCGACAAATCGAATTTACTTCCATATTTCCTTTCGCACTTGTCACATGCGAAATCCTTGCGACCTTCGTGGATTGTTTTTTGGTGCATTATCAAAGCTGATTTGAATCCAAATTTCTTTTCACACCTGTCACATCCGTAATCTTTGCAACCTTCGTGAACTGATTTTTGGTGCCTCGACAAATCTAATTTACTTCCATATTTCCTTTCGCACTTGTCACATGCGAAATCCTTGCGACCTTCGTGGATTGTTTTTTGGTGCATTATCAAAGCTGATTTGAATCCAAATTTCTTTTCACACCTGTCACATCCGTAATCTTTGCAACCTTCGTGGACTGATTTTTGGTGCCTCGACAAATCTAATTTACTTCCATATTTCCTTTCGCACTTGTCACATGCAAAATTTTTGCGACCTTCGTGAACGTTCCTTAGGTGTGTTAGTAAATTCGATTTGCGTGCAAATACCTTCTCACACTTGTCACATGCAAAATCTTTACAACCTCTATGAACTGCCTGTAGGTGGATCGGCAAACCCGATTTTCCTCTATAATTTTTATTGCATTTGTCACATATGTAATCTTTGCGACCTTCATGGACTGTGATTTGGTGCTTAATCATCACCGATTTACGTCCAAATTTTTTTTCGCAATTGTCGCATGCATAACCTTGTTGATCTACATGGACCCCTTTAAATGTCTTTTCGGACTTGTCGCAAACGAATTCTTTGCGACTGTCATGTACTGTCTTTAAATGCAAGAGCAAGCTATTTTTTGTATCAAATCTTTTCGCGCACATTTCGCATAAGTAATTCTTGAGAACTTCGTGGAATATCTTTTTATGCTTCAGTAAAGTTGATTTATTTTCAAATTTCCTCTCGCACTTGTTGCATGTGAAATTCTCGCGATCTTTGTGTACCAATTTCTGGTGCGTAGTCAAACTCGATTTAATCTTAAACTTTTTCTCGCACTTGTCGCATACAAAATCTTTGTGGACTCTGTGTTCTGATATTTGGTGCCTACTCAAATGACTTCGGAACTCAAATTTCTTTTCGCATTTGTCGCACGAGTAATCTGTCCGTTCATTGTGAATTGTGTCTCGGTGTGTTATCATACTTGATTCTAGTGTAAATGCCTCCTGGCAAATATCACAAACGTATTTTGTGTCGTCTGCAACAACAATGTCGTGTTCACTTAAATTATCGATCGAATGAATTTCTTCGGATTTTTCATCACTTATATCCATTTTTGTGGTTGAATTGAACGAGGGATTCTATTTAGTGCTCCGAAAAATTAATAAGTACAATTGATCTCTTGATATTATGTCTTGTTTCATCACGAGAGACAACATACAAGCTAATTTGTGCTCACTATAAACATGGTCAATGTATTTGAGGGACTATATAAAATCATTTATGATCATATTGTTTACAATTGAATTATCGACTTATCTGTTTGTTCATTGTGCTAACAATATTTGAAACAATTTAAAATGTTAACTTCGCGACGATTCCTTCTAGGAATTTTCTTATGGCCGACTCAAACTAATCACTTTGTATAAATTTGATTATATATTGAATAAGGATCTATTGAATCGATAATATAAGGGGTTTCTTCAATTTTAATATTTATTCGCCCTTACACACTATGACGTGCCCTATAATCCACCACCGAGGCCCAAGTAATCAACTCATCGCATTATACTCTTGGCAGAAAGTGCGTATGTTATTTATTATCGCCAGCTGTAAACCCAGAAAAACAACGTATAAAGTAATAAAGATTTAAAAAAATTAATTTTTATCCAAATGTCAGATTTATTACAACTCATTCAAATAAATCTATTTGTTATTATTCATGAGCCTGAATATATCGTAAAAATAAGAACAAGCTGCCAATAAATCGACACCGATACTTTATATAAGCAGATAAAAGATAGAACTGCTACAGGCGTTGTGATATGCATCCGCAAGCTCTCGACTCTACTACTTCGATGTCTATATATCTTTGATGCAGCTCACCGGCATTACCTATATTACGCACACGCACAAACACACGCGTGTACACAGCGACACGCATTCGGTACAGTTCTAAATTTATAAAGTCCCTTTTATACCGGCCGCAAAGTTACTCGCCGGTATATGCGCGCAGATTCGGATTTAAGCCTCTCGGCACTTCTCTCCGTTATATACATAAAACACGCGTAGAGCTAGATGATATACGTGCGTAGTACAAAACACATAGTATGGTCTTGCATAGTATGCACGAAAGCTGCACTAATAATAGGGAAGCTGCTACGGTGGCGCAGCCGAGCACTCGAGGCTTCGACGCACGTAGAGAAAATCAGCTGCGCTGCGGAGCTTTGTACTCCGTCGTCGCGGCGCACTCGTGTAAGCAGTGTTTTATCGCATCTTTGTTTACTTTCGCACGCACGCAAAGTTTCCACCCCAAACAAAATGCCCAAATCGAATTCCACGTCGGACAAGAGCAAGGGGAAAAAGTACGAGATCGCGCGCTCGGAAAAGCTCGGAAGGTTCGTACACACGAGCATGATATGATAGTTACAAAAAAAAAAAATTAAAAAAAAAAAAAAAATTGACGTCAGGTACCTGATAGCCGGTCGAGACCTGTCCGCGGGCGAGGTGCTGTTCCGCGAGAAGGCCCTGGCCGTGGGGGTGGCCATGTACGAGCGCGCCATGGTCTGCTTCGGCTGCATGCGGCCCTATAACCACGACGAGCAGTCGTCGTCCGCGGCGAAGCTGCAGTGCTGCACGTGCTCCAAGTGCGACCTGGCGCCCGTCTGCAATCGGCTCTGCGAGGTCAGTCACAAAAATCCTCTTTTTTTTTTTCGCGCACCTCGATAATTAATATAGCGTCGGTTGCGACAGACGTCGAGCGAGTCGCTACACACCAGCTGGGAGTGCGACTTCTTCCGCGAGAAAGCCGAGTTGATCGGCGGCAACGTGGCCGAGTTGCTGTCGGTGCTGCTGCACGTGAGGCTGTGTCTGCTGCGCGACCACCAGCCCGAGCTCTGGCGCCAGATCATGGCCATGGAGTCGCACCTGGACGAGCGCCGTGGTAGCCCCGTCTGGCAGGAACGCGAGCTCGGCGTCGTCTCCATACTCAGGAAGTACGGCCTCGAATCTTCCTCGGCGGATCCGGACGAGTTGCAGCGACTCTGCGGCGTCGTGGACGTCAACTGCTTCGAGCTGCGCGCCCCTTCCTCGAGACCCTATCATCAACAACGAGAGTCGAGCCAAGACGACAACTGCCTGCTACGGGGCCTCTACGCCACGGCCTCGATCATGTCGCACGAGTGTCGCGGCACCGCCTGCCTCGCCGCCGACGAGTCCTTCTCCATGACGGTGTACACGGCTGTGCCCCTGGCCCGGGGCCAGGTCGTCTCGTTCAATTACACCTCGTCGCTGGCGGGCACCCTGGAGCGCAGGGAGCATCTGCGCGAGGGCAAGTACTTCAGGTGCGACTGCCGGGTCTGTCTGGACCCGCTGGAGGCCGGCTCGTACGCGAGCTGCCTCGTCTGTCCGAGATGTCGCAGGGACTGGGTGGCAATGAGAGAGGACACTTTGAAAAACGACGAAGAGGATCCGTACGGCAGGGGCTTGGGTTGGCAGTGTCGCGGATGCGAGAGGAGGTACGCAGGGTGTTTGATCGAGAGCTCGATCGTACTGGCCAAGAGGTGGATCAGCGAGGTGGATACCGGTAGCGTAAGGGTGCGTATTGATACATACCGATTTATCTTCATTGGAATCAAAGAATCTTAATTAAATAATATTTTTTGATCAACCAGGCCATGGAACACCTACTGGACAAACTATCCTCCACCTTCCACACGAATCACTACCTCGTGCTGAGCCTCAAGCAAAAACTCCTCGCGGCCTACAGGCGCGACGTATCCTCTTCCTCGAGTTATTACAATTCGACCAGTCCCCCCGCCTCGCGCAAGACCCTCCGCAGGATGTACGCCCTCTGCCTCGAATTACTCTCCCTACTGGAGATCGTCGAGCCGGGCCTGTCGCGCCTCAAGGCCATCCTCCTGTACGAGATGCACGTGCCTCTGGCGGCGGCGGCCACTCGAGCCTACGGCGCCCGAGAGATCGGCCCGCGCGAGCTGCTCGAGGAACTGGAGCGGGCCAGGGCGCACCTGAGGAGGGCACTGGAGATGCTGCTGAACGAGCCCAGGGACACGCCCGAGGGACAGTTGGCCAGAAGGGGGCTGCAGGAGATGAGGCTGCTGCAGACCAGCGTCGAGGATGCCCGGGCTCTGGTGGAGCACGAGCGGATGGATAGCAAGGACGGGAGGAGGAAGAATAATTGTAACGCGGCGGCGGCGGTGGCTGCTGCTGCCGTTGCTTGCGGGGGAAAGAGAAAACACAAGATCGTTAGGTGAACAGAAAAAATGCGCGTGTATGATACCTGTAAGAATTTATCAAATTGAAATAAACGATTTGTATTCAACTTGCTTGAAAAATTGTAGATTTATTTTTACATGCCATTCGAACTTCAAGGGATATTTTTTGCCTCGCGCTTATACGTTTTTATCAGTCGCGAATCATCGCGCGCGTGGCCTACATCATACATACATGCATAATTGATAATGTAGTATGTATACATACTTACAGTCCAGCACTGACGTGTCGCGTGTTTATTTACCTGGACTCGCGTAAACCACGTGACGCCGCGGATTTCGCGCGATCCATAAACACGCGATTAAAACGCGACGATACCCCAGGCCGCGGCGCGTCGTCCTTGGCTCGATTGCGAATCGAACTCGCGCTTATATATATATATTATTATCACGACGGGCGCCGGGGAGACGAATTTTGCGTTGTATAGCTATACACAAGCTTCGCACGCGCGCCTAACCTCATCTGCGAGCGTTGTGTTGTGTGTGCTTTATTAAAAGGACTGCTCTGACTGCTGTGTCGCCGATTCACCGAATCCCGAATTTTGTGTACGAGAGCTTACGGAAGCGGGTGTGAAAAAAAAAAGAAAAAATAGTGATAAATGCGCCTCGACGAGCGTCCCATCGATAGATTGTTTTTCTCATTGGTAAATCATCGAGAGCGATTATTTCGGCTAATATTAGATTCTATTTTCGTGAGATATATCGATTACGAATTCAATTGTTGTTGTTCTTCTTCATAAAATCAGCGATCGTAGGTATGCTCGTTTGAAAGCCCGGAGATACTGAGAGAAAAAGGGCAAAGACAGTAGACATCCCCAGTAACGAACAAAAAATGGTCGATAATGGCTTATTCGGTTTTGCCTTTATGGCTGTCATGATTGCTGTGTTCCACTCGTCGCTGCACAAAATTGAGGAGGGCCACGTAGGGGTCTACTTCAGGGTGAGTTTTTATTCAGCTGTTTCAGAATGATCCGAGTGATCTTTGGCTCTACGTTAATTCATGATAATGTTTTCAGGGTGGTGCACTGTTACCTTACGTCAGCAATCCTGGGTTTCACATGATGGTACCTCTCATAACAACATTTCGCACTGTCCAAGTGACTCTGCAAACCGATGAGGTAAAGAACGTTCCATGTGGCACCAGTGGAGGTGTCATGATCTATTTTGACCGCATTGAGGTGGTAAATATCTTGGATGCTAATAGTGGTATGTATATAACTTTTAAAATTGTATCGCAACTCAATGGAGTTTGATCAACTTCTTTATTTCAGTATACAATATGGTTAGAAATTTTACTGCTGATTATGATAGATCTTTAATTTTTGATAAAGTTCATCATGAACTGAATCAATTCTGCTCTGTCCACACCCTACACGAGGTGTATATTGACTTATTTGACCAAATTGATGAAAATCTCAAGACTGCGCTGCAAAGAGACTTAAACGAAATGGCCCCTGGGCTCAGTATTTTAGCAGTGAGAGTTACCAAGCCTAAAATTCCTGAAACTATAAGAAAAAATTATGAGCTTATGTACATACTATTTATAATAACATTTAAATCATGTCAATAGCATAAAATTAATGATAAAAATTTCTACAGGGAAGCTGAAAAAACAAAGCTACTAATTTCAACTCAGCATCAAAAAGTTGTCGAAAAAAATGCAGAGACTGATAGAAAAAAGGCAATTATTGAGGCAGAAAAAGAGTCACAAGTAGCTAAAATTCAATATGAACAGAAGATCATGGAAAAAGAATCATTGCAGCGTATGGCATCAATTGAAGATGAAATGCATTTGGCCAGAGAGAGAAGCAAAGCTGATGCAGACTTCTATCAATTAGATAGGCAGGCGGAAGCCAACAAGTTGCTATTAACTAAAGAGTACTTGGAACTAGAAAAATACAAAGCATTATCATCAAATTCAAAAATATATTATGGACAAGATATTCCAAAAATGTTTACTCTTGGAGGATGCACTGATGAGCTCAAGTCAAGTCAACTTCAAAAGACTGATTAGATTCAATTTTCTTGTGTCAATGTGAATACTTGTACGTTTGATAAAAAAAGTTTTATTAGATAGTTTAGTTAAACATAAAAGTATTCACTTTGAACATAATACAATTAAATTATTTGATTGGAATAGTTTAATTGTGTCACAAAATGTGATACTGTATGTAAGTAATTAGTAATAATGTAAATTAACACTCCAACTTGGAACAAAGCTTCTGAAATGTGTAAAAATGTGTTTCATCTGTTAATAATTGTTTTATAATTCAATAAATTAATAAGCACAAACTAATGAACATTTTATGCAATTTTTTTGACATCATCCCAAAAGTATGACGTTTGAATTTCCCCCACCTTTTAACGCCTCTTTCAATGTAATAACTGCATCGCCAGCTGCGTGACTTGGCCCGAGTTCGCGAACTTCTGCTTCGAGCTTCTGTCAAAATAAATCCAATTTCGGCTTAATCTCGAGAAGACTGAAATTTTGAAGTGATACGCAATTAATTTTGCCATCATGTCTTCAGTAAGTTTTGAGAATAATGTTGCTCTGCTTAAATATCGATAATACTATAAGTAAAGCATTTTTAGGTTACGTTTTAAAGTGTTTACAAATATTTTATTTTGTAGATTAATTGTCTTTATTTGAGTTTTGAGATGGTAAAAATAAAATAAAATTTTATTACGATTTTTAGGAATTGAAAAAATTCTTACAAGGATTATTAAGTCGTGTGGATGGACTGCACAGTATTCTTATCACAGATAGAGATGGAGTGCCAGCGGTGCACGTTGCGAATGAAAAAGCTCCTGATTTGGCAATGAGAGCTAGTTTTCTTTCAACTTTTGGTATGGCAACTGATCAAGGTAGCAAACTTGGTCTTGGAAAAAATAATACAATTATTTGTATGTACAGTAGTTATCAGGTAAACACACATTCAAGTTGACATGTATAAATCATTTGATTGAATAACAATACACTACCTCAATTACGCTTTTCAGATTGTTCAAATGAATAAATTGCCACTGGTAGTTAGTTTCATTGCTAGTCATGATTGCAATACAGGACACATTCTTGATTTGGAAAAGAGGATTGATCCTGTACTGAATCAATTGAAAAATGCTGTTGCAGATGCTTGATAGTTACCTGTGATTTACTACAAGCAATAAGCAGTGTTGAATCAGTCACAAAAATATGTACGAAGTTCTAATTATTAATTTTCAAAAGTTCATTTGCAAAAATGAGTTTTATATTTTATATACTTATTCTATCCAATCAATTTCAAAACTCCGGGATGCAAAATTTATTTTAAAATGATAGTGATATTTTTTAAAATGAACAAATTAATGGCTTCTACATAACATAATACATCATGTAGTCTTATGTAAATATATAATAATATTAAGATGCTTGCAATAACTTTTTGAAGCAATTTGAAATTTTAAATAGTTGGAAAGTCTAAATCAATTTGCATTCCAACATCCGTCGATGATATTTTGTAAATCAGAACTTTATGCTTCATACTCTCCACAAGATGATTGAGATATTTTTACACCTTTGATAGCATTATTTCTTATAGTTTTAAATGTCTTAACGATAAGTCATGACTGTAAATAAGTAATTGATATAATGTTTTTATACAAAATATGTGATCATAGATCAAATATATCAAGTTAACAAAATTAAATGTTATCTATTTCATATTATATTTACGAGTATAAAGTAAATCGAATAATTTGATTCATAATCATAGAAGCATTGTTTTATTTTAATTAAATATTCAATACTATTTTGATATGGTACAATAGCAGAAGGTCTCTATGTCATCATTACCTTTATACTTTATTTTCTATCAGAAAAATTAATCAATTTCAAAAAATAATCTTATTAAAATAATTCTATACAATGAAACGCTTTCAAACTGGCTAATATTTATATCTCGTAGAGCAATGGCTTGCCCTCGAAAAAGTTGAGCACATTTTTGACAGCCGTCACGGCCATGTCCTCGCGCGTCTCCACCGTCTGAGATCCCATGTGTGGCAATACAACTGAAGAACAAATCAGACATCGACATTTAAAAAAGATTCTCTCATTAAAAATCGTAAAGAACTCGATTGTGTATTCGCACCTGCGTTGGGCAACTTTAACAGTTCGTGATCGACGGGCAGTGGCTCGGGATCGGTAACGTCGAGACCGGCCGCGTAGATGGTGCCGTTCTTCAGAGCTCGCACGAGAGCCTCGGTGTCGACCGTCAGTCCTCGGCCGATGTTCACGAAGACCGAGTCCTTCTTCATCTTGGCGAAGGCCGCGTCGTCGAACATTCTCGTGGTCTCCTTGGTCAGCGGCACGCAATTTATGACGAAGTCGCTCTGTCGCAGCAGCGCGTCGAGCGTCACGAATTCGGCACCGAGATCGTCGCCTATATTATTTCATTATAAAATGTTAATTGTGATTTTTACGTTCGAAGTATTTATTTATAAATGAAATTGTGTACACTTGCCGATTTTTTTCCTACTGTGTCCGGTGTACAAGAATTTGTCGATCGCGAAGGCCTTCAAGCGCTTGACGGTCTCGGTGCCGATGTCGCCGAGTCCCACGATGCCGACGGTCTTGTGGCGCAAATCGTGCCCCAGCAGCCACTGGAAACCCTTTTGAGTTTTCCCTCTGGGAAAAAAACACGATACAATCGTTCACGATCTTTATTTATTTTTCAAGAATAAAAGGAAAAAGCGAGTCTGTATATATACTGACGCCTCGAGCAATTGACGACCCTCGTGCATGCGCCTCGCCGCCATGATCAGCAGACAGACGGCGACCTCGGCCACGGCGGCCGACAGGACCCTGGGCGAGTGTCCGGCCCTGATGCCGCGCCTCTTGATCTCCTCGACGTCCAGATGATCGTAGCCGGCCGACGGCGTCGCCACGATCCTCAGCCTCGATCCTATGAAGCACGCGATTTATACGAACGAGCCAAAAAAATGTGCGGATCTGATTCGAATATATTCGTCGTATATCGATTTTTTCGACTTACCCGCGGAGTCTAGAAATTTCCCGTCCACCCGGGTGGTTCCCAGCAGCGCGTCGTACTGCTGCACTTGCTCGGCAATGTCGGCGGACTTGGGATCGGCTATCGTCACCTCGCATCTGGAAAGTCGATCGTTGCGATCGTATCGTGCATCGATGTTAACAAAAAATGCGGATTAATCGATAATTTAAAAATATACGTATATCCGAATCGACGTCCGCAGAAAAAAGAAAAAAACGTCGAGTGCATTATTCTCCTTGAAACTTGTACGTATTGCCAGCAATGTGAGTAATCACGCGCGCGGATTAAAAAACAAAAAAAAAAAAAACAAACAACAAACAGGTGAGTGTACACACCGCGCGTAAAATCCATCTAACCAAAAAAACTCCGGCCAATGCATTAAATTCTCGCGGAAAAATAATCCCAATACTTGCCAATGACGCTTACTTTGTTTTCAACAGATCGATCGCGACGCTGGGCAGATCGCTGGTCACGAGGACTCGATACATTTCGCTCATTTTTCCTCCGATGTCTTCTCTCTTCCAAATCGACTCGATATTGTGATTTCGCACGATGTTTGAATATTGACCAGGTGCGTCTCGTATTTATGCAGCAGTGGCAGCAGCAGCAGCAGCAGCAGCAGTGGCAACGGCAACGGCAGCACTGCTACTATACCTACCTCGCAGCTGAGAGACGAGTATGCCGGTCAATTGTTAAAACTCGCCTCTCCGCTGCTATAATATACGCGCAACGCACCGAGACGCGGCGCGTGATGTAACGACACAATGTTTTGAGTTAAATGCGGTTTGTGTACATTATCGTCGCGGCACCGCAGCAGCGGTCTGTAATCGACGATAAGGCTGATAAGAGGCCTCGACGGCTTCGCGATTCGAGAGCCACATTGAGTATAGTTTTGCTGATTATTCCATGCTTTTTTGGTAAATATGGTATCGGAGTGTTTCTCTCTTTCTGTTTTTTGTTTTCTATAGTTTGGGATTGTGCTCGGATGCACGTATAGATCTGCTTATCGAACCTTTTGTTTGATGGTGTAAGATAGCGCGGGGGGCCTATAATACGAACCTAGAAAGTTTCATAAACTATTTAATTTGGAGTTTGATCGGTACAAAATATTTTTGTATACGCGCGCGCGCGTAGGCGTCGAATGAAAATGTTTTAAATTTCGAGATAATGAGCACAAACTTCAACGATCAATTATCATCCATTAGTAGCGAGATTTTCGGGTCGGTAATTTATCGACGAATCCCCTCGAAGGATAAACGTTTGCTTGCGCAGATAATTATTTTACTGTTAGTTAGTTACCATTGAATTAGTTGTTTAGGCACTTTATCGTGTCTAAACATAGGCCTATAGAAAGGAGTGAATATAAGTACTAGATGAATAATATTAATTACGCTCTTTACACCCTTTTTGAAGAGAAGTTGAAGTCAGGCGATTGCACCAGATTTTCACTTTGCCTATTTATAGAAATTATGCGTAAAATTGAAATTACTTGTCTGAAAATACCATTTGATAGGGAATACGGTAACCATTCGAATAAATATGGGTCAAAATAATACTTTTTTTACAAAACCGTGCGCACGTATGTCACCGATCTTGACGCGCTTTTGGTATGTTATAGTACATGGTAAAAAGGTCCCAAGACCAAAATTTTCGATATAATAATTTATTTTGGTAGTCTGAACAATGTTAATAATTTTTTATACGTACAATTTGTTTTAAAGCACTTTCAAGAATACCGTAAAAAAATTTCATAAAAATCGGACAATTTGTTTCCGAGAGACATTATTTTAGCGCGATTTTTTCCATCGTGTGTCTGGTTATCGATTGCCACTCGATTTTCCATTTAGTCTCAGCGTTGGAAATGCTGCGTACCTAAACTGAGATTGTAGCGCTCTCAATTCACAGAGAGGGCTCGCAGCGCTGCCGTGAAAAAGACAGCAGCGCGCGCTTAAAACTTTTTCTGCGTGATGTGAATGTATTGATTGGATTGAACAATGTACATGTAGATTTTTTACTCGATAATAACATCAAGATCCTTGCATTCATCTTAGGTATACCACTCGGGGCACCAGGTCGAACTTGAAAGTTGACGATGACTATCTCCTGGAAGGCGCAGTATTGCCGCGAGAATACCGTGATATTTGAATTTTTGATTGTGACCATTTTTGGGATTCGTTTTCGCAGTAAAAATAATATGAACTTTTAGATTAAATAATGATTTATTCATTTATAAAACAAAAAATCAAATATATTTACAATTTATGTTTACAATTTATTTTTTAAATGTTCAAGTTTTTACATTTTTCGTTGTCTTTCCTTTTTGATCGATCTATTGGATTTTATTTTTACCGCATTTTTTGCGTATTTTTTTGTGAAAGTAGTAGTAACATATCCCTCTGCCGAGCCTCCATTTCCATAATCGCTATGACCCGTGGGCTGGGTGGGTTACAGTATACAAATGTATCCCCTTTAACAAAACAATCGGAATTTTCTTCATCTTCACTACTGCTGTAGTTCTTTTTTGGTGAATAACAAATTGGACTTTCATAACAAGGTTTTTTAATTGGACTGGAATTTGAATCGGTTGAGTCGGCTTCACGTTTTTGTGGAGCACTTTTTTTTGCAGACGAGCTGGCCTGCATCAAGTTGTTTGTTTTTTCACTTTCACTACTGCTATTCTTTGGTGAAGGTGGAGCAAAAACTAACTCTTTGTTTTCTTTTGCTCGCAGCTTCTCCTTTTCTGAATAGTAAGGCCAATTTAAATTGACCTCACTCCATATCTTTTTCCGAAGATCGGATTTTCTGTTCGGATGATTTGAAACGATAAGACCCATGAAAGCGTTGAAGGCCATCATTTCGCCCTCTTTTACGCCCTCCTCCTCTATCCTTCCTCTTAACATTAAGCGAGGGACGCCAATGGCAAGGAGATGAATGATCCTCTCCCTCAGTCGTACCTCCTTTAATGCTTTCAAAGGCATGGCTTGTGGCCTATTTATCATGTTCTGAAATGGAAAAAAATTTATTAATGAAAAATCATAAAAATATTATACAACAAAATAACACAAATCTAAGTTTCCATGTAATTTTCCAAAAAATTTTTTTTGTTCCTAAGGCCATAACAAAATCTGGAGACAAGCCTTTCTATCAATTTCTTAACCCGTTTCGGGCCAAACGGACGAAATTTTAGTTATTTTTTCATTCGCTGTAAAATCTGTGAAAAAATTATGTGAGAAATGTCAGAATAGTCATAACCGACGTAAAATTTTATGAACTTTTCGAATCCGGCGTCAGAATTGTCAAAAAAGTTGATGTGTAAAATTTATGAACAATTAAACAATAAAAAACACGATTTTTTTTAAAAAAAATTTGATTTGATCCGAATTTTCGAGTCGAAACAGACTTGCTCTATAGGTCTAACACGTTTTTTTGCGTCCATGGGGTGTAGGCTTGAAGGTCCAATAGTTACGATATCGAAATTTAACATGGCAGACACAAAAATGGCGCTTCGTAGAAAAAAACCGTATATGAACGAAGTCAATTTTTTTATATGTCAACCAAGCGCCTTGGAAAAAAACGTTATAGAGAAAATGTTGAATTTCGATAGCGTAACTATTGGACCTTCAAGCCTACACCCCATGGACGCAAAAAAACGTGTTAGACCTATAGAGCAAGTCTGTTTCGACTCGAAAATTCGGATCAAATCAAATTTTTTTTAAAAAAAATCGTGTTTTTTATTGTTTAATTGTTCATAAATTTTACACATCAACTTTTTTGACAATTCTGACGCCGGATTCGAAAAGTTCATAAAATTTTACATCGGTTATGACTATTCTGACATTTCTCACATAATTTTTTCACAGAGTTTACAGCGAGTGAAAAAATAACTAAAATTTCGTCCGTTTGGCCCGAAAAGGGTTAAAGTAATCTTCGCTCTTTCTCAATGAAAAGGCAGGTAAAATAGTGTTATTTTTTTTATTTTTAACAAGAAGTAAAAACCATCTTTGGAGGAAGCTCTTTGCTAATATATTGGCAGCGGTATTTAACACCTTTTGGCATACAAACTTTTTGATAACTTTCATCAAAATTTCATGAAACTTAGCCCATAAAGGAAGCTTTTCTGAAGATTTTGATTCCTATTAGAGATCCCCACCCAAGTAACTCTGATCTAAACTTTGCGCTCGTGCATGAGTGAACATCGTCTAATTTTAATGATTGTGTCAACCTCACAATATTCGTATGAAAACCTAAAAATTACAATTCATCGCATTGTTTATGTTATGTTTTCAATTTCTTTTCTTGAGAACGACTTCCAGTGGGATCTAAACTTGAATTCATATGAAAAAAATGCATTTTACGGCGTTTTCTATGCGTTTTGAAATTCAATGCATCCTATTTTTAATTTTCATATTTTAATTCCCGATAGGCCTATCAAGCATTTTAATCCAAATCATCACCAAACCTTCCTTAGAAACTGTACTTAATAAAAAATTTCACTAATAGGCGAGCGGCTTACCCTCGAGAAGTGCGGTATTTAGCGAGATACCTCTAACTCATTAACGACCGTGCAAATGTGGTACCAAAATATTTGTTACAAAATTCTACATTAAATATAATAAATACTTTTTCAATTTGAGTGGAGGAACATAAGAATAAACAAGGAAAACGGCGAAATTTTAAACTTTCTAAATTAATAACATTTTGACTTCAACTCGCAGTATCTGAGCTCGACTTTAATAATTTGCCCTGAAATTTTTACTCGATATTATACAAGTTATCTAGCAAAAAATGACGCCACATCAGTTTCTTAATATTAATAACTTCAAGTTCTCACATGTGGTCTACTTTGCATTTCTCAGCAGCTTAACGCAGACGATGAGCTATACTTTTTGGGACCGCAACACGATTTTATTAATGACCGAACTCCAGCTTATAGGGTAGTCGTACCAATCAATGACCGGGTACCGGTGAATGACCACATGATCAATTATCGATTATAAATGGAATTTACGAATTTTCATCTAATTTATAATAGTTTTCCAACACGAAACAATGTTGTACCAATAATTTTAATCAACTTTCAACTCATATAAGTTGTATTAACTACGCATAAAAAAATATTGAAAATTTTTTGTGGTCATTCACTGGTACGAAGCGTTGATTTGCATACGACCAATGAGTGACCGATTCTTTGAGAATACAATAGTACACTGAGAAAAATATTTGGCCCGATCAACCAAGGCTTCATTGTTTCAACGAAATTATTTCTTCGCGGGCAATCAATTGATTAATGTCATTGATTCTATGAAATATTCTATTAAAATTTACAAAATATTTAATAGAAACAAACTATTAATTTGAATAATAATACACGATATATAATCCAGTTAACTAAATATTTAGTTGAATTGTCAAAATAATTTAATTAATTGCAACACAATTTAATTCTAGCAATGATATTTTTTGTAAAATCAATTAAAAATTTTTTTGTTTTGATAAAATATTTCGAAAATTTTAATAAAATAATTTTTTGATTTTATTTTCTATTTAAATACAATATAAAATAAATTCTTATGTTTTGGTTTTGACTTCTTTGAACTCTTTCACACTGTTATCAGTTAACAGTCATTAATTTATCTTAGATTTACAGAAATTATTTTATTTTTTATACATAATTTTTAGAATTTTTTTACACTATTTTACATATTTTCTATAACCTAACACATTTACACGCTTGTAAACGAGAACGCGACCCTAACGCTTACTAAGAGATCGCTCACTTATTTACTTACTCAACGATGAACCTTCCTTATATACCAATCTAAAAGATATTTCGTCACTTGCGGAAACGAGAAAATAGTTGCCGAATGCCCTCTAGCAGCAAAACATTAGACTCATTTTTTATTATGGATTATTAAATCAATGAAATATTTAGTAACAGTATTTTGAATGAAACTAGGTTCATCAACTTGATAAATCAAGTAGTCCTATAACAAAGAAGCATTTCGTCAATTTAGTGAAATATTTACTTGGCATATACCAATGAAATATTTCGTTGTTTTGATAAAATATTTCATAACAATATTTTGAATGAAACTAGGTTCATCAACTTGATGAATCAAGTAATCCTAACAATGAAGCATTTCGTCCATTTAGTGAAATATTTAATTGGCATATACCACTGAAATATTTTGTTGTTTTGATAAAATATTTCGTAACAGTATTTTGAATGAAACTAGGTTCATCCACTTGATGAATCAAGTAATCCTAACAATGAAGCATTTCGTCAATTTAGTGAAATATTTCCTTGGCATATACCAATGAAATATTTCGTTGTTTTGATAAAATATTTCATAACAAAATTTTGGATGAAACTAGTTTCATCAATTTGATAGATCAAGTAATCCTAACAATGAAGCATTTCGTCAATTTAGTGAAATATTTACTTGGTATGTCTACCAATCAAATATTTCATCGGAGTAATCATAATTTTATAAATTTTATTCATTCATTTCATTAATTTTGTGAAATATGAAATATGAAATTTTTTTCTCGGTGTATACAGGTTAAGTTTATTATCAATCTATTTGTATTGATTTTTAAATAAAACCAATTCAATCAGTACTAATTCGACCGATACTGAACTAGTAAAAATTATTTACGAATAATATTGATTATCTAAACGAACGGCAATGTTTAATTTTGTAAAAACGTCGTACGATATAGTATCGGTCATTTACTGGACGTCGACCGGTCATTCAAGGAAGATATTTTCTGCAAGTGGTCATCAACTGGCGTTTTTGAGGTGACATGATAAAACACAATTTTTAATAATATTCACGATACTAAAATGATATTTCAATATTTTTAATTGATTGAACACTTAATTTACTATACGATGATATATTTAGTTTTTATTCAGTGGCGATCATTGAATTGTTGCGGTTCTTCCCAACTTAGAAAAAAACAACTCGGTAATTCATTGGTACGATTACCCTATATGATCGCTACATGAAAACTATATGATCTAGCTAACGCTACAACAAACCAATATATTGTATAAACCGCGCGCAGGCACAAAAAGACTCACGTTTTAAAGTTTTTTCCTTGGATATTGCTCCGGTTCCGCCACAGCTTCTTGCGTAGACGAGCCTATGCCTCTAAATACGTGCGGCAAGAAGTTTTATGAAGTGGCACTTTCTCGCTTATATGTATGCGCAGAATGAACACTATCTTTCGATCAAGCAAACTCTACAAAACACCAATATATTGTATAAACCGCGCGCAGGCACAAAAAGACTCACGTTTTGGAGTCCTTCACTCGCATGGACCTCTAGTCCACCAGCAGCTAGTCGCGGTCACGGGTCTATATCTCTAAACACGTGCGGCAAGAAGTTTTATGAAGTGGCACTTTCTCGCTTATATGTATGCGCAGAATGAACACTATCTTTCGATCAAGCAAACTCTACAAAACACCAATATATTGTATAAAACGCACGCAGGCACAAAAAGACTCACGTTTTAAAGTTTTTTCCTTGGATATTGCTCCGGTTCCGCCACAGCTTCTTGCGTAGACGAGCCTATGCCTCTAAACACGTGCGGCAAGAAGTTTTACGAAGTGGCACTTTCTCGCTTATATGTATGCGCAGAATGAACACTATCTTTCGATCAAGCAAACTCTACAAAACACCAATATATTGTATATAACGCACGCAGGCACAAAAAGACTCACGTTTTGAAGTCCTTCACTCGCATGGACCTCTAGTCCACCAGCAGCTAGTCGCGGTCACGGGTCTATATCTCTAAACACGGAGGCAAGAAGTTTTATGATGTGGCACTTTCTCGCTGATATGTATGCGCAGAATGAACACTATCTTTCGATCAAGCAAACTCTACAAAACACCAATATATTGTATAAAACGCACGCAGGCACAAAAAGACTCACGTTTTAAAGTTTTTTCCTTGGATATTGCTCCGGTTCCGCAACAGCTTCTTGCGTACACGAGCCTATATCTTTAAACACGGCGGCAACAAGTTTTAGTAATTGACACTTTTTAGCTTATATGTATCCCCGCGATATGAAAACTATCATTTCATGTAGCAAACGCTACAACAAAACAATATACTATGAAAAATGCGCACGCCCACTACACGACTCACTTGTCAAATAAGTTCTCCAAAGTGATCTTACTTGTGGTTCTAAGCGGCTGAACGCGGACTGCGGCCAATACTATCATTAGTGTGAGTTCATACATTTTTATCAGATTATTACTGAGCGATTTTTAAGAAATCTCTTTTCATACTAACGGCGCGAAAGTAACTACTTTTCTGCCGCTGCTGAAAGCGGGAAGAGCGATTTTCGGGCCCACTGTGTATGAAAAATAGTATACAGGCCTATGCCGCGAAAAAAGAAAGCCCCAGAGCTTGTGTTTATCGGCCACGGCTTCGCTTCGGACACTTATTACACGTACGCTGGGACTTTTCTGTTTTTCGCTCTCTAGGGCAGTAATATACGATTTTAGACTTACACTGAGATAAGTATTCAGTTTACTACTGTATTTGAAGCTTACACTTTTTCCAATGAACGATTAGTATTGCTTTTAATTCTGCTGCATAAAGTGTATTTTTACTCGCGCGCAGTAGAAAATAGATAGCTAACTCGAGTACGGCACCGAAACAGTACCTCGTTCAAACGCAGTGGCAAGAAAGTTTTGGTTCGCCGAATTTAGGGTGGCAACGCAGCCACTTATTGAGAAATTTTTATGTTCTGAGAGGAATCAGAAGTCGTCTATACGTAACTTTGATCTAAATGTTGACTTTTCAATGTTGAAACAACATTTTATCATTTACGGCTGCGTTGCCAACCTAAATTCAGGGAGCCAATACTCTCTTGCCACCGCTATGGAACAAGGTACTGTTTCGGTGTTGTGCTAATAAGCTACCTTTTGCCTCTGCGCGCGAGTGAGTATCCTTCATGCTGCAGAATTAAAAGTGATACTTTCCTGCGTTCGAGCAACCAATATCTTCTTTAACATGAGTAGAAAAACCGTAATTACAACATATGTGTAATGTGAATCAGTCGGATAAAATAGTCGATTTTTTTTTAGTATTTTTTTCCACCCCGCGCAAAAGTTTTCATAAAATTATTCAAATAAATTCAAAATATAAAAATAAATTCAAGATCTTAATGCATATTAGAACTTGTATTTGTTTTTCCTTATCGCATCGTGGTCTTGATTTGCCGTCTGATTGTGTTAAAAACAAAGCGGTTATCGTTATTATTGACTTTTACATGAAATCAGTTACATGTGTTGCTAATTCTTCTCCTTTACTTTTAGCATTGTAAGCGTAGCGAGTCATACTAAACCTTAGGATATGACTTTTTAATTAAGCTTCGAATTTTGATGCTGGTTGGGGGGAGAGGGTGGTTGAGCATCAATAACATTAATATAAAAAAAAATTTTTTATTTTGATTTGTGTTTAACAAGTTTTACGCAACATTTTTTCTCGTCCGTAGACATACCATGATACGCGAATGATATTTCAGGACTCTGCATAATTTTTACATCGTTATTATTATAACATCTCTTATACGTATTGATTTGTCTCTGACCAATTGTAGGCTAAGTAATACGGGCGATAAAATTACAAATATTACGTTGCTAGGCTGAGCTGGCCATAGCAACCGCTGCATCTGTCGGGCGCGCAGAAGTGGGCAAAAGTCCTTCTTTTTCTAGGCTACGCGTACGGCGAAAGTATAGTATATTTCTCAACGGGTGCACATATGGTTTTTTAGCAAAACGAGGGATTATAGCACGAGCCGAAGGCGAGTGCTGTAACGAGTTTTGTTAAAAAACCATATCTGCACCAGTTTGAGATACTATTTTTTCCTACGAGAGCCTAAAATTAGCGGCAAAGTTGCGTATTTTAGGTTAGAGTGGGAAAAAATACTTTTGCCGGAAGGATAGAAAAAAAAATTATTTCAAAATAATTTAAAGAAAATAAATTGGTCACATATTGCATTCAATGTATCAATGAATTTTCGTGCCTCTTTTCCATAAAAGAGCATCGCTCTTTAACTCTGCTTTTTTCCTTTCTCCCTAAGAGATATATCTTAGTCGTGAAATAATATGTCAAGATTATCTCGCCGGTGTGTGCTAAGCCACTGAAAATGGTCCTTTAATTCCTCGAGGTTAAGATTAAGCGCTTGCCCCACAATTAAGCCGACATTTTATGGAGGTTACTATGTTATTCTTAGCGATAACGGAAAACTTTTATACATTGAAAGTCATATTTTATGAGGCATAATATATATGAGTAAATCTTGTGAAATTTTAATATTTGTGTCAACCCCACAATATTCGTATAAAATCTTAAAAATTACCATTCCTCGCATTGTTTATGTTAAGTTTTTAAGTTTTTCTGCTCTTGAGAGCAACTTCCAGTGCAATCCAAACTTGTATTTATATAAAAATAGTTATTTATGTAACAAGTGCCCAAAAGGCGTTTTAGGGCACGAGTGTGCGGAAAAAAACACGAGTGCTGGCTATGCCGGCACGAGTGGGCGATTTTTCGGCACACTGTGTGCAAAAAGCTGGGCACGTGTTGCATACAAAATTTTATGCAATAGTAGGCGAAAAAGTACTTTCAATTAAATGAGTCATTTTACCGCACACCAGCGTCGAAATGAGGCATTTTACCGCATACTAGTGCCCAAAAACGCTTTTTGCGCACTAAAAAATGTGCGAAAAAAGACATTTTTCGTCATACTATTGCATAAAATGCATTTTACGGCGTTTCCTATGCGTTTTGAAATTCAATGTATCCTATTTTGAATTCTCAAATTCTGATTCCCGATAGGCCCATCGAGCTTTTTAATCCAAATCATCACCAAACAATCCTCAGAAATTGTACTTTAAAAAAAAATGTCACTAACTGGTGTGTGTCGTCACCTGCCCCTTCTACACTCTTATGAAAAATTCAACTCGATTTTTAGTATTTTAATGATATTTATATATAATTCCAATATCCCAATAGGCCCTATCATGAATCATCACCAAATTATAAGGTAAAGTAGTTTTTGAGAAGCAGAATCGAGTGGTATGTCTATTTTTGATGTGCGTGCTTTGTAAAAAAAGTTGTATACGATATAAACATGGGCTTTGCCCGCGCCAATTGTAGATTTTAAGTGCATTTTACTCGAATTTTGCGATGCACATCAACAGTTTTACTTTGAATGGCGCAATTTATATTGCCCATTTTAGTTTTCGACATTTTGGTTTTTTTTAACATATGTGGTTTTTTTTAAATGTCAAAAAATCAAAATTTTAGCCAAATTTAGGAGCAAATATTGTCCATCAATATGGTATATAATATGGTTCATCGGCGTCAGCCTTAACATGTACTTTTTCAAATCCTCGAAGGCCCTCATCCAAATTTTATGGGCACTACTTTTTTCAGGTTTCTGAATCACTTGTAAGTCCCCAAACAAAATTTTACGAGTGTGCTTTGAAAAAAAAATTTTTTTTTAATGGCAAAATATTAAAATTTTATGAGATTTACTCATATATTAGAAGCTGCTGGAGTTTTCTTTCTGCATTCAGAGATAAACAAAACGGTAGATCGTTCGAAACTGGGCCGAGCTCTATTTGTTAATGACTTTGATTAAAATTATAATGTTTTTTAAAAGTTATAAATTTCCTCGAGTGGCTTAAAAATTTCGCTGTTATCAAAAAATATCATTGAAACTTATTAGAGCAAGATAGCAAGAGTGATTCCAGGGCCAAGAGAAAAAGCGCCTCGCTGCTTATTCTAATGATACATCTACAGCATATTACATGCAATAATTTGCGCGAGCTAAAACACATATTTCAAAAGTTTGAAACTATTTGCGCTCGATCACGAGAAAATTTATCCCGCATGAAAACAGCCGGAAGCAAAAAATTCTAGATATCAAGAGGTGCGGTAGCCCCTAGCCGGCAAAGTATAAAAAAAAAAAATTATTGAAAAATTTTTTTCAAAAAAAATTATTAAAAAAAAAATTTTTGAGAAATGAGAATTACTTTTGTAAATGTGTCGAGCAGGCAATCGTGTATGTACGAATAAACTCCAAGTCGATGGAAAATATACGAATCCATAACATTATTCTCGTAGCTCTCAGTCGCTCAAACTCCGAATGTTACACTTCTTTTTCTTCATTTGCGTAAAAGCGCGTAGATCTAATGACAATCGAAGTAATTTAAAAAAAATTTCGTGCGATAACTAAAATGATTTATTTTAATCTTGCTCCGCGCGATGCGCAAAGTTCGCTTCGATCGGCTGTTGCGTTGTTGTACCCGTCTCTACGTTCACGCATACACGCTTTTCGCTGCTGCACACTGTAGCCTAGCTCGAGTTTATATGTAAATGAGCCGCGGAGCTGACGGCATTAGGCGCACGATATACGAAAATATGCAAGTTTCGTGTACTTCAGGCCCCCTTGGCAATGAGAAAGAGAGAGGGACAGCCGAGAATGTATATTATTTAATTCGACGTAGTCACGGGGACGCAAGCAAGTTTGGCCTCAAAAAGCTCCACAAACTTGCGACGATCTGCGCGTATAATACAGCGATAAAAACAATTCGTATGTGTGTATCTTGAACTGACTTGAAATATTGGTGTAATTTTAATGTAATGCGTAATGTTTTTTTTTTTTTTAATTTAGGAAAAGGTCGCAATTGTCGCAACATTTTGGGTTACATTTTAGTTAAGATTCTTGACGCTACCAAGTTCTTTTAAAAATCAATGTTGCATCGGTGTTGGCTTGCAAAAATGAGAGAGTAAAAAGAAATGACAAAATAATATGAATATTGGCCTCTGTCGACCGCTGAAAGAGTAAACAACTTTTGCGGTCGTCGCGGGAACGAAACCCACAGATAAATCGTATTTGTATACGAAACGAAAATTTATAAAAATTCATTATGACGCGAACAATAATTTCTCATCTTTAATTATTACTGAAAAAAAAAAACGTCGCACGAACGTCACATGCACCAGCCGGGCTCGCGCGTTTATATAAAACATTCGAATCTCTGCGCTATACGCGGACGATAAATTACCGATAATGAATTCATCCCAGTTGGCTCTAAATACCAGGAGAGATTACTTATTTATTCCCAGCCGACTGATTCCTCCTCATTGTCTACATAATGTTTAAACCCTCACTCGATCCCCGTACCTCGCCTCTCGCGCGCGAAATCCCCGTGGCAGTCGTTAATGCGCTCACGCGACGGGGTTTGCATGTAGTGCCGCATGTAGTGTATACAAATGATGACCATATATATATACGTAGTACAGCGTGGCCGGCTCGATCGCATTTGCCCCTTGCAATTATCATTACATCGGCTGGAAATCATCGATTCATTTGTAAAGCTCGCGTTTGTATACGTACGAATTTCGATGGTATAAAACGAAGATATCGTCTCGTCGTTGTTGGTAAATGATAATTTTGACTATATATGATTAAACTTCGGTTAGACGAGCACTTGCTCGGCTGCTCGTTCCAATAGTTTCAATGATCTATCAAAGGTTCGAAGCTCGAGCAAAGCCAAACCTCCAGGACATTACTGTTTAAGGAGCTGTTTGCTATATATCTATATACACTCCTTTACCATTACACGAGTGCTGTTAAAGTGTCTCGCCCGACCGAACTGTGCGTGACTTTGCATAGTGGATGCTCGAAGTGGGTGTAGTACAAGCGCGACTACGCCATACACGATCTCGTTGACGAATTTATCGATGGATTTTTTGAAAAATGAATCCTATCCGACGCTGACGGACTAGCGTCTATACGCGTACCGGATCGCTGAATTTCACAGCTCGAGCCGCAGATTTTATTTATCTTTCCGTTCCTCGGTGCTTTTACGCCTTTCGCGCCGTATATCGATGTATTTATTGACGCGCCGAAAACGTCGGCAACGAGCGCGACTTTGGCACTCGCTGCGCCGATGTACAGGTATACATCGTATCCGATGATTCGCCGGCCGAGTACGAGGCAGAAGCAGAGTTTGTTATACTCGCGCGTGTGAGTGAAGAAAAAAAAATTGTATAGACCACGGGACGATCAATGTTGGATCGCTACTCGAACGAGGAAGTGTTTATTTACGTTGGACTAGCTCTTGTGGGTTTCATGAATCATAATTTTTATATGATATTTTTTATACCGTATTTAACAAAGTACAATCACTAGAAAATTATTAATTGTTTAGTACACTGGAAACCAATGGGATTATTTCTTCAATAATATATAGTACATTTAGCTCTGTTGACATAAATTTTCTCACACTTTCATTTTACGATTTGTAAATATTATTACATCTATAAGTTACCTAGTTCGACGTGTACATCATTACTAAACAATTAGTCGTTGATCAAGTTCCGAGTGATAAACATGGAATTCAGTGGTGTATATAACTCTGATTTCAGGTAATTTTTATTTCTCGAGAATATTATTTTAAAAAAATTTTAGTATTATACTTAATTTCAATGTGAATATTGCAGAGTGAAGGAGGAACTAAATGATGTTTTCCCAATTGAAAATGAAGATTATATGATAATTGACAATGCACGCGATGCTAAAACCGACGAATTCTCGAGTTTTTGTCGAGAAAATTTAGTAAGTGTTGATGGGGGACTGTTTAGTCAGTATTTTTATCAAGTATTTTTACTAATCTCATTTCCAGATTCATGAGCTTCGAGAATATGATGAAAATTCTGGACCTAATAACGATTTGGAAATAGAATTCGAATGTAAGGACGAGAAGCTCGGCATTAACTTATTAGTAGTCAAGAAAATCGAGGATGAATATCCAGATCATTTGCAGCATATGAAAAATAGTTGCGATTATCAGACTCAAAAGAAAATTAAAGAAGAAATTGTCGACGAAGTAAAAGAAGAATTAAATTTGGATGATGAACTCAGTGATGCATTTGATGCAAATGAAAAAACATTTGCTCAAAAAAGTCAATGCAAAACCCGCACTGATAAATTACGCAATCTTGCCAAACATCCATGTAAAATATGCGGTGAAAAATTTACACAAAAAGATAATCTCAAGGTCCACATCGATTCAGTACATAATGGTGTTAAGCATACGTGTGTTACACGTGGAAAAACATTCACACAAAAAGGAATGCTCAAAATTCACATCAATGCAGCTCATAATGGTGTTAAACATGCGTGTGGTATATGTGAAAAGACATTCACACAAAAAAGATATCTCAAGGTCCACATCGATTCAGTACATAATGGTGTTAAGCATACGTGTGTTACATGTGGAAAAACATTCACACAAAAAGGAATTCTCAACATTCACATCAATGCAGCTCATAATGGTGTTAAACATGCGTGTGATACGTGTGGAAAGACATTCACACACAAATATACTCTCAAAATCCACATCGATGCGATACATAATGGTATGGCACTTAAATGCGAAGTATGTGAAAAGACATTCACACAAAAAGGAGATCTCAAGAGGCATATCGATGGACATAATGGTGTTAAACATGCGTGTGGTACGTGTGGAAAGACATTCACACAAAAAGGAAAGCTCAAAATCCACATCGATGTGATTCATAATGGTATGACACCTATATGCAAAATATGTGGAAAGACATTTTTATTTAAGGATAGTCTTAAAAGGCACATGGAGTCAATGCATAATAAGATCACTTACCCATGTAATACGTGCGGCAAGACATTTTCACGAAAGGATAAACTGAAAATCCACGTGGATTCAATCCATAATAAAATAACTCACGCATGTAATACATGCGGTAAAACGTTTGCGCTAAAAAGTACTCTCAAGAAACATGTCGAAGCATCGCATGATAATAATGGGTTATCTGAATAAACACGTCAAAGTTGTGCATGAGATCAATGCAGAAAAAAAATGTCCGCAAAATATTTTAAAACGACAACTAACAATGCACCACGAGAAAACATTGAGACAAGGCTCAAAACTGTCATTAATACAGAGCTTCATTCACGCATTATGATAAACAAAATGTATGTAATGTTTATTCAATTTTGTAAAAAAACAATTATCATCATATTTTAGATTACTTCGATGTTTTTCAATTTCACTACTTCAAAAAAAGTTGAAGTTTTAAGAAAACCAATAAACTTCTTATTAAAAACCAAATTGCTTAACTTGAATTAATCTAGAAAATTTTAATCAAATTTTACTGTTTTCTTGGGTATACAAATCGTAAAATGACAATTCAAAGGATTAGGATGGCGCTTAATTTTCCTTAGCACGCGTATGAGCGTTTTACGCGATAAAACAATTCAGTACAATTCCTAGTCAGCTAAGATTGATTCTAAATAATCTATCGCGATAATAAAAAAAAAACTACATTATTTTTTAAGAGAAAGAATCGATGAAAAATTTTTTACGTCAAATTTTCAGTATTATTCCCGTATCGAATTTATGGTAAATCGCGCAGTAAACTTTTGTCTCCTTCTCAAGATAAGGACCGCGGTCGGTACACCATCACAGAAGTATACATATATAGCTCTTATCTTCGCGGTTACTATTGCATTTTTTTCAAGTTTTTTGCGAACATTTGTCACGTACGTTAAACTTACATAATCGAACTCTACTTCACCTCCGCTTGCGAGACTCTTTCTCCATGCACATCGGCTACTTCCAAAAATTTTTGACATCGTTGATCCAAGTTGAAATTCCTAGATTGCAATTATGCATTTGAACTACTCCCGGAGAATTTCGAGCTTGTACGACAGCGAAGAGAGCAGTCGAAGCACGACGGCGATAAGAAAGAAATAAAGTTACGGTCCGGTAAAATTTAGCCGGGCCAGGATTGCGGATATAATAAGGTCAGCGAAGCGAACGGCCCCGCTGATGTCTCGTCGCGGCTACGACGTCCTTTGGTGCTCGTTGATGCTCGAACGAATCGAAGGTTCCGCTTCTGTTGTCGTGTATAAAAGTTGCGCGTCTCTTCCGCGGCCGACAAAACGACTCTTACGTCGCGTAGGAGCACGAGCGTACGACATCATCCCGAGCTTTGGCGTTTGGTCTCCTCTGAGGCCGAGAAAAGGGGCTGGTTTCGTCGCAGGCCGAAAAACATAAAAGCGAGCCTCGAATTTAATTGCCACACACAGTCGAGCGACTGCAGTATATAGCTACTTGCTTTCAGCGTATAATTACTTTATTATTTTTTCGTGCCTCACGCTCGGGAAAAAGGGTATATAACTATTCGCGTTGAGCTCGAGCGAGAGTCTGTACAATATGCGAAGCTGTGGATCGAAGCGAGCTTTTGGGAAAAATTCCAGAACGGAAGCAGACGTAATCCACGCTCAGCCACGTGTAATTGTACGTTAATGTAGAAAATTTAGAAAAAGAATTGCGAAGAATTTATTTTTCATCGAAATCGAAGGACTCTCGGCTACTTCGATGTACATCTGCATAAGCGTATATATGTGCCTTTCCCGCGTACGCGCAGCGGGTTGAAAAAGTTGAAATATCACTATCCAAAGCCGCATTAGAAGCGTAATACATCTGCGAGGGAACATTTCCCTCTAGTGTTTCCGTGACAAGAGAAATAAAGCTCGTGGCTTCGTAGCCGCGCGCGCGCCCAACCCTATGCTATACGTGTGTGTGTGTACATATGAGGCATTTCATGCGAAGTGTCCTAACGCTTCGCCGCGCGGCCCAATTAAGCGAAATCACTCAGTTTCTAACTCACGTAAAAAGTATCAAAATATACTCAGAAAAAATAACTAACTAATGATTTCGATAGAAAATTTCCTCAGCTTTCCGATGGTGTGGTCAGATTTTCCGAAATTTTCCATTTTCCCCGGAAAAATTTGACATAAAGTTTAAAACGCAAATATCTCAAAAAGCCCATTTTTAAGATTTTTTTAAATAGTCCCAATCGAAAGCTGAGGAAATTTCCTAACTGTATGCAAGTTTTCAGAGTGTGCAATTGATTATTACTCAATGAAATACAGCGAGGAACGTGTAAAAACGTGACATTTCGGCCCGTGCGGCAGCTGTTCCCGCGCGCAGTACCCCGCGCGTCGCAAAATCTCACGTTTTTACACGTTCGTCGCTGTATTTCATTGAGTAATAATCAATTGCACACTCTGAAAACTTGCATACAGTTAGGAAATTTCCTCAGCTTTCGATTGGGACTATTTAAAAAAATCTTAAAAATGGGCTTTTTGAGATATTTGCGTTTTAAACTTTATGTCAAATTTTTCCGGGGAAAATGGAAAATTTCGGAAAATCTGACCACACCATCGGAAAGCTGAGGAAATTTCCTATCGAAATCATTAGTTAGTTATTTTTTCTGAGTATATTTTGATACTTTTTACGTGAGTTAGAAACTGAGTGATTTCGCTTAATTGGGCCGCGCGGCGAAGCGCTAGGACACTTCGCATGAAATGCCTCATATATATACTCGGCATCGTTTCCCACATTCTCTCTTCTCCGTTCTCATGATAGTTTCATTTGAGATTCGAGAGCACGACGTATATAAGGCAGAGAGAGAGAGAGAGACAGGGAGGCGTAACTCCGAAGGCTAGAGCCGAGGGACGCGACTACGACGACGACGTCGGCATTAAGGAAACACGCCGCGTGGAACAGAGCAAAGGAGGAGAATAGCACCAAGTTAAGACTGCAGGATCGATGGCTAAAGACAGCAGCCACGACTATTCTTGCGGCAAAAGGAGCGTGTATGTGTGCGCTCGAGTTTTAGCGATGCGCTTGAGTGTCGGAGGAACGGAGAATATTGTGGATTGATCCGATCGAGATGGACTTTATATTTTGTTGCTCGTTGAAAAACTCATCAGTAATATTACCGATTAATTGAGAAAATAGTTTTTTATTCTACGATTTTCTAATCAATTATTTTTAAAATGTACTTTTCGTTATTCTACAAATACTAAAAATTGAATTTATTTTTTATCAAGATGGTATGTAGTAGTGTTGTAATTTAACATTTGAAAATTTATTTAGTATTTTAACATTAGTAAAGAATACGTTTTTATTTTAAAGCCACAAGTATAAAATAAAAAGCAATTAATTCATCTTTATATATTTTGAAATTTCAATGTTTGTTTTTACATTACTTACCATATATGGAAATAAATGGATATCAAGGAAAAGTAATAAAATCATTTTATTTATCTCGATTAGATTAAACGTTTTAATGAAAATTATAAATTCAATAAGATACATATCAAAATTACGAGTTTATGCAATTGTTACAAACTTATAAAATACTTAAATTCTAAGTACAATTATTCCCAGTTCAAAATACATGATTTTGGTAAATTGGATATTAATTCAATTTCAAGTTGTTTGATAGGATTTTTACCCAATTTTATTTCTTTCAAATTAATCAAACTGCGCAATAAATTATCGTCAAGATAATTAATATTATTATTCTGAAGATTTAGCGATTTGAGCATGGTCGGAAGCTTGGGCACAGAAGACAGATTATTATCACTCAAGTCGATTTCTTCCAAAGAAGTTAACAATTTTATGAATTTTTCGGGAAGATTTGCTAAACCATTACTTCTTATTGATAGATACTTTAAGTTTGGCTCATAAATTGTAAAAATCATATTATCTAAGGATTCGATTAATTTTGGAGGCATTCCGTTTAGTTTCAAAGTATTGAGCTGCGATAATGACGCAATGAAATCGATTTTCTTTAGAGGATTATTACTCAAATCTAATACTTTTAATTTATTCAAGTTCTCAAATGTTTTACTATCAATATCTTCAATGCGATTTCCTCCCATGTTTAGCTCTTCAATATTTTGACACTGATAATTTAAATCTGACGGCACGTTAACAATTTTAGTATTAAATAAATTTAATTTTTTTAAGTTAGGACAATTGAAAAAGCCTAAACCATTTTCAAAGGAATTACCAGTAACATCTAATTCTTCGACGTTTGATAAATTATCGAATATCGCTCTTTTTAAACTGGTATCTTTTAAGATCAAAATTTTAACGGACGCTGGAATGCTCTTAAAAAATTCAGAATTAATAACGTTTTCTAAATTGATATTAGACAAATCAAGTTTTTCTAAAGATGGGAAACTATGATCCCAATTATCAAAGGAGGGTGTAATACTTGTTTCGCGCAACGAGAGATTTTTAAGTTTCGGATATATATTACTTGTTGGTATACTGATCGGAGATGTAGCAGTTCGCCAATGATAGTGACCCCGATTGTCAATGTAATGTAATTGTGACTGTTGAACTGAATCATCTGCTTTATTATAATCCAAAATAAGAGTTTCTAGGGTTGCGTGACCACCAAAAGAAAACATTTTCGTCGGACTCAACTTATTGTATGACAAATCCAAATATTTCAAGTTTGATAGACCGTCGAAAGCTCCATTGTCAAATTCTTTAATTTTATTGTGCGCCAGTGACAAATTTTTGACATACGAACCATCGATAAAATTATTGTGCACAGTTGGTCCAATATTCATGTCGGAAAAGTTCAAGACTATGCTGCTACATGGCGATGTCTCATCAACGTGCCTCTTTACGTACGTTTTGATGTCGCGAGGAAGATCCAAAACAGGGTTGATAGGCTCTTTATCGTTTAAGTTATCGCTTTCATTAACAACATTTTCACCACTACCTAAAATAGTCGCTGCTCCAATCGATTGCGATTGAAACATCAATAACGACGCCAGCAACAAACAGAATATAGATTTACTCATTTTGAAGTCACTCAATTGTCAATCACTCTACGAAAAATTGATGTGAGCCCGTTGCCTTTCGGACTAACACTAGTGAGCACATTCAGTGGTGCAGTCTTCAAAGAACGTTTTACCGGGATTCCCTTCGATGAATACGACCGGTTATCGTCTGTCAGAGACTTAAGAACAAAGAAGTGCCTCTGTACATTTGATACGCATTTTTTCATATGAACTATAAGAGTATGGGTATGCTCATTAAGACTTTGACAACACATGTGGAGGCGGTGCAAAGAATCGGTCAGCTCCAATGATGAAAGCTTCAGCCTCACACGCCACTCCGACGTTTGCGCGCGCACAAAATTAACTTAGGTATCGTACCATATGCTTTATCCCACTCAAGAATTTTTAATCGTGTCCGCGTGCGCTAACACAAAGATTCTTTTGTCAATCAGTAAGCTTGGTGATATCGCATTTCTTAGAGCGTCAGCTCTTCCTCGCTAATTCGACTGCTCGAACTTTTGCAATACAAGCAGCATCAGATTCGTTTGAACTCGAAAAATATAATCTAGAGTTAAAAAATATGCCGAGATCCAAAAAAGTAGTCTCGTGAGGAGCTGACCAAAAAATTCGCAGTAGAAAAATTAAAATAACAAATAGACGAAACTATTGAAATTAACGAAATTAAACTTTTGATGCCGGCTTTACTTTGAGTCAAACTAAATTTTTACGAAGGTAGAACAATTTTTATTGCGGTAATTTATTACTGACGCGGTCGATTTATTTTTTAAGCTTTTTGAGTGAAAATTTTATTTTCTATATGTAAATTTTTCTGATTTTTCTTTTGCAAAAAAGAGTAAAAAGATTAGTTTACTCTTTTCAAAAGTAAAAATAAGCGAGACCACAGCACCACATTTATCTCCCAATCGGTACAATTGACTATTTGAAATTTGAAAAGGTTTTTTGGAAACAATTGTAAATACTTCTTGAAAAATCTTATCCATCTTAATTTTAATTATACATAACAACCCGATAAAAACTTTTAATGAATGCAAAGTTAAAAAAAAATAAACGAAAAATCAAGATGCATGATCGCAAAATTAAAATTCACGCATGTCAACATAAGAAAGTCTTGTCTAGTAACGAAACAAACTCATCCTATTTTTATGGTGTTACCGAGTTTACTATAAGTCAAACTAAATTTCCAAGAAGAGTGACATATTTTGATGCTGATGATTTATTAATTTATTAACGGTGCAGGTGAACTTATCAATTTTTTCCACCAGTACTTATAATCTGACTACTCTCGATTTCTTTGTTGAGTCAAACATATGGAAATTTTGTTTTTTACACGATTTTTTACGAGTTTTAATTTTGCATCTTTATTCGTTTGGATTTTTCAATCATATTTATCTCATAATCGGTGCAGTTAATTTTTTTATATTTGAAAAGGATTTTTGTAAACATTAAAATTATCTTTCATACCAATTTCAAATGAATTGGGTAAAATTTATTTTCATAGTTGAAATACTATTATCTTCTTTCCTCAGTGGTAGTAGTAGTAGTAGTAGCAGTAAAAAATAGCCAACCATTCTGAATTTATTTTGAAAAGTAGCGATGATCATTGCAACTGAAATAATAACTTTTTGCGGACGCAGACTTGATAAGAAATTGACGATGAATCACATTTCGTTATGTGTATAAAAAAAGTCGCAATGCATGTTAATGAGCGTTATTAAGGAGTAATTTTCATTCGATGAGTAGTTAATCGATTATAATTTGTATTTTTTACCACACAAAAATTTCAACAATTTCAATTAGAAAAACGAACAAACTGGAAAGACTGTGTGCATGTACTTACGTATAGTAATGTATTCAAGTATCGATAAAAAACGAAGAATTTTACTAAATAATCTATTCGAGATTAATTCTATTTTACGATATTTAAAAGGTATCTCAGTCAGATCACCGATTAATCAACAAATCCGCCTTTATTCTACGATTTTCTTATCAGTAAGTAAGAAAATTTGAAACATTTCCGCGTCAGTTTCCAACGCTTTAGATGAAAATAGAACAGAGAACTTTTCACCTCTCGTACCGACCAGAAGTTTCGAAGCACGCACGATATCCTTTTGACGATTTTCGTCTCGGCGAATCCAGGCAAATTGTGCATCTACGCTCGATGCTGGTGCAGCATTAAACGGGCGTCCATACCGTGGCCCCTCACAATCTTGAAATCTCGAGTAAAACTTGGTACTCGGCGAGACTAAATCAGTGTCGCGCTGCCTCGATATCGTATATATACCGCAGCTCCAGCCCGACTGTTGACACGATGTAGTACTTCCTTTGTGATGTAGTTTTCGAAACTATATGTATAGTTCGACGTATCGACTATGTGTCCTCGCGGTAATTACTCTGCGACGCAAACGATCAAGAGTAAAAAGGACGACTGCGGCCAAGCTCGGACTGTTGTCATTTTTTATCATTATTGACGGAATTTTCGGCTGTGGTGAAATAAATATGTAGAATTAATTACAAATGAAAAGGAAAGCAATTATTTTTTTTTTAACAACTGAGTCAGTAGCTTTTAAATTGTAATTCAATATTTGAAAATTGTTTTATCGCATTTTAACATTAGAAAGTAAAATTGTGTATGATTATTTTCATGCAAAAATTATGAAATAAAATATTTTGCCGACAAGTTTCTTCCGTTGAATTTTATAGCAGTGATTTGATTTATTTTGCAATACCCATGGTTTTATTGAATTATTTTACTGTGTACAGATATATTAAAAGATAGGAGGTTGAAATAATAAAATCGATTTATTTAATTTGCTTTGATTACATGTTTAATATAAATATTATAAACTGAATAAGATACATGTCAACATTAAAAGTTTATGCACTTGTTACAAACTTATTAGATACTTAAATTCTAAGTACAATTATTCCCAGTTCAAAATACATGATTTTGGTAAATTGGATATTAATTCAATTTCAAGCTGTTTGATAGGATTGTTACCCACTTTTATTTCTTTTAAATTACTTAAACTGCGTAATAAATCTTCGTCAAGATAATTTATATTATTATTTTGAAGATTTAGCGTTTTAAGTGTAGTTGGAAGCTTGGTCACAGAAGCCAGATTATTACCGCTCAAGTCAATTTCTTCCAGTAATTTCAAGGAATTTATAAAATTTTCGGGAAGATTTGTTAAATTGTTATTTTTCAATGATAAATATTTTAAATTTAGTTCATGCGTTGAAGAACTATGAGTATTCAGAAATTCAATTATTTTTGAATTCTGCATATCATCCAGTATCAAAGTATTGAGCTGCGATAATGACGCAATGAAATCGATTTTCTTTAGAGGATTATTACTCAAATCTAATACTTTTAATTTATTCAAGTTCTCAAATGCACTACTATCAATATCTTCAATGCGATTTTCTCCCATGTTTAGCTCTTCAATATTTTGACACTGATCATTTAAATCTGATGGCACGTTATCAATTCTAGTATTAAATAAATTTAATTTTTTCAAGTTAGGACAATTTAAAAAGCCTAAACCATTTTCAAAGGAATTACCAGTAACATCCAATTCTTCGAGGTTTGATAAATTATCGAATATCGCTGTTTGTAAACTTGTACTTTGTAAGATCAAAATTTTAACAGAACTTGGAAAACTCTGAGAAAACTCAGAATTGGTAACGCTTTCTAAATTTACATAAGATAAATCAAGTTTTTCTAAAGATGGAAAACTTTGATCCCAATTGTCAAACGAGGGAATAATACTTGTTCCGCGCAATGAGAGATTTTTAAGTTTCGGATATATGTTACTTGTTGGTATGCTGATCGGAAGGGTCACATTAATCATTCGCTGACGGTTGTAACCATATTCGTAATACCATTCTAGCTGTTGAACTGGTTCGTTGTAATCGAAAATGAGTGTCTCTAGGGTTGCGTGACCACCGAAAGATAACATTTTCGTCGGACTCAACTTATTGTATGACAAATCCAAGTATTTCAAGTTTGATAGACCGTCGAAAGCTCCATTGTCAAATTCTTCAATTTTATTGTGCGCTAGTGACAAATTTTGTACATACGAACCATTGATAAAGTAATTGCGTACTGCGTATCCAATATTCATGTTCGAAAAATCCAAAGATATGCCGCTACATGACGATGACTCATCAACATGGCTCTCGACGTTTATGCTTTTATTAAGAAGATCTTGATCAGCGCTGATAGAATGATGGTCATCCGCGTTATCAATATTATTGTTAAAAACTAACGTCGTGTCTTCAACAACATTTTCACCGCTGTCCAAATAAGGCGGTATAGCTCCAATCGATTGTAATTCAAACACAAACAATGCCAATAACAACGAATAAAATATAGAGTTGCTCATTTTGAAGTCGCTCAATTGCCAGCACCAAAAAAAGTCTAAAAAAATTGTTGTAAACGCGTTACTTTTCAGAGTAGCACTAGTGAGTACCTACAGTGGTGCAGCTTTTAAATAACTGCTTTTTGGGATTCCCCTCAACAGTCACTTCCTTTTTACTGTAGTTCTGCTTCTATCGCTACATTAGCTCACCCAACTGCAGCATATTAAAAAAGAAAAATATTTCGTATTTTGACAATTGATAATAACTTGCAGCGGATGCGGAAATGATGCAGAAATTAAAATAGAATATCACCATGCATCGTTTCGCTTTGTAAGTAACTTTGATATGCAATCGTGTATAAATGAAATTTCGAATTGTCAAGAACGTTTTAGCCAGATTAAATTTTCCTATGATATCTATCATTCACTGCTCATTATTTTAATTCTTTAAAAAATTAAATTTTTTTTTCAATTGAACAACGAAATAAATATGAATCGCAGCCGCGTAAAATCGCCAATCAACTGAATCATTTGAAGAATCATTTTCACATCGCCTCGTCGTCTTAAGAAATTGATCTAAGCTCGTAATGCACACAGTCTGTCGAGGCAACTCCATATGCATGGCGCTGCAGTCGGAACGTGATCGCCCCCGCACCTCGTCGAATTGCAAACGTTTTCGCTAATTTCTCACCGCGCGCGCATCTCTGTTTCTCAACTTTTGCGCTTTTTGCCGATTATAATCGAGCAAATATACAGACGCACAAGTAATTGAAAAGTGGATTAAACGCACTTTCTGTATCCTGCCTCTCTCGCTCGTCTTAGGTTCGCGAGGCTCTAATCCCTCATTTTAGTGCATTTTCTCACTCTCGACGCTCCCATACACACACACATACACACATGTTAAATATCTCTATTTTATCCTTTTTCGCGCGAAAATTAACGAAACATTAACTTTTAATGGGTCTCGTCGCGTTACACGTTTCTTTCGCGACATACAATCCAATATACAACACGCAACGTATACGAGCTCGAAAGTGACTCTCTCTCTCTCTCACTCGAGCTTTAGCTGCTGTAAGCTCGTATACATCCGAAAAGTGTACAGCGAAAGGGCGTAAATGCGGTTAAATGCCGCACGTACGTATACGAGGGCTCGCTAGCGGATCGCCGCGCGTTATACCGGTATAACCAAATGGAAAATGATGGTTCAATAAGCGCGTTTCGGGGGAGGGAGGGCTACATTAAACCGCACCCGACAGGATCGGCGAGCGATGTTTGTTGTGCATAAATTGCAATTTAGCGAGCGAAAAAAAAAGAAATTCATGCGTGCGCACGTAGCTTGTAATTGTTGCGTGGGGAATGTGTTTTTGTTGTTGTTAATGCTGATTTATCGTAGCTCCGAAAAGTCGCGTACGAGTAATAAACAGTGATCGCTGGGTGTCGACTAATTACGGAAAAAAGCAACCATATAGTAACAATATGAATAAATGTTTCGTAATATTTTACCCTGAAAAAGTACAACACGATGCAGTTGCAAATGTGAACCTCGACGGTCGTGTGACACTCAAGAATGCGAAAAAGTATGATATTGTTTGTCGGCAGAAATTACGTATCGCATTTCAAAATACGAGCTATAGGAGAAGACAGAAAGAGCTCGATCGCACCGAAAAAAAATCTGTAAAAAAGTCTCATTGATGCCTCGTGGATGCTCGTATACGAGAATTCGATCCTCGTTTGTTAAATTTAGCCTACAATTAATCGAGTGTATGAGTTTGAAAAACTATAACGCAGGCTTCGCTCGACATTTTTTTTCTCCTTATCATTCCTCGAAGCGTGTAACATTCGATGCACGACGCGAGATGAGTCAGTACTGCATCGAGAGTCGTAGGACGTTACGTTTTCCGTTCGACGTGGAAATTTGATATCGTATTTACGAATTGATAAAGTACTACATTACGACGTTACGATGGCGTGTCGTATGACAAAAAAAAAATCAAGAAACCGATGACCATTCAATACGAAAGTTTCGATTTTTCGATAATAAAAAGTAATATAATTTAATTCTTATACGAATCAAAATCGATGATTTTTAAATAGATACTCGATGCAAACGATGCATAACTTTGTTTGATTAATTAAAGTTCACGTTAGTACACCGTATGATAATAAAATACTCTCGAGCATATTATCTATAAATATTTTTCAAATATCCCAATTCCCATTAGAATTTAAACATAACGATTTAATTTATCCCAACGCATGATCCAAACTGTCAAATGTCCTGAAAATCAATCCTTAACCATCAAAGGAGATAAACTCACACGATTCCAAATTTTCAATCGTCCTCGTCTTCACCAACGCAACGTCAGTCGTCGTCCTTGCCGATTACTCATGCGGCACCCTTCGCGTCTCGAGACTCGGATTATACGTATTATATATACGAACGCGAGGGGGGCTCCGATCGCTTATACTCTCAGGCTAATTAAAGATACGGCGGGACTCGATTCGTTGATTAATCATCCGCAAGCGCCTTGACGCGAGAGGACTCGAGCCGATATAAGCGCAAGCTCGATCATAATCCTCCCGCCGTACCTTGTGTGTATCTCTCTCAATCGCAGCTTAACTGTATAATATTATTATTATTATTATGCCGTCTCGCGGCGTAATCAGCTCGACTTCAACAATATACATTATGTTATACGTACGAGCAAAGAGAAATGCCTACTCGCAGGATGTCACGCCGGCTTATGTCGCGTAATTGGTTTCTATACATCGATCGGTACTTGCGAGTTTATATCGGTATGTATACGTAAATGAACGAATGCGTCAAAAGCTGGAATTTCTCGCGCGATCGTGTCCTGCCTCGTAAATGCTTACGAAATGTTCAACGTGTTCCGACAAGATTTTCCTCGCGGGCATTTGTGCTCTCGAGGCCGCATGAAATCCTAATAGTCGTAGTCGTCGTCGTCGTCGTTGAGAAAGGACAAATAAAGGAGTTTTAAATTCTTAAGACTGCGCTGCAGGCGTAGTACGTGAGAACCGGCAAACTCCTCGACTTTAATCTCTTTCAGCTTATTAATTTTTCCTTGTGTCAACGTTTACATTGTCTTAAGGCGGTGCGCGCGCGTGTGTGTGTGCTGTGCAGTGCACTCTGCTTCTCTCGCTGCTAATGAACGCCAACGTGCATCCACCAGTACCCCCTCTCGGATTATCGATAATCTTTTCTCCTCGTAATTTTCGTGACTCTAGGTGAAGTAACCCTTAAAATGTAATAAAAATTAGAGGGGAGCTTATGCAGTAAGAATGTGCGTCTGGAACTGATTTTTTTATTTATTAATTTTACAGCAAAATAGTTAAATTAAAATGAAAGTACAATAATGCATCAATCATACAATAAATCAAATATAATAAATCAAATATACAATAATGCAGTTGTAATTTAGATTCCTGTATACACTCTGAACACTCTAAAAATGGCACTTTCTTTATGATTTATTGGTTATGCTATTGAAGATAAGCTATAATAAAGACCTACTAATAAAATCTTTTTTAACACTGCGTGCGCAAAACACGGGTTTTCTAACCTTAAAGCGTCAGAAAACCCTAGTTTCTCGCAAGCAGGGTTGAAAAATATCGTTTGCAACTAGTCCGCGAGGAAGTTGACTCACCCAGGAGTCTTTGCACCCTCGCTACGCTCGGGTGAAAACAACTCCTGGATGAGTCAACTGCTTCGCGCACTTGTTACAAAATATACTATTCTATTCACCTATTATTAATATATGAATATGGGTCAGATTCAGAATTTTTCAAGTAAACCCGCGGGCGAGGTTCACGGATTTTCCTGAAATTTTGTTATGCTCAGAATTCAGAAAAAAATACTCCGGTCTGGTACATCGAACCATTTCACCGAAAATAAAATAATTTAAATTTTCAATGATTTTTTCTGAAGGCCTGAAGCACTTGAAAAATCGGAAAAAATTCAAGATTGTTCGGATTGTTGAAAAGTACCTTCATGAATTTTTTCAGATTTTTTAATAGCTTCAGGCCTTCAGAAAAAATATAAATAGAAAATGGACGTCTATTGGGGAGGAGGGGGGTAGGAGGGGGGAGGGGGTCCAAAATGTTGGTTTTGGCACTTTTTTATCATGTACTATAACATAACAAAAATTCAGGAAAATCCGTGAACCTCGCCCGCGCGTTTATATGAAAAATTCTGAATCTGACCCATATATATTCACTGATCGAATTAAAATAGAATAAAATCAAATCAGTAAATAATTTTCAATAATTTTCAATCAAAATTAATTTTGATGTAATTTATTTGTATAACAAATTGCATTCACAATTATTTTATAAGTTTATGATGCAAACGATACAAAAAATTCTCTATGAAGAGCTTACCACACATTGAATCACTCATTGAATTATGAATTATTTAATATTTATTCGTAAAACCATAGCAAGAGGTAGAAAAGGCGATTGATGCAGTACTTGTATTTTTTGGTAATAATTTTGTAATTGAATTTATGATGTTAAGTAATATAGCAGGATCATCTATCTGAGTCAGTTGTTCAGAATTAACAAGTGATTCTATGTTATCAGCAACAAACTTCAATACTGTATCTTTTAAATTCTTTTCATCATATTTATAAGCAGTTATTAAAATATCAATTGCATTTTCAGTAGACGCATCTGCAGATAATAATTTCCCACATTTAATTTTTAAATCACCAATTTGATATTTGTCAGCCACTGCTAATAGCTCCAGTCTTTGAAGTACTTTCAATATCTCCAGTGTAGATGTATCTCAACATCTCAACTAGAACATTTTCAGAAATGTCAGTCACCTTCACAGAATTGTTCTTGTTTTCTAACATATCATAGGTAAACATTGCTTTTAAAACTGGGCTGGCCATAGCAAGTATGACTTTGTGTGCTGGGATGGAGTTTTCATCAGAAGTTATTAACTCAGCATCACTTAATTCTTCACTGAGAAATGACAAGCTGAATTTCACACTATTATTTGTCCCATCTTCATTTTTAATGATTTTTTAATCTAATAAGGATTCATATGTTTTGAAAACTTCTACATAGCAGCTAATGGTTACATTGTTCTTGGAAATGATTTCAGAGATTCTTTTCAGTTCCAAAAATTCTAACTGACCTCCGGTTGGACTTTTCACAAAATCTTGATGTATCATACATGAACTAACAACATTTTTACTATTAATTAAGAGCATATATATTGTGCTTTTACATATGAGTTTATCTTGTTTCTTTGTTGAATCAGTTCCTTGGAAAGTAAGAAACAAAGAAATGAACTTCGCACTTTCTTTACCTTGAGGATATGATTCCAAGATGAAAAATCGTTTACCATCACTTTCCACGCAAAATTTTGGGTATGATATTAATTCTCCCACATCTGTTTTCATCAAACTAAAGTTTTTAATTGTCCATGTGTATTTGGATTTATCTCAAGTAACTGTAGTGGTGGCCTCAATTTGTTGCGTTGATGACTTATTTGGTAATATAATAGACACTTGATACACCTGATATTGGCTATGCCTCGATCGAATTAAATTTAACAAATTAAATATTGATCGCGATCGAAGGCGGTGGGTTCACGAGAGGATTTGAGGCGCGCGCTGCCTTTGTTAGTCGCTCCGCGCGTCACCCGTGGCTCCCCCCCTTTTGGAAGTTATTCACATGTTATTTCCTTATATGGGGAGAAATTTAGTACCGTGGCCGCCACTGCCATAACCGGAAGTCTTTTCCATAAGTGCACATGTTAAAATCGACGCCAGCGCTGTAATTCCCTCCATCCACGCGCACACTGCGAATACGAGAATAATGAGAAATTACATATAGTATATACGCGCGCGAGCAAGCTTATGTCTCGTTATTGATTTCAGTCTGTATACAAGATGCCCAGAATCGATGTATCCTTGCGGTAATCGTGTATTTATAAACACTATGGGAAAAAAATAAGTACGAGACATCTACTTGTGTACATGCTGCATACGGCTCGTAGTTGTGTGCGCCGATGATTATGGCACTCGTTACACCGTATTGTAGTGCATGGATCACAGACGCACGAGATATTACACACAGCACTTATGGCTATAGGGCCCTGTAATAGGTGCTAATCGACGACGAGTCACTTTTTTCTTATCTGTGGGAAAATGCGACGATAGGTATGTTGTGCGTAGAGCATGGGCGACGAGATTGGAACACATTTTCGACGAAGAAGCGCGTGCGAGGGAGAACTCTTGTAATTCTTTTGGATTCACGCGAGGCGGGTCGTGAAAAATTGTGCGACAAATCGTAAAGTCAGCGATGTCTTGATGTCGATTGTGAATAATTAATTTGACATTTTATGCAAGATTTACCTTCTGTGAAAATCTTCATTTCATGATTTGTATGTTTAACAAAACCATACAGATTGATAAAAATTATAGATATAGATTGATTGAAATGAAAAATCATGTTTTTCTTTGGTAATAAAAAGTTTATTAATTTATTTAAAACTCGATTGTTTTGTAAGAAGTGAGATGAAAAACACAGGAGTAATCCAAAATATAATAGTAATTGTTTTTTACAAAATTTAAATGAACATTTTATACATTTATTAGGTGGTAATGCGTGAAAGATGCGCTATCTCAATGAAAGTTTTATAACCACTCATTTGTCTCGATGTTAAATCATTTTGCGCGGTATTGATAGGTACGTTTTGAGATCTTTTGCATTGATCCCGTGCTTGGGTATTGACATTATACATACATTTGACGTGCATATGTATCTCCTCTGTGCAAATTTTTTCCGCATTAAACACATGCGTAATCAATGTCTCCATGTTGTGTTCTAATGTGAATTATAAGACTATCCTTTTGTGAAAATGTCTTGCCACACGTATTACAAACGTAAGTTATCTTATTATGCATCAAATTCATGTGTCTTTTAAGATTACCCTTTAGTGAGAATGTCTTTCCGCACACTTCGCAAGTAGGTGCCATACCTTTATGCATCGCATCGATGTGTTTCTTAAGATTATCTTTCAGCGTAAATATTTTGCTACATGTATCACATGCGTGAGTTATCTTATTATGCACTGCATCCATGTGGAGTTTGAGTTTAGTCTTCGTTGAGAATTTCTTTCCGCAGACTTCGCAAGTCCGTGCCATACCATTATGCATCGCATTGATGTGAAATTTGAGAGTAGTCTTTGCTGAGAATTTTTTCCCGCATATTTCGCAAGTAGGTGCCATACCATTATGAACTGCATCGATGTGGACCTTGAGATATCCTTTTTGTGTGAATGTCTTCCCACATGTAACACACGTATGCTTGATACCACTATGAACTGCACCGATGTGGACCTTGAGTTTAGTCTTCGTTTGAAATTTCTTTCCGCATATTTCGCAAGTAGGTGCCATACCATTATGCATCGCATTGATGTGAAATTTGAGAGCAGTCTTTGCTGAGAATTTTTTCCCGCATATTTCGCAAGTAGGTGCCATACCATTATGAACTACATCGATGTGGACCTTGAGATATCCTTTTTGTGTGAATGTCTTTCCACACGTATCACACGCATGTTTAACGCCATTATGTCCATCGATATGCCTCTTGAGATCTCCTTTTTGTATGAATGTCTTTTCACATATGTCGCATTTAGGTGCCATACCATTATGCATCGCATCGATGTGCATTTTTAGAGTATATTTGTGTGTGAATTTTTTTCCACATACACCACACGCATGTTTAACAGCATTATGTCCATCGATGTGGACCTTGAGATTATCTTTTCGTGTAAATTTTGTACCGCATATATTACATGGATATTTGGTACGATTGCGTCCCTTATCAGTTTGGGTTTTGCATAGACTTTTTTGAGCAAATGTTTTTTCATTTGCATCAAATGCATCACTGAGTTCATCATCCGAATTCAATTCTTCTTTTATTTCGTCCTCAATTTCTTTTTTAATTTTCTTTTGGGTTTGATTATCGTAACTATTTTCCATATGCTGCAAATGATCTGGATAATCGTCCTCGATTTTCTTGACTACTAATAAGTTAATGCCGAGCTTCTCGTCCTTACATTCGAATTCTACTTCGACATCGTCAGGGCCACGAGTCTATAAAAATATAATTTGAATTCAAGATTAGGGAAAATTGTTGTTGAAAATGTCAGCTACAAGCAGTGCTATTTGAACACTTACAAAATTTTCTAGACATCGCAAGGATTGATCATCAGTGTTAGCATCGTGTGCATTGTCAATTATCTGATAATCATCATTTTCAATAGGGGCAAAATCATTTGGTTCCTCCTTCACTCTGCAATATTCCCAATAATATAAAGTATTATGCCATTTTATTTTAAATTTCATTTTCCAGAAAATAAAAATTACCTGATGTCACAGTTATATACACCACTGAAGTCCATGTTTATTACTCGGAACTTGATCAACGACTAATTGTTCTGTAATGATGTTACACATCGAGCTAGGTAACTTATACATGTAATCTTATTTACAAATCGTAAAATGAAAGTTTGAGAAAATTTATGTCAACAGAGACATTCTAAACTTACTATTTATTATTGGAGAAATCATACTATAGATCTCCGGCGTAATAAACAATTAGCAATTTTCTCTGAATTTTATTACAAAGAAATTATGAATTGAAAAATATGCTTTCATCACAGCGAGCGGGAAAATCTTAAAATCGACTTCCTGCACTGGATGATGAAAAATAATATACGTACGTAACTGAGGCGGTTGTCAATTTCGTACGTGGTCAATGCACCCCTGCCTCATTTACTTAATGTTCAGCGCGTGTAGTGAGGTAAAGTGGCATATTTGTTGTAGCGATCTCGATTTTTAATTTCCCATTTATCAACGTTTTTAATTCGTTTAAATGATTTTCAGATCAATTTCTGCATGGCTTCGATATCAAATTTCGATATCTTTGTAGTAACGTAAGCGATGTACGCCATGAAAGCCGTCAAACTACTAAGTTTTTCTGTTTTGAAAGTTCATTCAGTAGTATCAAAAATTAATTTTCTCTTAGTTTTTTCATTTTCTGCACACACGATCGTATCTTTTCAAATGGTCAGTAAGCGCGAAAGTGGATCGCGTTTGCAAATGCCATCGCAATCGTTCAAGGATGAATCCGACATCAGAATGATTAATCGTAAAATAAAAATCGTTTCCAAAAACTATTATGATAAATTCAATAATTCATATTTTAACAATATCAATACACATAGCGATCAATTTTTCACTGAAACAATCGCACGTGTAGGCGAGTGGACGCATCGTATTTTTACATCGAATTTCAAATTTTTTCTGCGCACTCGTCGATTAATTAACGCTATGTTTACTTCTTCGGTGTGCAATTAATCATGCAACAACGGCTACGTGACTTGCGCCCAAGTGTGCTCGCATTTGTATATAAAACATCGACTCGGCGCTCGCAAAATGTACCAGCATCGAGAGTAACCGAATCGAAATTTCTTCTGCTTTTTATTCATTTTTTCTATCACGATGAAGGTCGCTTTTCTGCCGATTTTTCTGCTTCTCGTCGCGTCGATGTTTTGCGCTACATCGACGATTGCAGCAGCTGTGAACGAGCCCGAGACCGACTTTATTCGTAATATAGCTACAGTCCGATCCCGATTGTTGCGTCGAACAGTGAAATCAGCGACACTTATCGGTATATTTATGAAACAGCAATTTTACTGTAAGCTTCATTCTGAACAGTTATAAATTTTATCGAAACGCATAGTATATATTTGTATTAATATAGACTAAAAAATGATAAGTACATTCAGCAGTTTCTCTATAACCAATTTTTACACTTAAAAAAGGCTTTAATTTGCGCGCAATCACTTTTTTTAAACGAGACAAGACATATTTGCGTATCCATCACTTCTTTCGAATTGCTTGATGCTTTTATTGTCATTTAAAGTCAAAATATAATAAAAATGTAAGTGCGTTTGAAGCTGACTTTTAAATTTTGTATCAAAATAGTTTATAATTATAAAAAAAATGTTATAATCACAGACATGCTGTCGTAACTTCGACTCCCGTTTCCTTTTTTTTCGGTTGTTTTTTCATTTCTATACTTTTTTCTGACTCTTGCCCTGTATTCGATTCTCCATACTCACGCACAATACACATACGGGCTTTCACTGCGAGCTTTTAATTTTGCCGTAAATGCGAACCTATTTTCTTTAAAAACGAGTCAAGAAAACGAACGAACATCTGTTTAGCTTACTTCTGCAGCTGATGTCTGCGGGGTATGGGTAAGTTTTCTGCTCTGTAAGTGGTGCTACACATATCTAAATCTATTACTAAATTGTAAATTAGTAAAGTATTTTGAACACAAACAAATCTTTTACTTTCTTTATTAGCTGATTAATTGAGTTTGCTCTTTCTTATAATATTTCATAAATATATTTTTTTTATCAGCATTGAAGTAGGCTAACATGAAGAAGTACTAAAAAAATTTTTTTTTCTATTATTAAATTATTATATAGGTACATATGCAGTACTCACCGATCAAACCAGAATGAAGTAATAAATTAAACAAGGAAATAAGAGTCAATGGTCATTTGAGATTGTGTACTGATACACTTTATTTACATGAAAATGTTACAGATTGCATTCAAAATTATTTTATATATTTATAATGCTAGAGATACAGAAAATTCTGTATAAAATGTTTTCCATGCATTGATTGACTCATTGAATTATAAAGTATAAAAAATTAGTGATAATCAATTTGAATTTTAGCAAAATTTTAAAAATGTTTTGAACCTAATGTTTGATAATACGATATTATGAACTACATGCAAAACAACAAACTTAGCTTGTCATTGGTATTGGTGTTTTTGCACATTTTGAAATCTTATAATGTCGAGTAATATATGAGGATCAGCTATCTGATTCAATTGTTCAGAATTATCAAGTGATTGTATGTTATCTGTGACAAACTTTAATACGCTACCTTTTAAATTCTTTGCATCATATTTATAAGCAGCTAATAGAATCTCAATTGCATTTTCATTGGATAATTCAGCACACAATATTTTACCACACTTGCTTTTCAAATTGTTGATTTCATACTTATCAGCCACTGCTAAAAGCTCGAGAATCATATCTGTTGTAGTACTTTCAATGTCACCTGTGTAGATGTATCTCAACATCTCAACCAGAATATTGTAAGGAATGTCTGTAATCTCCACAGAATTTTTTTTACTTTCCAACATATCATGAGTAAACATTGCCTTAAATACTGGGCTTACCATAGCCAGTATGAATTTGTGTGCTGGGATGGATTTTTTATCAGAAGTTGTGAACTCTATATCACTGAACTCTTCATTGAGAAATGGCAAGTTGAATTTTACTTCCTCTATTTTCTCATCTTTATTACCGATGATGTTTGGACCCAATAAGGACTCATATTCTTTAAAAATTTCTAATTCACAATGAATAGTTACAGTGTTTAGTGAAGAAATTAATTTTTCAATATTTTTTAGTTCAAAAAATTCCAACCGACCCCAGCTTGAAATTTCTGCAAAATTTTGATGTACTACACAGTGATGAACAACTTTTTTATCGTTAATAGCTGATATTTTGCTTCTACATATAAGTTTATCCGGTTTCTTTCTTGAATCAGTTCCTAAGTAAGTTAGAAATAAAGAAATGAACTCAGGATTTCCATGACCTTCCGGATATAAATTTAACTTGAAATATTTTTTATCATCTTTTCCAACACAAAATTTTGGGGATGATATTGATTCTCCTGCTTCTGTTTTTATTAAACGATAATTTTTAATTGTCCACTTATAAATACACTTGTCTGAAGTAGCTGTAGTAGTGGCCTCAATTTCTTGCGTTGATGACATATTGAACTATTTAATAGACACTTGATTATGTTTACTACGCCTTAGCGGAGTAAAACTTCCATTGATATCCAACAAATTAAAGATTGATCAAGAATGTGAAAAAGAATGCCATAAAATAATAGTTTTAAAAAGGTTTTACTAGCAGTGGCAGTTAGGGGTAGAGTGAGGATTTGAGGAATGAGCCGCACGAGCTATGCGGTTAGCGGTATGCCTTTGATTCCGAAAACGAAATCGATGATGATTGACTTCGAATATCGATAGAGGCGACACTTATCGGTACGTCTGTGAAGCTGAAAGCACATTATCGTATAGTGTGTACTCAGTACTGTGTACTGCAGCATGCGCTACTTCGATCGAGGAAGTTATGAATTATGTCGATTCGTATTAAACATATTTTTATCATATCAATAGACTAAAAAATGATAAGTAAATCCAGTAGTTTCTCTTTAACCAATTTTTACACTTAAACAAGGTTTATGATATTTTCCTGCAATCACTTTTTTTTAAAAGAGTTGAGACATTCGCGTATTCACCTCATTCCTTGGATTACTCGATAATCTTATCGTCTTGCCATTTTCGTGACTTTTGGTAAAATGAGCTTTGAAAAATAATAGTAATTAGAGGAGAGCTTACGTAGCAAGAGAAGCAGTTTCATTTGCATCTCGAACTGGTTTTTTTTATTTATTAATTTTACAGCAAAATAGTTATATTAAAATGAAAGTATAATAATCAAACATATGCAGTTGTAACTTAGATTTTTGTATACTTTTTAACACTTGACAAATACTGCACTTTCTTTATTAACTGACAAATTGGTTTTGCTCCTCCTTATGCGGCTTGATAAATGTATTTTTACTTTATTTCCAGTGAAGATAGTACTATATAATAATGAACTGCTAATAACATCTTTTGATGTTTTTTGATGTGTATATTGTTTTTGCAAGTTGTTTTATAATGCTAAGTAATAAAGCAGGATCAGTTATTTGGTTCAGTTGTTCAGAATTAACAACTGGTTGTACGTTATCAGCAACAAACTTTAATGCGCTATCTTCCAAATTCTTCTCACCATATTTATGAGCAGCTATTAGAATATCGATTACATTTCTAATAGACAAATCTGCTTGTAATAATTTTGCACACTTAATTTTCAAATTATCAATTTGATATTGGTCTGCCACTGCTAAAAGCTCCAGAATCATGTCTTTTGAAGTACTTGTAATATCTCCAGTGTAAATTTATCGCAACATTTCAATTAGGACATTGTGAGAAATGTCAGTTATCTTAACAGAGTTGTTCTTGTTTTCCAACATATCATGGGTAAACATTGCTTTAAAAACTGGGCTAGCCATAGCAAGTATGACTTTGTGTGCTGGGATGGAGTTTTCATCAGAAGTTATCAACTCAACATCACTTAATTCTTCACTGAGAAATGACAAGTTGAATTTTACAATATTATTGGTCCCATCTTCATTTTTAATGATTTTTGAACCCAGTAAGGATTCATAACCCGTGAGAACTTTTACACTGCAGAAAATAGTTACAATTTTTCATCCATTTGAACTTACTTTTCAGTTCAAAAAATTCTAACGGACCCCCAGTTGGACTTTTCACAAAATCTTGATGTATTTCACATGAACTTAGAATGTCCATATTTTTAAGAGCATATATTGTGCTTTTACATATGAGTTTATCCGGTTTCTTTGTTGAATCAGTTCCTTCGTAAGTTAGAAACAAAGAAATGAATCCTGCACTTTCTTTACCTTCGGGGTATAGATCCAACTTGAAAAATTGTTTATTATCACTTCCAACGTAAAATTTTGGAGATGATATTGATTCTCCTACTTCCGTTTTTATTAAATTATAATTATTAATCGTCCATGTATATCTGCACTCTTCTGAGGTGGCTGTAGTAGTTGCCTCAATTTGTTGCTTTGATGACATATTTAGCAATATAATACACTTGATATACCTGATGTTGACTATGGCTCGATTCAGTTAAACTTTCAGCGATATTTAACAAATTGAAGATTGATTGAGAATAAGGAACAGAATTCCATGCAATAATAGTTGAGCGAACAGGTTTTCCCAGCAGTGGCAGCGGCCTCGCGTGAATGTATTATGTGAGGCGCGAGTTGCCTGTGTTTCCGGTTACTACGAGAATCGACGACGGGTTGAATTCGATACGAATAGCGACAGTAGCGACATTTTTCGTTATATCTGTGAAACATTATCGTGTACTCAACTATCAACTTACCTTACTCATCCGGCATGCGCTACTTCGACCAGGGGACTTATAGAAACTGTTTATGCTTTTAGGCTGAAATTACTTTTTTGAAAAAAAATCATTTGCGTATTCACCAGCTCCCTCGATTTACTTGTGAGTCTTATAAAATGTAATCAAAATTCAAGTGCGTTTTGAAGTGCTTTTTTTTTATTTTACAACTTAGTAGTTTTCTGACATCAGATTTTTTCTGACTCCTTAACTATAGTACACATGTGTATATTCCTCGCTTCTCTATACATACACTCATGCACTCACACACGGGTTCGCACTTCGCACATACACAGCCAGGCTTTTAATCTTGCCGTAAATGCGAAACTATCCTGTTTAAAACGAACGAGCATCTGATTGGCTTAATTCTGCAGCCGATGCCTGCGTCCCGTGGGAAGGTTTTCTGCTTCTATCTCCGTAATATGTACGCAGAGCTGCTTTTCTCGTCCTTTTTCCTCTCGATCGAGCTGACGAATACTACTGTAGTCATGAGGTGAAACTTCTACGGGGAGTGCAAAAGCCAATTTGAAGATTAAACAATTATATACAGTGGCACACAGCGTCGATGTGATCAAGCTCATAATATTCGACTTATCACTCGCGAAGATGGAATTTTTGGGTTGTATCGAAATAAAGAGACATCAATCATTTCGTTTTTTGCGATATAGCTCGCTTGACAATCGATTTGTATTGATTTTAGTAAATACTTTTTGATGAGTCCTCAGTTGCGGTCATTAGTTCGGATCGTGGTAAGATGCTCTTCACGCTGCAAATGGTGCATGATCGTAATAAAGCATAGGTAATACCGCTCGGTTGGTCGAAGAGGTGTATTTTCAAAAAAAAAAAAAAAAAAAAAAATTACATAGACGAGNAAAAAAAAAAAAAACAGATTATTGATAACATTTTCAACAACGACAAATTAAACTCACATAATAACAAATACACACCGTGAGATTGTTGTGCGATCGGAGAAACGTTAAAGTACGATGTATGGCTGAAAACGCAGCTAGCTCATTCAGCTCGGAAAATAATTCATTGCACGTTATATTATGAATATTGCTCGCTAAAATTTCAATGAAGCTTAGAGATATTATTTTATCTCGAAAATTACGAGTAGCGGCTCCCGCAAAAAGCAGCAGGGCTGTATAGCACACACTCTAGTTTTATATACACCTATATGCTCTTCTCGTAATAAGATGTTCAATTAAAATCTCATTTCGAGGCTGAATCGGTTATCTTTTTTTCTTTTCTTTTTCGTGCGCGTTCTCATTGCAGCGAAAAATGCTGCTATCGTCGAGTACCTTGTTTCCTCGTTTTTTTCGAGGTAAGGAGAGAATATTATTTTAATGATGACTATGTTTTATCTATTGAAAGTTATACTTAAAAAAGTCATAAATAAGCGTCTTTTTTTACCTTTTTACCAGAAATTTTTTGCATTTTTATATTCTCTCTACCTTTGGCTTGTATCCCAACTAATTTCAACAAGCCACGAAAATAAAAGCCGCAAGTCAGCAGCAAGAATACGACTTATCCACTTTTGTCGTGGCACACACAACCCGTCAAACATGCGGGGTCGGTCGGCTTTTCATCGGTCGTGTGCAGCTGGACACATCCAGTCGAGTTCACATCTGGGTGAGGAGGACAAAACCGAGGCCCATTGAGCGGCCTATTGTACGTGGTGTACGCGAGAGATAGCGCATTGCCGGAGACTTGCCCGAGCACAATGAACTGAGTGTCGAACTCAAAAAGCAACCATGTAGCTCGTAACTTTTTTCCATTACCATTTTCATCTTTCCTTTTTATTTTTTTCATCACTACACATGTGCAACAAAGCCTTCCACGTGTGTGTGTTACGAGCATGTGTACTCTATTTTATCACACTTGGAGAGGCAAAGAACTAGCCATCAAAATTATTAACAGTACCAGCCAATTGTTCAGAGTCACTATTACTGAATGCGCTGACTATTCAAATTGAATAACTTTATCTTTTGTAATTTCAACAATAGTCGACCAATAGTTTAATTTTAAAGCTATACCACTTGAAATATAAGCATTAAATTATATAACTATAGAAGGAAATATAGGAAAAGTCATCATATTTATGAATGGTTTTGCAAAAAGTGCACTAGTAGATTATGTAGGTACTGACACATATTGTGACCAACACTTTTTATATATCCGGTTCTTTGTTAATTAGTAATTTGTTTTATTTCTCATAACGTTTGATGAATCTATTTCTACTTCTTTTGACCGGCAAAGTAGACTAACACTAAGAGCTAGTAATCTTTCTCCAGTTTGAACTAAAACTGCTTATATCCATACACATAAAATCATCAATCCAGGATGTAATGATAAATCCAACAAGAAATGAGTTTCCACAATCATTTAAGAATATTCAATAATGCACATTATTTATATAAAAATTTTACAGAATGTATTTAAGTTACTTTATAAACTTATGAGCTAGCGATACAAAAAATCCCTTATCAAATGCTCTGAAGCATTAAATCACATAGCTCATCGAGCTCAGGCAACAGCAAAAATGTTTTCAGTCTAGTTTTTGACTTTACACTCAACAACTATTAAATAAACATATTATATTAAATATAAATGACTTATAAAATAAGAAAAAAGCTGTTAAATTTACTGTTAACAAACAATGCTGAAATGAGAAGTGTTTTATAACAATATTATAAGCTAGTCATCACCTATAATTTCAAGGTTCATATAAATCTGACTAATTTTATTTAAGGTTACCTTGAAGAATTTGTTATTGATTGTATTATGTTGAGTAATACACCATGATCTGTTATTTCCTTTAGTTTTTCAGTATCAACGAATGATTGCATGTGAACTGTGACAAACCTCAACGCTTCATTTTCCAAGTGCTTTGCATCATATCTATGAGCAGCTATTAGAATCTCAATTGCATTTTCATTGGATAATTCAGCACATAATATTTTACCACACTTGCTTTTCAAATTATTGATTTCATACTTATCAGCCACTGCTAAAAGCTTGAGAATCATATCTGTTGTGGTACTTGCAATGTCACCCGTGTAGATGTATCTCAACATCTCAACTAGAATATTGTAAGGAGTGTCTGTAATCTCAATGGAATTTTTTTTACTTTCCAGCATATCATGGGTGAACATGGCCTTAAATACTGGACTAGCCATAGCGAGTATAATTTTGTGCGCTGGGATGGAACTGTCGTCAGAAGTTATCAACCGAACATCACTGAGTTCTTCACTGAGAAATGCTGAGTTTAAATTTACCCCATCAATTGTCTCATCCTTGTTAATGATTTTTGAACACATTAGACTTTCATATTCCTTGAAAATTTCTAAATCACATTGAATAGTGATAGAATTATTGGAAGAAATTAATTTGTCAATATCTTTCAGGTTGAAAAAATTTTTCCAACCCCAGGATCGCTTATGCACAAATTCTTGATGTATTATAGAATAAAAAACAACTTTATTATCATTAATAACTGATATAGTACTTCTGCATACTATTTTATCTGGATTTTTGGTTGAATCAGTTCTGAGGTAAGTAAGATATATAGAAATGAATTCTGCTGATTCCGTGCGATCGCCTGCAGGGAATAATTTCATGCTGAAATATTTTTTATCATCGTTTCCAACGCTGAATTCTGGGGATGATATCGAATCTCCTACTTTTGTCTTTATCAAACGATAATTCTTGATCGTCCATTTGTAAATGCACTTCTCCGAAGTGGCTGTAGTGGTGGCTTCAATTTGTTGCGTTGATGACATATTGAGCTGTACGGTTGAACACTTGATAGATCTATAAGTACTCGATCGAGTGTAACTTTTAAAGATATATTCAACAAATTGATGTTTTAAGAACCAAGAGGAGAATGACTAAATATAACAGTTTTTAACAGGTATTTCCAGCAGTTGCAGCGGGCTTGGGTAAAACTGTGAATTGCCTTTGTTTATGTTTCCGCTTGCGAGAAATCGCGACAGTTCTGAGTTCAGTGCGAAAAGCGACAGTAGCGATACTAGCGACGCTTATCGTTCTATTTATGAAACGACCATTGACGCTTGGAGGATTTTGATTTGCAAATAACGTGAGATGGTAATATTATGTCTCAATCAAAACGAGAAAAATTATGAAAACTATTCAATTTTACGTTATTGCAGGTGCTTTGTCCAATGACAATTTTAAAAAAATGTCTAAATCGACTGTTTACCATCAAAAACTAATACGAAGAAAGTCGTGAAACGGTTTTCAAGTATTTTTTTTCTGAAAAATCTCGACCAGCATATATCAACAACTGCTCAAATTTACACGCGCGTAAAACTAAGATTTTAAATTGTATAATAATTCGATGACGTGGACTGTGGAGCATTAATTTACCCAATGGAAACTTTCATTTTCTCACACCTTCGACCACGTTTTTCTCCTCGTCCTGAAAATTGTTGGTGATTCATCTCACTCAGAAACTAAGACTGCGCGAGTATACCTAGCCGATTTTTCAAGTTTTACCGGTTATCGTTTTTTGGGCACTCGAGTCTTTTTCGTCGCGATGATATACGCAATCAAAAAAGAAACGTGACAATTACGGCAATTGCTCAGATTGATAAATATAATTAGCATGTCAGTGGCTCGTTCCCGCAGCCCGAATTACGCATTTTTCTCTCAAAATGGCCATCTGCGAGCCGCGGAGCAAAACGATGAAACGCGATACATTCTTTTTTTCGGCCAAACTTTCTCCAACGCCTACACTTAGCTCGAAGTCCATAATTTCAAATCGCCCCTTCCCCTATATACTTTCACCCAACTTGCTCGAATAAAGACGTTCTCGGCCGAGCAAAAGCTTCGCAGCAAATTTCCGCGGCAAATATTTTATATCTTCTCCCGTTATTATTTATATATATACGCAGGCCGGGGCGCGAAAACTGCATCGTCGGTACATGTAGTAGGAGCATAAATTTTCCTTTGCCGCCAGCTTATAGCCGTATTTGTGTGTTTGCTCGCGCGCGCGTGTATATCGCGCTCGAAAGCAGCTAAGGGAAAGCTACACGAGTTATTTCTATTGAAACAACGAATAAACTAGTTTGGCATTGTATTAAACGTATACGAGGGAACGTAAAGCAAACGTGGATTTTTCGATTGGATTGTATGGGATAGCGCGATGTGATGAATGCTTTTTTTTCTGTTTTAAATTCGTTTTTTAACGAAGAGTTAAAGTAAACGTTGTAATTTGGTGGAATCGTTGAGCAACAAGTATTGTTGTAAAATAGCTAAATGTAAGTGGGGAAAAAAAGACCGGTTCGATACTCTAGTTAATCGCATAGAGACAAAAAGAGAAGAAAAAAAGCTGTCTAAATATTCCAAGATAAAGAAACTTTATCTACCTACAGCTTCAGCTTGACACGTTTTAAGTGAAAAATATAGCGCAGCAGACAGGGAACTATAGCTACACTGCCCCGTTTTTGAGAATGAAGACTCGCGAGAGATATATTACGAATTGTTTTAATCGTCACGATTCTTATTTGTTGAGCTAATACATCATTTGAAATTATAAGTTCGTGCGACAGAATTAGTGCGACGAGGTCGGACGCGATAACCCGCACAGATGCATGAAAACATCTGTGCATGTCTTCGGGCTTCATGACGCCCCTTTAAGCTCTCCACTGCTACTTTAAAATGTTAAAATATACATTGAAACTGTGAGTTAAAGATGATTCAATTCAGCGTTGCAGGGGCCTGACACGGCCGGCCATGTGCGCCGTGTGTCTCGACTTCTTCTACTCCAATTTCACTTTCACTTTCACTAATTATAATTCGTCGCGTCTGCTTATCTGCTTTTTCGATCTGTATTATATATCTCTTACAGCCTATATGCTACATGTTTTTTTTGACTCTCTCGATACTAGAATATAGATCTTGGGATCAGTACGCGTAACGACTCCGTAGCGCGAACATCTCCGAAATAACATTACTACAGTGACCTCGTGCTATCCGTGCGTGTGCGCGTGTGAGTGCTCAGCACGATGTCAAAAATCATCGGCTGTTTCTCGTTTTGGGCGCGACCCTCTCAGGAGCCGGACTGGCTGGACTTTGTGCGCGAGCTCAAGCGCGAGCGTCGCCGGGTGACCGACTGGAACTGCCGCGAGCAGCGACGGGACTTCCTCGGCCGCTTCCAGGACCTGATACGCGACTGGCCGCCCAGCCGGCTGCCCGATCTGCGCCGCGACGTGTTTCGTCGGCGCGAGCTCGAGCTGCTGCTGCGCGACACGATCGACTGCTACGGCTATCCCGGCCACGACGAGGCCGAGATCGTCGTCAAGTTCGTGGCTCGCTCGGGCTACAGGCACAAGTACAAGTATAACGACGAGAGGAACGCAGGCAAGCCGCCGCGGATCCTCGCGAGTCCGCTGCATTTGGCCGCGAAGCGCGACGGCATGAAAAATTGGGACTCGGTGGTGGAGGCCCTGTTCGAGATCTACGACGGATTCGACTGCAACTACGAGGAGAGGAGCACGGGCCTCACGCATTTCCACGTGGCCTGCATGTCGAATCGCGGCCACCTGGTGAAAAAGTTCCTCGACGTCGGCGGCTGCGATCCGAATCTGCTCGTGAAGACGACGGGCGAGTCGCCGCTGCAGCTGGCCTGCAAGCGAGCCTGCCGGGAGACGATCGAGATGCTGCTGAGGGCGGGCGCCGATCCCAGCCACGTCGACGAGGACGTATCGACTGCGCTGCACACGATCTGCGGAAAGCCGATCAAGGAGCGGAAGGGACTGGTGGAGATGTTTTTCAGGGTGTGCGCAGAGATGCAGCTGGAGGTGAAGGTGGACGCCAAGGACGGCTGGAACAACACGCCGTTGATTCTGGCGCTGCGCCACCGCAACAGGGAGGCCACGGAGGCGCTGCTGAGGGCGGGCGCCGATCCCACGCGAGTCGACATGGAGGGAATGACGCCGCTGCACTTGATCTGCCAAGGGGACGACGCGAAAAAGAACCAAGACGACGAGGTCGAATTGATCGAGGTATTTTTCAGGGTCTTGGACGAGGTCGGGAAAACTGTGCAGCTCGAGGCCGGCAGCAAGGACGGCAACGCACCGCTCCACTTCGCTCTGAGCTACTACAAGAAGAGGGCGACCGAGGTACTGCTGAGGAGGGGCGCCGATCCGAACGCGGCCAACGCGAGACGAGAGACGCCGCTGCACATAATCTGCTGCTGCGGATCCGGCGGCGAGTCCCACGAGATAGCCAAGCTGTTCTTCGAGGTGTGCGACGAGCTGGGAAAGCAGGTAGATATCGACGCCTGCCACAGTCTGGGCCACTGCGCGCTCCAACTGGCCGTGGCCAATCCCGATCCCGACCTCGTCGATCTGCTGCTCGATCGAGGGGCAAAATTGCCCGCGACCTTCTTCCCGCCGGGCAGCTACTTCGACCACAGCCACAAGGACTGGCGCCACAATTACGACTTCAAGCTGCGGCTCGCAGCGGACGCCATGTGCTGCTTGGAGCGTCTCGAGGCGAGAATGGGGCCGGGCGCCCGCCGCCTACCCGTGGACAGATCCTGGACGGAGATCCCCCCGTTGATCATGAGGCTGTTCGCCGACGACGAGCTGGCCACCACGGAGAGGGAGGAGAAATTGGAGGACAAATGGTGGGACGACGACGACGACGACGAGTTCGTCGCCAAGGCCAAGGAGATCAGGGTGAACGAGGAGCTGTCGCTGTACGAGCTGTTACTGTTGCCGGAGAAGGAGGTGGCCAAGAGGGTGACTTACGAGAACTTTCGGGAGTTCGCGAGGGCGAACAAGCTGTGGAAGCTCCAAGACGAGATGTACCAAGAGGCTTGCGCCACGCACATGTGCAAGCATCTGTCGAGAGAATTTTTCTCTAAATTACGATGATAATAAAGTCATATAAATATAATGATGAATAAGATTTGAAATTAATTGTTCATTACTATGATATCCTATCGAGACCGAAGTTATCTATAAAAAAGTCATAAATTATATAAATATTAAAAAACATATTGAAAAAGTTTAAAATGCTCTATCAAAAAAGCGCGAGTATACTGAAATCTCTTTAACTCGTTTTTCATTCGACTCGAACTCGACCTCGAGCCTAATCTTAACGAATATTTTACTATGGAAGTGAAATTAAAAATTACAAGTCATGCAGTCTCCATGAAGTTTCCCGGTCACCGGAAAGAGTATCAAATGACACTTTATCCGTATCTGTATTTTCTTTAAGCGATATACGATCCATCGATTTACGGTAATTAATACGATCCTACTACGCTTAAATAATGATGTATAGTGCTCGATTGATAACGAGAGTTAGCTTCGTTACTTTCTATACTGCTCGTGATTATCGTAAACGATTACAATAGTCACAATTGAATTTTTTCTTCGAAATTTTTTTCCGCTTACTAATTTACGATGTCACGTGTGAAAATTCGATCTAAATCTCGGAGTAATTCCGAGGATATATCAACTCGATAATCTCGGTTATTCCTCGGCAATCTAATATGCGGCTTTCATTAAGACAACTCGAAAACGCTTAATATTGCCAGAGTTCATGATTTATGCTATGACATATCCAAATAACATTACTATATATTGCATCCGTATGTGCAATGCAATGCGCGCTAATAATCCTAACGCTCGCCAATCGAATCGTATAAGCCGATTCAGCTATATGCTCCGCACTCGGCCCGGCTCGACCAGAACCGGACTATACTACTTTAAACGCGCGACGTTCTCTCTCTCTCTCTCTCTCTTATCGTTGGAAACCTGCAACCACGTTTTCCCTCCCGAGTTTACACGAGGTCGTCGAGAAGCTAATAAAATCGAGTTTTCAACGGCGCGTACATGTACCTACCCTTACGATATTATATATTATTATATATAGTCGGTGGTGTAGCAGCTGCTAAAGTCGTCTATCGCAGCCGAGCATAAGTGCAAAGTGCGATAAGGCGCGTCGCGCGCGCGCTTCGGATGACGGACAATATTGCGGGTGATTTCGTATTATATATAACGATGGTTAAGGCAGTGATTGGTGCGCAAGTTTATTCGCCAGCGGCTCTATACTGCGACTGTTTTGATTTACGCGTGATAAAGGTGTTACAAATTGCCAAGTGTGGCAACTGTGAATTTCGCGTTACAGAGATTTTTGTTACCGAATAAGGACGTCGACTAAATTTGAATTCATTGCTTACCTAATTTAATTATTACTCAAATTAAATCATTTAGTTAAACAATATGCAATGCAATATGCAAACAATATCCGTAATCGTAAAATAGTATTTTAATTCGCAAATCAAGTGACCGAATCCTTTGATCGTTGATAATTATAATAAGTATATATCGTCCGATCGCTCTTCATTACTCAACGATAATGAATGAAATTAATCAAGCGCACTTCCTGTGAAATACAATTTATCGCATTATCGCAACGTCGAATAATATACACGCGTCAATCCAAAACTTCATTATTATATACAAACCAAAAATGCGACGCACTGCACCACCTGCCTCTGTTTTATACACACATTGCAACGTATCACGAGTTAAAAGCCGTCGCGTGCGTATACGTCGCGCAAGCCGCAACTCTAGGCCAAACACACACACACACACACACGTGCATCGGTGAATATATATAATACGGCGGCAGCTTCTAATGAGCAAGCCGAGGCTAAAGTTGCGCCGGGATCAAGCTTATGTAGATGTCACGTAATGTATACACACGCGCGCGCCCGCGTCAGATCTTGCCGCATTCTGTCGCTGCTGCTGCTACCGCCGCTGCTGATGCTGTTTTGCGCGCACACCTGCACGTACATGTCACCCGTGCACACATGCACGTTTATGTATATATACGGTATATATACTTATACTTACCGGGTATAGGTTGCATTTTGGAACCCGACGTCTGTTACCTTGCGCTGTGCAGCCTGCAGTGCATCCCAGTACGTGTGTTGGTGTGGGTGTTTGCAGTACATGTGGCCAATACCACATACACACACAGATATATACATACACACAGGAGGTCGTGCGGCTTTGCATTTTGCCCTGCGTCGAGTTCTGCTCTCTCCTTCCCCGCACCCCATTGCGCCAGGGCGTATTTGTGCATATATATACGGCCGTGCATGCGTGTGCGGCTTTGTGCGCGCGCGGCGCAAGAGTAATAAGAGACAGCTCGGCTACATATATATACGCACGCCGGAGTGACGTTTACCACTACGTACACTACGTCCGGGCGTATGTGTGTGTATTGTATATTCATATTGTTTAGATTAACTGGTCTGGATTCGTTGGCACCTTGGTGCTGTAATCCTGATGGATGCACCTCGCCGCGAGCATATATATTGTTTTTCGAAATATCACTCGCATTTTATGCAAGTAAAAGTTTCGGAGTCTTAATTGAGCTTCATTTGTTAATTGAACTTATATAGGATGGATTACTACATCTTATCGTTGTTAATCGAGTGGAGCCAGCTTTGGCAACATTTTTCCTTACAATATTATGATTTTTGTGCATAAAATATTTTTAATAAAAAAAAGGAAGTACGATGATTCATTTTTCATGCGACAGTGAAATCATTTGAAATTCATCCCGAGAAGAAAGTGATCGATTCGTCTGTTAGTCGTGTTACAAATATTGAGCGCTGTTTAAACGATCTGAAAATAATAATTTAGACTTGATTTTGACTACTTTAAATGCGGTTATACTACTTTCAGTCTTTACCGCTACATGGACAGTATGTTAATCTGTAAATCTGCAAATAGGCAGAGTACAGATAATTACACTGAGAAAAAGGTTTAGTTGAATCAATGAATTTTTACTTGATCCAACGAAATAATTTAATTGCGGGTTGCTCATTAAATATTTAATTGAATCAAAGAAAAATATGTAATTGGTTCAATCAGATAATTTAGTTGATTCAAATAAATATCTAAGTAAATTAAATAATTATCTAATTTAAGCAACTAAATATTTCATTGAATTGCAGAATAAATTTATTGTTTCAATCGAATCTATTATTGTATTAAGAATATAATTTCATTACTTCAAACAAATATTTACTTGATCGAATATAATATTTTTTTGAATGCAAAAATATATTTAATTAATTCAAATAAATATGTATTAGATTTGATTAATTGATTTGGCGCCGCGAAAAAATATTTGGTCATGTTGATTAAAATATGCTAGTGAATTTACTACATTATTATAAAATAATTTCAAGTAATGTCTTTAATATAGTGTGGTATATTTGATAGCGAACTGTTCTTAGTTCCGGCTGTGGAGGGGATAGAAATTAATTAAATATTTAGTTGAAGTTATCATATGATCATATTGTATGTATGTTGTATGTTAATTAGTTTATTATATAATTATTGAACAATTTTAATAACTATGGAATATATACATTAATTTCTACCTATTCTAACGCATGAGACTATCGCTTAATTCTAACGCTCGGATGACAGTTCGCTCGCAGTAGTCAATCGCATAAGCTACCATCATGGATATTTCTGTCTTATATAGTAATCTCGAACAATTTTTTGCCACTTAGGGGTGCGGGAAATGCGCCATCTAGGTAAAGGACCGAAACTAAAATAATTTAATATTTAATTAAAAATCGAATAAATATTTAATTACTTCAATAAAATCTAAATATTAAAAAAAATGCAATATTGGAAACTAATGATATTTAACTTCTTTGATGAAGCTCTGTGTAAAGTTTAAAATTGGTTTTTACAAGAGAAATTTTGCGGTTACTATTAAGTATATTTTTAAACTCGCCTCAAATTATTACATACATATATCCTAAAAGCATTGACGATTGAGCGAAAAAATAATTATAATAACTACGATAAATATTGAATAATATTTATTAAATGAAAATCAATTGATTTTGAAACATATTTAATTGATTAAACTAAATATTTTTTTCATTATATTCAATTTATTTCATCATACTCAACAAAATATTTTTTTGCGAATATATTATCATAACATTAAACCGATAATATATTTAATTCCCTCGATCAAATAAGTAATTACAATAAAAAATAAATATTTAATAATATCTATTAAATGAAAATTACTTGATTTCAATAAAATATTTATATTTCGAACAAATAAATATTTCATTGAAATTCATGTAGGCAAACAATGAAATCGATTTTGTTGAGTCAATTAAACGAGTCGTTCAAAACTATTTAATATTTATTCATGATAAATAAATATTTTGTTGAATCCAAAAATGAAATAATTTAATTGACATAAATAAATATTTCTTTGAATTTAGAAAATAATTAGTTGGTTTAAATATAATTTTGTTACCTCAATCAAATAAAAATTAATTAAATAAAATAAAATATATTTAATTGACTCAACTAAACCTTTTTCTCAGTGTATATAAGACAAAGCCCGGGTTTGAAAATAAATTCTAGAGTCCTGTCTTCTATTCTACTGTAATTGCTCGAGATAGTATACGCAATTTTACTGTACTTTTCCACTTTCTGTATATTTTCTGTCTTTATTAAAATAAAGTAAGTGCGAAGGCCCCTCACTGGGTCAATACACTATAATATAAAAAAAAAAAAAAATGTAGAATCAATAATGTATATCACTTATCAGAAATTAGTTAATAGTTAGTTAATGTAAATAGAAATTAATTAATGTAAATAGAATCAAGAACTTGAAAAATCAAAATTTAGCCATACATTTTTTGAAATTTTCTACCACGGTAATTATTTGTGTATTCGGCAATTGTAAGACTTCCCTGATGTTACATTGAATAGCTATGATTTATTAATTTTTCCTCAATTTTAGTAAAAAAAATTTTTAATTTTTCATATGGCCTCAACTTGTCTGTTACGTAGAGCTCATAAATGCAAAAAGACTCAGTAGAGAACTAGGCCTTTGGTCAGACATGTCAGTATTTTTAGAAAATATCCGTATCAGTGTCGATCAAACCTCTTTTTTTACATGAGTCTACAAAATTCTAAGCTGATGCAGCCACAGACTTCAAATATGCGCTCACAACACTCTTCTTGCTGGTGTAGTACGATTATTGATTTAAAAATGTGGTATTTATGTCAAACACAAGATCTCAGTGAATACTAAACCTGATTTAAATTCTCTTTCTTAAGTAAAGTGAATAACAAAAAGAAGACTGAAAAAAGTATACTTTGACGTAATTCACTGCGCTTATTTGTGAGTAATCGAATCACAACTCATTATTAATTATTGGCTTGGCTTAAGGAAAAATTGTGACATAATGCTGGAGGTACAGAACTCTACAAAAAAATCAAATAAGATGCATAAAAATAGAAAAAATTTTCGGAAATCCCGCCTTAATTCATTACATGTCAATGGAACAGAAAAATTCCCAGATTCATAATAAGAGGCTATCAGCGCTAAACATTTATTTCTACAGACTATACAGTTATAAAACTATTCAATTATAAAATGGCAAAATATTGACAGATAAATACGTGCCTAAAATGTAAACAGTAAGAACATAAACAATCTAGACACTGTCCTTTGATAATTGAAAATTTTTACAGCCTAACGAATCAGTAGAAGTGTTGCCTTTCACAACGGTACAAGAAATAATACAAGAAGACACATTTTACTTATAAATTTTCCGTTGCTCTAGATAAAAAAAATCGTTTATTTCACGCACTGAAATGGATAGAAGTGAGAAGATATTCGGTTCAGTAATCTCGCAAGTTCATGCAGATCGCAAAGATATTACCTGTGACAAGTGCGAGCAGAAGTTTTCACAAAAATCGCATTTGCTCTCCCATCTAAAGACAGTACACGAAGGTCGCAAAGACTACGCGTGTGATAAATGCGAGCAGAAATTCGGGCAAAAATCGAGTTTCAGGAAACATCAAAAAATAGTTCACCAAGGTCGGAAAGATTTCGCATGTGACAAGTGCGAAAAGAAATTTGGATTCAAATCAAATTTGCCTCGACATCAAAAAATAGTTCACCAAGGTCGGAAAGATTTCGTATGTGACAAGTGCGAAAAGAAATTTGGATTAAAATCAAATTTGCTTCGCCATCAAAAAATAGTTCACCAAGGTCGGAAAGATTACGGATGTGACATGTGCAAGAAGAACTTTACAGAAAAAAAGGATTTGTTCGTACACATAAAGACAATACACGATGGGCGCAAAGATTTCGCATGTGACAAGTGCGAGCGGAAGTTTTCACAAAAATCGCATTTGCTCACCCATCTTAAGGCAGTACACGAAGGTCGCAAAGATTACGGATGCGACACGTGCGAGAAGAAATTTGGAGAAAAATCAAATTTGTTAAAGCACCAACGAACAGTTCACGAGGGTTGTAGAGATTTCGCGTGTGACAAGTGTGAGCAGAAATTCGGGCGCAAAGACACTTTGCTCGACCATGAAAAAGTAGTCCATGAAGGTCGCAAAGATTTTGCCTGTGACAAGTGCGAGAAGAAGTTTGGATTTAAGTCCAGTTTGAGATATCATCTAAAGACAGTACACGAAGGTCGCAAAGATTACGCATGCCATAAATGCGAGAATAAATTTTGGGATAGAAGTAATTTGATAAGACACCGAAAAATAGTTCACGAAGGTCGCAAAGATTATGCATGCGACAAGTGCGAAAAGAAATTTACCCAAAAAGGCAATTTGCTAAATCATCTAAAGACAGTACACGAAAGTTGCAAAGATTACGCCCGAGACAATTGTGAGCAGAAATTTGCGGAAAAATCGAAATTGATTAGACAACAAACGACTGTCTACGAAGGTCACAAAGATGACTCAAGCAAAAAATGCGGAAACAATTCTGATACTCAATCTAATTCGAGGAGGCACCAAAAAACAGTAAGATCAGATGAAATTCACAAAGACAACCAGTCGGGTACAAACGATAAAAGGTATTCACAAGAGGCTAGTTCAATTGATCTCCAAAAATCAATATCCGAAGGTCGCGAGGATGAAGTAAGCAAAACGTGCGACAATAAATCTGAGGCTGAATCAGCATCGAGCAGAAACCAAAAAACAGCAAATATAAATAAAACATCTAGTGACATGTGTAGTGAGTGGTTCACACAAGAAATCAATTTTATCCATCTCCCTATAAATATGTACGCAGATGATGAACTATGAAAATGAAGTATGTGATGGATAGGATAAAATTTTTGCAGAAGAAAGTAATTAAAATAACAGCATTAGTTTTGCTCACGAGAGCAAAGTTTTTACATTTATCTAATAACTAATTTTCTTAGTTACTACACTAATTGAAAGCTTAGAATTAATTTAACCTGATTTGAAATGTTTAAATATCTAAATTGACTTAAAAAAAAAATACAAATTAAATAATACTACTAATTTTCAAAAAAACTGAATATGCTCATATTAATAGTATATGATTATTTTAGTACATATTTTATGTAATCATATTAGTAATTAATATCATATAGTTGTCAACGCATATTTTCATCAAAAGAGCATTTTTTAATTATAATTCAAATAAAAGGGTAAATTCATTTTCTAAAGTTATTCTCAAACCTTTTAAACATTAAAGCAACGATATAATTTTCAAGTGACCCACTTTATGTCTTCGAAGTTTACATTGATTTGATCATTTAATCTTTTCAAGTTATATCGACCAAAGAAAATATTTAATTTCCGTTTTCGAATAAAATTTAAAATAATTACATTTATTGATGCGAATGGATACTCAGTTGATTATTTGATTTTTTTTATTAAAAAATGAGAGGTATCAGCTAACGCTGATCTCTATATATTACAATCTTGATCGTATTTTATCGATTCGTGTTAATATTTTCAAATAAAAAAAAATCAAAGAGAGCGGAAATTTAGCTAGACGCTTTTAATATGATGATGATTTTAATCGACAGACGATGTAATACAAGCTCACTCGTTACCTTTCATGCTTGTCAAGAAATCGCATCGATATAAAGAGCGTAGTCCCTTTTAAATTCAATATCATCACCGTCGGCTCACCGAATAGTACTGAAGTAAATAATACACACAGGAAAACAATAATTAATGTCTTCTTCAGGCTTTTTTTATCTCTATGTGATCGTCTCAGAACTCCTACTAAAAAAGTGTTGATATCATTTTTATAAAAAGGTAAATCTTTTCTTTTAATCAAAATTATATGAATGACATATCAAGTCCTCATACAATTATCATAAAAAGAGAATATCGCTAACCATATTATACACAACTTTTCCAAAAACATTTTTTTACCCGGGAAAGCTTCCACAGCTTGCAAGTATAGTTTTTATACAAGTAGCCGGGTGCCTCGCGATCTCGCTCGCAGACGCTTACCCATACACACACACGGTGGCCCGAAGCTGTTGTGCTTTTTCTCACCGAGCACCATCTGTAAATTGTTTTTTGTTCGCGAGCCGGGCTCGCACAGACCCGCCATCAGCTGCGTCGCGGCACGGCTCTGCTGTTTTCGGCCTCTTTTGTTCCAGCGGGTAAATAATAACTCTCTTTCTTCCTCTCTCTCTCTTTCTACTTTGTTGGCGTTTGCCTCGGGCTCGGTTTTCATTATCTTCGGGCGGGGCGCCGCTTCAGTTCTTTTCGTCTTTACGAAGCGACCACTGCCACCGGTGCGTTTACCTCCTCGTTAGGGTTCGATTTCTCGATACGGTATATATATTTGTAATCACTGCCCTTGTATACAGGTTTCATCGGAATTCGTATTTATACATTTTCGGTCTGCGGCATCGAACGAGAAAACGAGAAAAAACAAAAATTGGGCCATCATCGATAATCGGTTGGAGAGGCGACGAGAGTTCACCTAGTATAAATATATGTGCATGGCCCTCGAGCTGGTTTGCTATTATTACACAGTGGCAGTGCGGCGCAGTGTATATAGTTGACTTTGCACTCATTTCTTCCCGCTCTTCTCCGACCGTATTGCACTCGAATCTCGAAAATACTCGAATCCATTGACTATCTATTTTTTTTTTCATCCTTTTTTACGCGCGCAGCTGCCGTATCTAAACGGCGGAAATTCGCTCGTTGCGAGTTACTTTGTTTTTTTTTTTTTTTTTTNATTTCTTTTTTTTTTTTTTTTTTTTTTGGTCTCGACGATTCTATACACGTCAACGACCTTAAAACGTTCGAAGGACTCCGTGTAATGTGTACATTTCGCATTTTCCGGCTGGACATGGAGTGCCCGTCGTCGCGCGGTTGTTAAAAGTTTCCATTTTTTAGCTTCCCTTTCATTGCGTCGGCTTTTGCAACATTTTTCGCATAAAATAGATAGAAGTTGGTACTTTTATTTTAATAAATTAAATTTTCTACTACTTAATTCCCCAACAAAAATCATTTCATCAAGCATGAATTCCCTCCTCTTTCATCGTCGCAATGAATGTATCTCGATTGGCTTCGCCTTGATGCTCGTGCACCACACAAAGGCAATATTATCAAGTATACCGCGCTCATAAAAGCGAAAAGAAAATTTTTCTTGCGCCGCGAGCACGAGTGCAGTTGTAGGAACTGAATTAATTTCGCGCCGCGCCTCATTGGTCAAAAAGCCACGAGAAGTTTTTCAAGTTTCTTTCTTTCTTTTTTGCTTCATTTGCTTATCAACAAATCTAAGCTCGGGTTTGTGCGGCGTGCTCGCAATCTAAAATTAATTAAACGGGTATACAGAGAACTCGTTCAAGTTTTATACAGAATGTGTTTCAAAAGCTGGCGCTCATTACGATATTATTATATCCATTGTTGGTCGTTTAATCTAGACACGAAAAAGTTTCTTATTTTGTTCGTTTCGACTCAATTGTTACTATATTTTCATTTATGTATACACTATCCACGCAATCTCACAATTTCTCCGAGCTTCGCATCATATACGCATAAGAAAACCAAACTCGATTTTAGAATCTGAGAGTTTTACTACTCGGCTCGCGATCGAAATTGTTTCGAACGAGGTCACAAATGCCATTAAAAGCTCGATCGAAAGCATTAATGGAAGTAGCAGTGCCGCGCGCCGCACCTCTTCTATATAGCCGCATGTGCTTTTACTTGTGTGTGCTTGTGCGCGCCACTATATGCACATGGCTCGCACACAGCTATATACAGTCTCCGCAGGTCTGCTGTTTTGAAAATTGCCAGAGTTTGCTCGCACCAGATGTTCGAACCATTACCAAATGACTGCATCGCCGCCGCTGCTGCTGCATGGACCACAAATAACTGAGCTATATACATGGACACGCGCGCGCGAGAGAGCTGTATAATGATACGAGCTGTGCAGTGTAGTAGCGCAATTTGAAAACGTTGCTTTGACGGAGTTGATCATTATTGCTCATCGAGAAATGGGTAAAAAAATAGACTCGAAATTAAGTTTGATTCAATGATCCCATCGCAATACGTGTATAGGAAATTGAAGTTCATGCGAGATTTGTAATAATCTTTCGAGTGTCAATCGTCTGCGAACGAAATTCGAGAAAACGGGTAATGCTTGCGATCTCGCGCCTTTCCTCGCCCGTTAATCGAACGGTTACATCGCGCTCGACACTCGCTCGTCCGGAATACACATTGCAGCGCCTAGAGAACGTGCTTACGGCGCACAAGAATCGACACCTGGGCGCTTTAAATTTCTCGTAGAATTTAATGACGCTCGTTAACGTTGAGAAATAGCGAGAAGCGAGCAGCAACTCGCACACGGCCGAGGATCGGCTACACTATGTTCGTTCGCGCAGGTGTCTGTTATTTTGTTAGCTCTAGCTTCGAAATGGCGCTCGTTCGTTCGTTCGTTCGCCCGATGAGATCGAATTCCGCTAAAATTTCATTTCGAAACGATCGAATGAAATTTAATGGGAACGGAGGGCCGGGCCGTTGTTCGAATTTTGTCGGTGGTGTTTATTACGATCGATGCGCGAGAACAGAAGATACGGGAAAAGCAGAGGGAGATTTGAAGGTCTCGACACCTTGAACGCATAATTTTTTTATTAAAAGTTGAACTATTTAGGACTTTATACGACAGGCATTTGACGTTCGAGCTTGCATCGAACTTGAACAACTTCGTACACCGGTATAATTCTTTAAATTCAATTATTGACACGGAGTTTTCTCGAGAGCCGATACTCTGCAAATACACCGACTCTACCTCGAACATGATACGGAAGTTTGATTTATCGTTGGGGTTCATTCGTTTATAATGTTGATGCACACACGCGCGTGTGCATGAGGCGGCTCGCAGAGGGGTAGAGGCACTTCATGCAGAAGTACACGAAGCGGCTATTATGAGGCCACAAACGAGTGGCACCTCCTGCACATATGTGCGTATATATATAAACACAAGTGGACGAGAAGTGAACAAGCCTCGGCATTCGTGGACGATCAATCTCCTCGACGCCGCCACGGGGGCATGACGCGCGCCAAGCATTTCCAAGAGTGCCCCCGACGCCGCGCAAGTTGGCATTAAATGACCTGATTGTGCTTGCGGGTGACGTTTATTATGATTGAGCGCGCGTCCAAGAGAGAGAGAGGCTATATTGATTTTGTATGCATGGGACTCTCTTGTCTCTCTCTCTCTCTCTCTTGACCGTTTCATAAACCTGCAAAATTTATTATGTGCATCTATATCTGCTCATTGTGCGCACGATGAGTCGAGTCCACAAGAACTGATTACAAGCTCGATATTTTGAATCGATATTATACAGGGAATTTTTTCTGAAGTACTTGGTTCTGTCGAGCTTAAAAATTACCTCGAAGAAATCGTCGCCAAGTTAGAATTTTTAACTGGTACAAATATTGTACGGACTATGTATAAACGGATAACTCGGTACTTTATTTGTAAACAATGTAATCGTAAACGATTTTCACATAGTACCTCGACACTGATCATGTTTATTGTATAGATTCAAATTAGTTTGAATGTTTTCTTTCCCGATGAAACAAGCCATAACATCGTAAGATCAATTTTACTCATTAATTTTTCGTGGCACTAGATAGAATCCATCGTTCAATTTAGGCTCTAAAATGGACAAAGGTATAAAGAAATATTGGGTCAAGGCCAAAGAGTGGTTCGAAGATGTGCCCAAATTCGACAAGCTTCCAAAAAAAGTGTTGAGTGAGGAGGAAGGGGTCTCCGAAGATGATTCGAGCGAACGCGACGTTGTTGAGACTCGATCGAATTCGAGCAGAGACCAAAATACAGCGCTTGCGAATGCATTGCGGGACTTGATCAACGAGTGGCGCAAAGAAGATGCCAAATTCACCGATCCCCCGATAAATATACTAGATCTTTGAAAGCAATGAATAATAGTAAAGAAACAGCACGTTAGACGATAATCAAGTTTTTTGAAATAATTTATTATTTGTACGCTCGAACTTGTTGTAGTCATATACTTTGCCTCAGAGAATAATAGCGTGTATTATGTCAGTGAAATAATGAAAAGCGTTAATTTTTTCTTTCTAATTGTAAATAAGTATAGAAAATAGTACATTTTTTCTAAAATTCGAATAAAAATTTCTTCAATGTGATTGTGTGTTACCTGAATCTCGTGATAAGAGCTATTAATATACCTTCGTTCGAAATTTTGTGTAATGTTTATTACTACTCTCAGTGTATTTTTTACTTTAAACCAAAAAATGTTTTCTATCATTTGAAATTCTCATCCTTGGTACTCTTGTTATTTCAAAATTTTATCTCAAAGCTTTGATTTTAATTTTCTGAATTTTCAAAATTCCACTGCATCAACTAAACGTCAGATACACAGTTTTCAATAGCACATCGCGATAACTAAAAATACTCTTCTAGATCACCTCTTCAATGACTTATACAAGGATGCATATTTAAAAGAAAATCAACCAATCAACTGGGAGTCCTGCAACAAAAAGCACTCGTGTCCTTGTGCACACTTAAGTTTGAGCCAATTTCGGGGTTATTTTTTTAAACCTACACACAGCGTAAAAGGAAAACATACGAGAGTGGATTGGCGAATCCCGATGGAAGCTCCTGTCTTACGTTTTTCACTCGATTGTTTCCACGCAGGCTGTACCAACTCGAATCTTTTTTTTTTCTCTCACCGGCTGGACGAATGGGCGGATATGGAAAATTCCCTCCATCTCCTTTTTTCTCGCGCGTTTACAAATCGTCGATAAAACGAACGAAGTTAAGCGCTATTATTTTTCCTTCTCTCGCGTGCTCGTGCATCGAACCCATCATAAAGTCGCTAAAAATCGTCTCGATATCGATTGGTCGCGATAAATTGTACACAATGCACAACCGCTTGCAAGCTCGCGATTTCGTATACATACGTATTTGTTTCTGATGAAAAAGCTGCGATACGTCGCGTACATCAATCGCGTACGTATTATATATATGTGTGTGTGTGTGTGTGTGTAAGCTTTTGATCTGTGCGCGCATCGCAGAGCCGCCCAGGCCGCGGCTCGGTCGCTTTGCATTTTAATAACGTTTCGTCCACAGGGGCCGATGTACGTGTATATATCTATCTATCTATCTATCTCTCTCTTTCGCTGTCAAGTGAGTCTATTCGTGCATGTGACATTTCGGAAAGGCCGAGAGAGCGGCGTACATACGCAGCCCGGCCCAATTTGCCTCTTCCTCGCTCGCTATATACGTATACCAGAGCTCGATGCGAGGGTTTGCGTTCGAGCCTGTGTGTACATAAGGCGTGTTTGCCATGCCGACGATATATATAAGCGACCGGTGCGCGACAGTCTCGCGGACGATATTAAAAAACGGGCCTCGAGCTCGTCGAGCTGCGGTCGATATTTTTTTTCCCCCTCGCGCGAGAGGCCAAAGACCACGAGTTTTTGAAAATACCCAAAGTTCGATGCTCGTTCACGCACATCTGCATGTATTCGTAATTGTTGAGTGAAGCTTCTGTAGGCCTACGTTAGAGCCATTTTTAATGATTTTCAAAACTACACCGAGAAAAAAAATTCATTGATTCAATGAAAATTTAATTAAATACAATCTATGAAATAATTTCATTGAAATAATCTTTTTTTTCTGTAGTTTCATGAAATTTTGGTAAAAACAACTAAATATTTTGTTGGATGAAATAAAAAAAGATTATTTCAATGAAATTATTTCATAGATTGTATTTAATTCAATTTTCATTGAATCAATGAATTTTTTTTCTCAGCGTATTCTTTCAGCAAATTTTAGAGTTTATTAGTTTTGATCGACAACGACGGACGTACTAGCTCTGCTGGACTAACACCGCTCACCACATCATTAACATTTTTTACGTCAAATCACGATATTATATATAATCATGGATTATAACTTTGATTTCGAAAATTACTCTTTCGACAGCTCCTTTGACAATCTGGTCGATCGCGTCGTAATAGCCGAGCTTTTAACTTCGGTGCACAACGAATTATACATTTCATAAATGGTATTATCAGTAAATTCGTACATCTGCCAGTCCTTTATGCCGTGGAGGGATCAACTGACTTGCGGGAGCGCGCTCGATGTCCTTTGGCCACCTAGTGGCCAAGGTGGCAGTCATATAGAAGAGTCGATGAAAAGCAGCGGCATATATATGAGTAAGGATGTTTTTCAAACTCAACGGACGATTTTTATTTCGCCTAGCAGTTGGTTCTCTAAAGAAGCCAGCTATATACTCCGTCAAAGTCCGAGAGCTCCCACTTATTTTCGGTGCGTTTGAGGGAAATTTGTGCGTTGCACGGAAGTCCGCACACAAATGAGAAATCCGATCTTGCGCGCTCGCGTATATTATAGCGGGGTGGTAAAGTCAGAGTCGATAGATATTTCTTGCTGCAGAAGGGGATCCCAATTACCCGAACAATGAAAATTTTTTTACTTATAGATTTCGACCTCCTGAACAATAATGAACATATAAGTGACCCTTGAAAATGAGCCGTTTACGAGAAAAAAAATGATCAAAGTTGCATATTTTCAAAGCCGCTTAACGTAACCTCTCTCTGCTTGATATAGACATAAACAATGGTATCGAGAGAAAGTGAATTACAAAAATCTTTGCCAAACGCTTTTTACTGAACCTCAAAGAAGTAATAAAAACTACATGTAAACTAGCAAAGTAATTGTGCTTTTTCATGAATTGTAATACTCCAAGTTATCTTGAGTGTGGCTCCAATAGCCAAGATTTATCAAGGATATAGCCCTATACAGTTACAATGTAAGTAAAATTAATTAAATAATTCAATTTAATTATGAATCATTCCAAATACTTATATTCCTCCTTCAAAATCACATTTCTATTGCAATAAATGCATTTAACAGTATACTCTCTTAATATAAATACTACCAACCTGGCTCTCAACAGTTATACCAAGTTTAAAGTGACACTTATTCCCCTAAATGCACAACACTTTGCAGATCGCTGAGCTTAGCCCGACCTCTCGTGCATCCTCTATGATAAAAAAGCTACGTGAGCATTAAAGTTCATAAAGTAAAGTCGCTTTCGGAACAGTTGCTTGGCGGTACAAAAAACATTTGTCAAACTCCAACGACGTCTCATTTAAACGCACTTTTCTTCCGAATCATCTACTTCTCGATTTGACCGATGGGTGGCTGAGAGGCACCAAGCGCGCTCTCATCTGCGAGTGGACTAATTCCAGAGCATAAACAGCAGATTAACAGAATGAGTTATTTATAGTATAGACAATTCTATGTTAATTCCATGCCTACAGAATCCTAGTCATTGTTACCTTTCTTTCTTGAGTTCATAATTGTCCGTGTTACGCTGAAAAAGGAACTTGATCATAACGCGAATTTCTATAATATTTATATCTTTCAGAAACAACGAGCGTTATTCGTCGTGCAAAAATATGCTCCACGCCCGGTACACACTCGCACGCGTAGAGCTGAGGGCGGTGCGGAAAAAGAAGCAAAAAACTCGCGAGAGTAAGCCGAATTTAATTGCGCCACGTTGGGATCGCTTGGCGCTTGTTACATACGAAGCTAAGCGCCTTTGCCTGCGTGTGCGCGATGCGCACGAACGTGTCTGTGTTGTGGTGCATACATGTATATTCATACACGCGCAGGTGTCACACATATGCTGTTTACGTTTTAGCCTTAATTACTTTATTTCCATATCGCAGTCGAGAGCAGCAACAAGAAAATATATCACGCGCGCGCGCGAGGCAAGACTGAAACGCTGTGTTGCGCTGCCACCGTAGCCGTCTCTGCTGCTCCACAGTAGCCATATCTGGATATTATTTAGCTGCATATGAAAAACTGGCGAAAGTCGACTAGCAGCGCGACAAAAAGAAAGAAAAAAGAGAGGAGAGAGACAGACCGAGCTCGCGACAAACAATTTCGAACGAGCAAGAAAATAAATTGCAAAAGTACGAAATTAAGAGAAAATTCCTAGGAGAGAAAGGGTTCAAGCGCGCGAGCGTATGTGCTCTCCGAGTCGTTATGAATTCATAATTCTGTCCAAATACGGCGTACACAAAACACGGTTAATTAAAAAAAAAAAAAAAAAAAAAAAGGGAAAGTTCCATGGGGCGCTTTGTTGTTGCTGCTACGGATGAAAAGGTTAACGAATTTTTTTTTTTTTGGCTCTTGAGAGATGGATTTTTTATTGAAAATTTTTTGCTCGCTGAAACACGTATTTAATCTTGAAAGCGACGACAGCGTAAGAGTCGAAAGATGTCGGAAAACAAGGACTCAAAGGCCAATATATGATTAGTTTCACATTACCACTCGCAGATTCAAGGATGATGGTACTCGCCATCTAGCGGTGGAGATTGAGAGAGTTATAATTTAGAATCGCAGTTCTTATTTTAGCTATCATACCATAATACCATCATACCAAACAAGCCATGGTATGGGGGAACTGCGGATAGGGGCGGCAAATGTTGCAATGAATATTTTATATAATTCATGGTATATTGTACAAGGATCTACTGATTCAGTATTACGGAGAGTTATTTTAGAGTACTTATAGTTTAAAAGGCTAAAAGAAACTCGAAGACATAGTCGTCAAGTTGGAAATTTAAACTTATTCAAATATTATTATGACAATGTGTGAACAGATAAATCAGTACCTTATTTGTAAACAGTATCATTAAAAACGATTTTGACATCGTTTTAATGTTGTTTTTCCTGATTGAATAAGCTATAATACCAGGAGATAAGTTTTACTTATTTAATTTTAGTGGCACTAAATAGAACCCGCCGTTTAGTTTCGACATCAAAAATGGATAAAAGTGAGAAGAAATCTGTGGAAATTATCTCGAAAAATAATTTAAGTGAACACGACATTGCCGTTTCAGACGAGAGAAAATACGTTTGTGATATTTCTCAGGAGTCATTTACACTAGAATCAAGCATGATAACACACAGAGACACAATTCACAATAAAGTGAAAAATTACGCATGCGACAAGTGCGAAAAAAAATTCGAGTTTCGAAGTCATTTGAGTAGACACCAAATATCAGAACACAGAGTCCACAAAGATTTTGAATGCGACAGCTGCGAGAAAAGATTTAAGAAAAAATCGAGTTTGACTACGCACCAGAAATTGGTACACAAAGATCGCAAAGATTTCACGTGCAACAAGTGCGAGAAAAAATTTGAAAATAAATCAAATTTAATGAATCACAAAAAAATATTCCACGACACTTTCAAAGATTACTTATGCGAAAAGTGCGCCAAGAGATTTGGAAATAAACGGAATTGGTTTTTGCACATGAAATCGGTTCATGAAGGTCCCAAACATATATCATGCGATAAGTGTGAAGAAAAATTTCGGAAAAAATTACATTTGTTCTTTCACCTGCAGACAGTACACGAAGGTCGGAAAGATTTGGCCTTCAAAGTCTGCAAAGATTACGTATGTGACGATTGCGAGAGAAAATTTGGAAAAAAATCTCATTTGCTGATGCACATAACAACAGTCCATGAGGGCCGTAAAGATTACGCATGTGACAAGTGCGAAAAAAAATACGGAACGAAATCTAATTTGCTCAGACACCAAAGGGAAATACACGAAGGTCGGAAAGATTATGCTTGTGACAGATGCGAGAAGAAATTTTCACACAAAAATTATTTGCTTTGGCATCAAAAGACAGTCCATGAAGGTCGGAAAGATTTCGCATGTGACAAATGCGGGAAGAAATATGGGAATCAAAGCAATTTGAAGACACATCAAAAGATAATCCACGAAGGCTGCAAAGATTACGCATGCGATAAATGCGAGAGGAAATTTGGACTCAAAGCAGATTTGTTTCGGCACCAAAAGACAGTCCACGAAGGTCGTAGAGATTTTGCATGTAACAGATGCGAAAAAAAATTTGGACGAAAATCATGTTTGCTTTTTCACCAAAAGACAGTACACGAAAATCGCAAAGATTTTGCGTGTGACAAATGCGAGAAGGTATTTGGAAATATATCGAATTTGCTTAGACACCAAAAGTCAATACACAAAGGTCGCTAAAATTACCCTGCGATAGAAAGTGCGAGAAAAAATTTGGACGTAAATCAGATTTTTCGACGCGCCAAATGATCGTCCACAAAAATCATTAAGATTTTGTGTACCTCCATCGAATTTAAGTTGATACCGAAAAACAGTTTATAAAATTTTCTAAAACTACCCATCGGACGATTTTTACAACATTACGTATATGATAAATACGTTTTTTTCTCATAATCGAAGATATGTGCAATTGCATTCAAGTTCACGTCAGATGATAATCCAGTCATTAACAATAATTTTTTGCTTATGCAAATTTCTCGAACTTATTGCAGTTCCTCAGAAAATAGCACATTATGTATGTCATCATTGAAATAATATAACGCACAAATTCTTTTCTTGACAATTGTAAATGAATATAGAAACTTATATAGATGTTCAAGTACAAGCTTTTATAAAAAGTAATTGAAAAAAAAAGTATTTTAACATGATTGTGTCTTATTTGAACTTCGTGCTATCATCTATTAATACCCCTTCGTTCACTGTCGTGGTTGGGGGTTTAATTTTTAACCAAACGACTGCTAATTACTACTCTAAAAAAATTTTCTGAAATCTTGTTTGGACGTTTAGTTGAATACTGGATTTTATATAAACGACGGGTAATGATAGGTGAACCTAATTCGATCAAACGCAGCCTACTGAAAGATTTTGATAAACAGACGGGCACTGATTATTTCTACCAAGAGGGACGTGATAGTTAGTAACAATAATTTTTTATTGAAAAAACCATTTATGAAAAATATCACCCCTCTAAGTACTTTCCAAAATCTTATTCGAATAATGCTTTGATTTTAATTTTCCGATTTTTCAAAAATCAACGGTCTTAACTGGGCAGCGAATAAAAATTGGAGCGTACTGTAAGTAGAAATAAAACGCACGATCAAAATTCGGTTTGCACCTCTGTAGGAACCTAATTTATTTTTCAACAATTCTTATAGCCTGACAAATGAAGTACTAATTCTTCATCAACATAAAATTTATTCTTTAATTCAAAAATTCTTTACTGTAATGGATGTTTCAATCGTCCACAACTGCGACATTATGTTGCGGAGCAAACGATTAAACTGAGCCTCTGTCTAGGGTACATGTAATCGTTCGTCTATACATCGGTCGTGTCACAGTCTACCAAGTAGATTTTAAACTCATTATGTTGTGCGCGTAAAACAAAATAAAAATTCCGTGAGCTGACAGTGATGATACTGAATACTAGTTATTTATGTAACAAGTACCCAAAAGGCGTTTTTGGGCACGAGTGGGTGTTTTTTTCCGCACACTGTGCGCAAAAAGCTGGGCACGTGTTGCATACAAAATTTTATGCAATAGTAGACGAAAAGTACTTTCATTTAAATGAGACGTTTTACCGCACACCCGTGTCCAAAATGAGACATTTTACCGCACACGAGTGTCCAAAAACGCTTTTTGCGCACTAAAAAATGTGCGAAAAAAGACGTTTTTCGTCATACTATTGCATAAAATGTCTTTTTTCGCACATTTTTTAGTGCGCAAAAAGCGTTTTTGGACCTCTGTGTGCGGTAAAATGCCCCATTTTGGACTCGGGTGTGCGGTAAAATGCCTCATTTAAATGAACGTATTATTCGCCTATTATTGCATAAAATTTTGTATGCAACACGTGCCCAGCTTTTTGCGCACAGTGTGCGGAAAAATCACCCACTCGTGCCGGCATAGCCAGCACTCGTGTTTTTTTCCGCACACTCGTGCCCAAAACCGCCTTTTGGGCACTTGTTACATAAATAACTATTTTCGTATACATTCGATATTGCTAATTTTTGATGTTTTACTCTAACTGCGATAACTCATGCACAAAAAACTCATTGAAATATAGATTTATTGTGATACTCATTGAAGCATTAATTTCATAAGGCTGAAACAAATATTACACTGATATAATATGCTATTTTGTTATTTAACATTCAGTCGGTTGCCACTAGTGTAATAAATAGTGTAATAAATAGAAAAGAGTATACATGTATGTATACATACATTGTATATACCTGCTCTTTGGGACGTATAGTACATATAGATCGTCGCTGCTGATGTTTTAATAATAATCAATATTACGCCGTTATATAATATAAGTCGGTGCTCACTAGGGGTGGACGCAGCTTTTTGCTTTTTAGGCCAGAGTATAGTATATAACATATATTAATTCATACAGGACAGATTAGATGTGTGTCTGTGTCTGTGTGTGTTTAAGTGCTCAGCGTTATACTTCATTTATTATTAAAAAAAACTAGCGATTATGAATAATTAACTTGACATTTTATGCAAGATACATCTTCTGCAAAAATCCTCATTTCATGATTTGTATGTTTAACAAAACTGTACAGATTGATAAAAATTATAGATAAATTGATTGAAATGAAACATCATGTTTTTCTTTGGTAGTAAAAAGTTTATTAATTTATTTAAAACCTAATCGTTTCTTGAGCAGTCAGACGGAAAACGTAGAAGTGATCCAAAATATAATAGTAATTGTTTTTTACAAAATTTCAATGTACATTTAATACATTTATTATTGGGTGGTAATGCGTGAGTGATGAGCTATCTCTATGACAGTTTTATAACCACTCATTTGTCTCGATGTTTAATCATTTTGCGCGGTATTGATAGGTTCGTTCTAAGATCTTTTGCATTGATCTCGTGCTTGGGTATTGACATCGTGCATACATTTGACGTGCATGTGTAGATATCTCCTATGTGTAAATTTTTTTCCGCATATTAAACACTTACGTGATTAATATCTCCATGCTGTGTTCTAATGTGAATTATAAGACTATCCTTTTGTGAAAATGTCTTGCCACACGTATTACAAACGTAAGTTATCTTATTATGCATCAAATTCATGTGTCTTTTAAGATTACCCTTTAGTGAGAATGTCTTTCCGCACACTTCGCATGTTGGGGCCTGACCTTTATGCATAGCATCGATGTGTTTCTTAAGATTATCTTTCAGCGTAAATATTTTGCTACATGTATCACATGCGTGAGTTATCTTATTATGCACTGCATCCATGTGGAGTTTGAGTTTAGTCTTTGTTGAGAATTTCTTTCCGCAGACTTCGCAAGTAGGTCCCGTACCTTTATGCATCGCATCAATGTGGATTTTGAGTATACCTTTTTGTGTGAATGTCTTTCCACATGTAACGCACTCATGTTTAATACCATTATGAATTGCATCGATGTGAATTTTGAGATCTCCTTTTTGGGCGAATGTCTTTCCACATACACCACACGCATGTTTAACACCATTATGTACTGAATCGATGTGAATCTTGAGTTTAGCCTTCGTTTGAAATTTCTTTCCGCACATTTCGCAAGTAGGTGCCATACCATTATGCATCGCATCGATGTGCATTTTGAGATTTTTTTTTTGTATGAATGACTTTCCACACGTAACACATGTATGTTTAACACCATTATGTCCCTCGATATGCCTCTTGAGATCTCCTTTTTGTGTGAATGTTTTTCCACATACACCACACGCATGTTTAACACCATTATGTACTCCATCGATATGGATCTTGAGTACAGCTTCAGTTAAGAATTTCTTCCCGCATACTTCGCAAGTTGGTGCCATATCATTATGAATCCCATCGATGTGAATTTTGAGAGTACCTTTTTGTGTGAATGTCTTTCCACATGTCACACACATATGCTTGAGGTCACTATGAACTGAATCGATGTGGACCTTAAGACTACCTTTTCGTGTAAATTTTTTACCGCATATATTACATGGATATTTGGTACGATTGCGTACTTTATCATTTTGGGTTTCGCATAGACTTTTTTGAGCAAATGTTTTTTTCTTTGCATTTAATGCATCACTGAGTGCACCGTCCAAATTAAATTCCTCTTTTACTTCGTCGACAATTTCTTCTTTAATTTTCTTTGAAGTCTGATAATCGCACCTTTTTTTGATATGTTGCAAATGATCTGGATAATCGTCCTCGATCTTTTTGACTACTAATAAGTTAATGTCGAGCTTCTCGTCCTTACATTCGAATTCTATTTCCAAATCGTTTTTAGGTCCAGAATTTTCATCATATTCTCGAAGCTCATGAATCTGTAATTGATATAAGTAAAAATACTTGTTAAAAATATTGACTAAACAGTCTCACATCAACACTTACTAAATTTTCTCGACAAAAACTCGAGAATGCGTCGTTTTTAGCATCGCATGCATTGTCAATTATCATATAATCTTCATTTTCAATTGGGGAAACATCATTTGGTTCCTCCTTCACTCTGCAATATTCCCAATAATATAAAGTATTATGCCATTTTTTTTTAAATTTCATTCTCACGAAACAAAAATTACCTGACATCAGAGTTATATACATCACTGAAGTCCATGTTTATCACTCGGAACTTGATCAACGACTAATTGTTCTGTAATGATGTTACACATCGAACTAGGTAACTTATACATGTAATCATATGTACAAATCGTGAAATGAAAGTTTGAGAAAATTTATGTCAACAGAGACACTCTAAACTTATCATTTATTATTGGAGAAATTATACCATGATGTCCGGCGTGATAAACAATTAGCCATTTTCTTTGAATTGTATCTTATTACAAAGAAATTATAAATTATTGAACACTTCATGAATTGAGCTTATGATTTGTCCTAGTATACACTGTGTATGGGTTATATCACGTCAAACTTTATGACCTAAAAAAGTTTATTGTTAATAAATAATTTTTTTTCAAATAATTTTTTTACAATTTTTTTTATACTTCATCAGCTATTTGATACCACACCCTTTATATGCAGAAAATAAGTAAAAGAAGAGTTAATGATTATTTTCATGAGCGATCCCTGGAACAAAGAAATTATTGTGTGCTCTCCGTGTGTTTAAAGCTACAGCTTCTTGTTTTGTGTACAAATTGAGCAGTTCGGTTTAGTGGGATAGTCGAACCGAACGAAGATAAATGGTATCGCGCATACCTTTTACTTCGATCGATTCTTTTGATTAATTCTCGGGTCCGTGACAACAACTAAAAGAGAGCGAGAGATAGAGAGGATAGCGCGCAGCGGGAAAGAGAAATGCGTTCAAAGTGAGAAAAACGCGATTGACGAAGCACAGACGAAAAAAAAGGTATAGGATTGAGAGACGAGGTGAAACGAGTGTTGGCTTTATTTTGAATTGCACCGAAAGCAAAGGATGAAAGGAAGCTTTCGGACCGGTTGAAAAAAAACAGCCCAAATGTGCTTGCAGTCCAGCGAGGTACGAGAAGCGTAAAACTGCGCGTGTATAAAAATGAGAAGTTTCAATGAATTGCGTCCATTATATACGTATATACAGGCGAGCTCGGACAAATGTTTGAACGTTAAATACTCGGCGTGGCGCGTCGATGTTCAGAAAGGAGAACTTTTCACTTCTGACACAGGCTAATGTGCAAAAGTTTCTCTAGGTCTCTAAAATATTTTCCCGACGCTGCGAATCTACTTGCTCGTGCTTGTGGGTCGAAATGTAATCTCGATGAAGGAATTGAACGGTTTGATTGATGTATAAGTCCAATAAAGCTCAATGATAATAAAACAAATAGCTGCCGACTCGACAGTTATTCACAATCTGTAGCATTTTTCTAACGAATAGTATTTTTGGTTTAATTACTAATTTATTTCGAGAATGTCAGACATCTTGATATGCAATTGGTAGTAACTAGAACGACTTAATTCGAGCTACTCTTAAAAATCGTAAAATGCGCTATAAAATATAAAAAATTAAAAGTATCCCAAGAAACTGTTTTCCTAAAAGTTTAATTCTTTTTAGCGCTTTACAATAAAAATAATCTATTTATTGGTTGAATCATATTCACTCAGTTGTAGCATACGTTATGAAAAGGCAAACAAAATCCACCCTTGGCGTTTGTTTTATCTGAAATCTGCTGGATTTGCATCAGATCTTGAGTGATGTAACAAGTCTATATTTTTGTAAAATTATAAAACTTTTACTATAATATTGATGAAAGATTGCAGAAAATGGAAAAAGTGATTACTCATGATTCTATAAATCTGCATACAACTCAAAGTCAAGAGGAATCTACGATAAGATTCACATTGATTTTAATTTATTTGTCTATGTATACTAATAGCCGTCGACGACATACAACAAAATTGTCAATTCGATTGATTCTATCTTTCGTTGTAAACAAACACAGAAGTATCATATTTTTGAATCAGTTATTTACAGTCAGTGGAGAGAGGTACATTTCGAATAAGTAATTTTGACTTTTAATCGCACAGTCACGAAATTTTTGGAATTTTCAATTGTGTAAGTTAACGTAGTAAAATATTTAATAGAGTTTGAGGAACAACAAAAATGGACATAATCAAAGAAAATGACTATGATTTCACCTTGGGACCAAAAACATTCGAAAGAGAAGATCGTTCGGTTACACAAATAAAAACAGTTCACCAAAGACGAAAAAATTATTTGGGCAATGTGAGCAAAAAAACATTTGCGAGCATCAGAGCATCAGATGCAACACATCTTAACAAAACTGTTCACGAAAAGAGAAAAGACTATGTTTGTGACGTGTGCCGCAAAGCGTTTACACGTTTGGGCTGTTTGGAGGAGCACCAAAGATCAGTTCATGAAGGACGAAAAGATTACGTATGCGACGTGTGTCAAAAAGCGTTTAGTAAATCGAGCAATTTGAGGAGACACCATAAAACAGTTCATGAGGGACATAAAGACTACGAGTGCGATGTGGGCCAGCGAAAATTTACGCAGAAAATCGCCTTAATAAGACACCAAAAATTAATTCATGAAGGACGAAAAGACTTCGAATGCAATGTGTGTCAAAAAACATTTTCTTTTCGAAGCAACATGGTGAAACACAAAAAAATAGTTCACGAAGGACGAAGGGACTACGAGTGTGACGTGTGTCGGAAAACGTTTTCTGGTCGGAGCAACATGGTGGAACACAAAAAAACAGTTCACCAAGGACGAAAAGACTACGTTTGCAACGTGTGTCAAAAAACATTTTCTTATCGGAGCAACATGGTGAAACACAAAAAAATAGTTCACGAAGGACGAAAAGACTACGTTTGCAACGTGTGTCAAAAAAACTTTTCTGTTCAGAGCGATATGGTGAAACACAAAAAATCAGTTCATGAGGGGCGAAAAGACTACGTTTGTAACGCGTGTCAAAAAACATTTTCTTATCGGAGCAACATGGTGAAACACAAAAAAATAGTTCATGAAGGACGAAAAGACTACGTTTGCAACGTGTGTCAAAAGGCATTTTCTCGTTTGTATATATTAAAGAGACACCAAAGATTAATTCACGAAGAACGAATGGACTACGAGTGTGACGTGTGCCGAAAAACGTTTTGTGATCGGAGCAACATGGTGAAACACAAAAGAAAAGTTCACGAAGGACGAAGGGACTACGAGTGTGACGTGTGTCGGAAAACGTTTTCTGGTCGGAGCAACATGGTGAAACACAAAAAAATAGTTCACGAAGGACGAAAAGACTACGTTTGCAACGTGTGTCAAAAAAACTTTTCTGTTCAGAGCGATATGGTGAAACACAAAAAATCAGTTCATGAGGGGCGAAAAGACTACGTTTGCAATGTGTGTCAAAAAGCGTTTACGCAGAAGGTCAATTTGATGAGACACGAGCGAACAGTTCACGAAGGACGAAGGGCCTACGAGTGCGATGTGTGCAAAAAGACGTTTACGAGAAATATGTCTTTGTCAATTCATCAAAAAAGAATCCATGGAAGCCAAAAAGAGTCTGGAACCTATCAGCATTTGGTAGATCATCGAGAAATGGTTCGCGAAGGACAAAAAGGCTATGAATGCAACACGAGTCAGGAAGTATTTCCAGAGCAGAGCAACGTGGAGGAACATGAAAAAATAGTTCATGAAGAACAAATAAAATATGTTTTAGATGTATGTACGGAAAAAGATAACTTGATTAACCACAAAATAACTGATGACAACGAACAAAATTACTTCGAATTACATAATGTATTTCGAAAAAAGTTTTGTAAAGGCCAAAAAGGTTATCGCAGCGATGTTATGTTAAAAAGCAACGAGTCTTAATTTGATTTTTGTATCATAGAATAATATAGTTAACTTTGACAATTTTAATGCAACATTTAAAAACGATGAATTATTTGATATATAAATATTGATCTAGAAACGACTACGTGCCATTTATATAATTTAAATATATAAACTATGGCGCAAGATGCCAGTATAAGTAAGATTTTTAACTTATTTATAGTGCACTCGTAATTTGTAAATTAGTTTCACGCAACTAAAATTTATGTATAAATGTATTTCTAATAAATAACAACATATTTATAAAATATATATTTCTTAAATCTTAAATGTTACTTTTAATATTCCTCTATTTTTTTTAAACAATCTTATTCTTTCCTTTTATTCCACTCGATTCAAGATTGCTTTTCACGTAAAAAAATTTAACGCGCTAAACTTTGGCCAAATTTGTGCTTAGCTCGTCGAGTTGGCCAAACTTGGTCTTGGACGTATTGAATTTTTTTACGCGGATTAGTACAAACTCAACCGGCTGTGGTGATTCTGAAAAATCATGCGACGATTATCAGCTTTATAACAAACCGACGCTTTTATAAATGTTCATAGCAAAAATATCTCGTGATGTAGGAAAAGCCGAGCTGCACTGTGAGATCGCGAGGCATCTTATACCTGCACACGAGCATCGATCAAAAACTGTCCTAATGAATCGCAGTCTGATTCTACAAAATCATCTTGGCTTTTTTTGTATTCTTTTTATCATTAGGCCTTTGCCTTGTTTTATTTCCTTCGTTGAATAAAATTGTTCAAACTACCTACCTCAAAAGTCGAAATTACATTCATTAAATACGTACTCTCCTTGGTCATTATAAAACAGCTTAAACTAGCTGTTTGACAGATTCGATGATAGCTTGGCCTAGCAACAATAGATTTCAAATATTTTATTATTGAACTCGTGAAATTCAAATCAGTTTTAATTTATTTGTCCGTAGCAAAGACACATAATGTAGTCTGTGACACTAATATTGTATTTAGCAAGCGGTACAATTGTAAATTCGATTGATTCTGACTTTCAATATAAATAAACACAAACACTACTCACAAACGAAAATATGAGTATGATATTTCTGAATCAGATATTCAAAGTCAGTTGAGTGAAGTACATTTAAAATAAGTAATTTTGCCTTTGATTTTTTTGGAATCTTTAGCTGCGAAGGTCAAAGTTGTAGAAATATTCAATAGCAATTAAAGAATAAAAATAATGGATATTATCGAAGATAATGACTATACTTGCGACTTGCGACCACAAAAATTTGAAAGAGATGATCATCCGGGTACACAAATGAAATCAGTTGGCCAAGATCGAAACAATTATTTAAGCGATGTGAGCAAAAAGACATTTGCAAGAGCATTCGATGTAGCACACCATGAGAAAACTGTTCACGGAGAGAAAAAAACCGTTCATGAAAGACGAGGTCACTACCTATGCGACGAGTGTCAAGAAATATTCGTTTCTTGGGTAAATTTAGCGAGACATTATAAAACTGTTCACAAAGAGCGAAAATACAACGTTTTTGATGTCTACCAAAAAACGTTTGCAACGAAAAAGAGCTCACCAAACCATCATAAATCTGTTCACAGAAAACGAAGGGACTATGAAAACGATGTGTTTCAAAAAACATTTTCTGTTCAGAGCGATATGGCGAAACACAAAAAATCAATTCACGAAGGACGAAAAGACTACGTATGCGATGTGTGTCAAAAAACATTTTCTGATCGGAGCAACATGGTGAAACACAAAAAATTAGTTCACAAAGGACAAAAAGACTACGTTTGCAACGTGTGCCACAAAGCGTATACATGTTTGTACGTATTGAAGGAACACCAAAGATCGGTTCATGAACGACGAAGAGACTACGAATGCGACGTGTGCCACAAAATTTTTTCTCGCTCGAGCAATTTGAGGAATCACCAAAAAACAGTTCATGAGGGACAAAAAGACTACCTTTGCAACGTATGCCAGGAAAAATTTTCGCAGAGGATTATCTTAATAAGACACCAAAAATCAATTCATGAAGGACGAAAAGACTTTGAATGCAACGTGTGTCAAAAGGCATTTTCACGTTTTTATATATTAAAGAGACACCAAAGATTAATTCACGAAGAACGAATGGACTACGAGTGTCACGTGTGCCGAATAACGTTTTGTGATCGGAACAACATGGTGAAACACAAAAGAAAAGTTCACCAAGGACAAAAAGACTACGTTTGCAATGTGTGTCAAAAAACATTTTCTTAACGGAGCAACATGGTGAAACACAAAAAAATAGTTCACGAAGGACGAAAAGACCACGTTTGCAACGTGTGTCAAAAAGCGTTTACTAAATTGAGCAATTTGAGGAAACACCAAAAAACAATTCATGAGGGACAAAAAGACTACGAGTGCGATGTGTGCCAGCGAAAATTTACGCAGAAGATCAACTTGACAGTGCACCGTAGAACAGTTCACGAAGGACTAAGAGATTACGAGTGCGACGTTTGCAAGAAAACGTTCACGAAAAGGATGTCCTTGTCAGTTCATCAAAAAAGAGTTCATGGAAGCCAAAAAGAATCTGCAAGCAATCGGCATTTGCCAGATACTCGCAAAATAGTTCACGAAGGACAAAAAGGCTATGAATGCAACGCGAGTCAGGAAGTATTTTCAGAGCAAAGCAACGTGAAGGAACACCAAAAATTAGTTCAAGTTGAACAGATAAAATATTTGCCAGAAGTATGTACGTCAAAATACGATTTGACTAACCACATAATAACTGATGACGACGAACAAAACCACTTCGAATTACATAATGTATTTCGAAAAAAGTTTTGTAAAGGCCAAAAGGGCTATGGCAGTGATGTTTTATTAAAAAGCAACGAGCCTTAATTTGATTGTCTTATTCTATGAAGAATAATTAACTTTCACAATTGTAATGCAACATTTAAATACGATGAATTCGTTGAAATGTTCATATTTTTTTTGGCTACGTGACATTCATGATGTAAATATGCCGCAGATTTAAGTATGAGTCAAAACAATTACGCAGTAGGGCATCAAAAGAAGTGAAAACTTGTCTAGCGCAACTGAAACGCATGTACAAATATATTGTAATGAAAAGGATTAAAATATAATCATAAAATATATTCATGAACATTCCACGTGATTTTTTTTACTCCTCTTAATTATTATATAATTTTTTCTAATTCTTATCTTCTTATTGCATGCAATTCAAGATCGCTTCTTGCGTAATGAAAACTTCAACGCACTAAACTTGGGCCACTAGATACAGCAAATGTTCATTTTCATTCCTTTTAGTGCTTTACAAAGAAAATTTTGAGAAAAATTTTTAATTTATTGGTTAAATTATGCTCACTCACATGTAAAAAAAAAAAGTGATACGGAATGAAGAGACAAATGAAATACACCCTTAAGTTTGTCTTAACTGAGGTATGCTAGATCTGGATCAGTTCTTGCGATATCATACGTGCGAACGAAAATTTAAAAAAGTATTATTTTGACCCTTATATATACTAATAGCCATCAGTAAAAGACGCAATTGTCTATTCGATTGATTCTGACTTTCCATATAAACAAATACAGATACTTCTTACAAACGAAAACATAAGTATGATATTTTTGAATCAGTTATTTAAAGTTAGTCGAGAGAAATACGTTTCAAATAAGTAATTTTGACTTTTAACCCAACGTGCACAAAATTTCTTGGAATCTTAGTTATGAAGGTAAACGTTGTAAAATATTCAAGAGATGTCATCGAAGAACAACAATAATGGATAAGATCAATGATAATGATTATGATTGCGACTTGGGACAAACATTCGAAAAAGAAGATCATTCGGCTAAACAATTTAAATCAGTTCACCAAAGACAAAGAAATTATCTACTTCATGTGAGCAAAAAAACATTGACGAGAGCACCAGTAACACATCTGAACAAAATCGTTCACATAGAAAAAAAAGACTACGTATGTGACGTATGTCAAGGAATATTTATTTCTAGGCAAAATTTAGTCAAACATTATAAAACTGTTCACGAAAAGAGAAAGGACTACGTTTGTGACGTGTGCCACGCAGCGTTTACACGTTTGTACGTATTGAAGGAACACCAAAAATCGGTTCATGAACGACGCAGAGACTACGAATGCGAAGTGTGCCAAAAACTTTATTCTTGTTCGAGCAATTTGAGAAATCATCAAAAAACAGTTCATGAGGGACAAAAAGACTACATTTGCAATGTATGCCAGCAAAAATTTACGCAGAAGATCGTCTTAATAAGACACCAACAATCAATTCATGAAGGACGAAAAGACTTTGAATGCAACGTGTGTCAAAAGGCATTTTCACGTTTGTATATATTAAAGACACACCAAAGATTAATTCACGAAGAACGAATGGACTACGAGTGTGACGTGTGCCGAAAAACGTTTTGTGATCGGAGCAACATGGTGAAACACAAAAGAAAAGTTCACCAAGGACAAAATGACTACGTTTGCAATGTGTGTCAAAAAGCGTTTACTCAATCTGGCAATTTGAGGAAACACCAAAAAACAGTTCATGATGGAAAAAAAGACTACGTTTGCAACGTGTGTCAAAAAGCGTTTACTCAATCGAGCAACATGGTGAAACACAAAAAAACAGTTCACGTAGGACGAAAAGACTACGTTTGCAATGTATGCCAGGGAAAATTTACGCAGAAGGTCAACTTGATAAGACACGAGAAAATAGTTCACAAAGGACAAAAGGACTACGTTTGCGACGTGTGCAAAAAAAATTTTGGGTCAAAACAGGAATTGAAACGTCATTTCAGAGTAATTCACAAAGAAAAGAAAAACTACGAATACGACGTGGGTCAAAAAATGTTTACGACAGGTATGTCTTTGTCAATTCATCAAAATAGAATCCATGGAAGCCAAAAAGAGTCTGGAACCTATCAGAATTTGCCAAATCATCAAGGAATGGTTCACGAAGGACAGAAAAACTATGAATGCAACACGAGTCAGGAAGTATTTTCAGAGCAGAGCAACGTGAAGAAACTTGAAAACATAGTTCAAGATGAACAAATAAGATATGTTCCAGAAGTATGTACGGCAATAAATAGCTTGTCTAACCACAAAGTAACTGATCACGACGAACAAAACCACTTCGAATTACATAATGTATTTCGAAAAAAGTTTTGTAAAGGTCATAAAGGTTATGGCAGCGATGTTATGTAAAAAAGCAACGAGTCATATTTTGATTTTTGTATCATATGAACAATGATTAACTTTGACAATTTTAATGCAACATTTAAAAACGATGAATTATTTGATATATAAATATTGATCTAGAATCGATTACGTGACATTTATATAATTTAAATATATAAACTATGGCGCAAGATGCCAGTATAAGTAAGATTTTTAATTTATTTATAGTGCACTCGTAATTTGTAAATTAGTTTCACGCAACTAAAATTTATGTATAAATGTATTTCTAATAAATAACAATATATTTATAAAATATATATTTCTTAAATCTCAAATGTTACTTTTAAGATTCCTCTATTTTTTTTAAACAATCTTACTCTTTCCTTTTATTCCACTCGATTCAAGATTGCTTTTCACGTAAAAAAATTTAACGCGCTAAACTTTGGCCAAATTTGTGCTTAGCTCGTCGAGTTGGCCAAACTTGGTCTTGGACGTATTGAATTTTTTTACGCGGATGAGTACAAACTCAACCGGCTGTGGTGATTCTGAAAAATCATGCGACGATTATCAGCTTTATAACAAACCGACGCTTTTATAAATGTTCATAGCAAAAATGTCTCGCGATGTAGGAAAAGCCGAGCTGCACTGTGAGATCGCGAGGCATCTTATACCTGCACACGAGCATCGATCAAAAACTGTCCTAATGAATCGCAGTCTGATTCTACAAAATCATCTTGGCTTTTTTTGTATTCTTTTTATCATTAGGCCTTTGCCTTGTTTTATTTCCTTCGTTGAATAAAATTGTTCAAACTACCTACCTCAAAAGTCGAAATTACATTCATTAGATACGTACTCTCCTTGGTCATTATAACATAAACAGGTTAAACTAGCTCTTTGACAGATTCGATGATAGCTTGGCCTAGCAACTATAGATTTCAAATATTTTATTACTGAGCTTGTAAGATTCAAATCAGTTTTAATTTATTTGTCCGTAGCAAAGACACATAATGTAATCTGTGACACTAATATTGTATTTAGCAAGCGCTACAATTGTAAATTCGATTGATTCTGACTTTCAATATAAATAAACACACACTACTCACAAACGAAAATATGAGTATGATATTTCTGAATCAGATATTCAAAGTCAGTTGAGTGAAGTACATTTAAAATAAGTAATTTTGCCTTTGCTTTTTTTGGAATCTTTAGCTGCGAAGGTCAAAGTTTTAGAAATAATCAATAGCAATTAAAGAATAAAAATAATGGATATTATCGAAGATAATGACTATACTTGCGACTTGCGACCAGAAAAATTTGAAAGAGATGGTCATCCGGGTACACAAATAAAATCAGTTGGCCAAGATCGAAACAATTATATAAGTGATGTGAGCAAAAAGACATTAGCAAGAGCATTCGATGTAGCACACCATGAGAAAACTGTTCACGAAGAGAAAAAAACAGTTCATGAGAGACGAGGTCACTACCTATGCGACGAGTGTCAAGAAATATTCGTTTCTTGGGGAAATTTAGCGAGACATTATAAAACTGTTCACAAAGAGCGAAAATACAACGTTTTTGATGTCTACCAACAAACGTTTGCATCGAAAAAGAACTTACCAAACCATCATAAATCTGTTCACAGAAAACGAAGGGACTATGAAAACGATGTGTTTCAAAAAACATTTTCTGTTCAGAGCGATATGGCGAAACACAAAAAATCAATTCACGAAGGACGAAAAGACTACGTATGCAATGTGTGTCAAAAAACATTTTCTGATCGGAGCAACATGGTGAAACACAAAAAATTAGATCACAAAGGACAAAAAGACTACGTTTGCAACGTGTGCCACAAAGCGTATACATGTTTGTACATATTGAAGGAACACCAAAGATCGGTTCATGAACGACGAAGAGACTACGAATGCGACGTGTGCCAAAAAATTTTTTCTCGCTCGAGCAATTTGAGGAATCACCAAAAAACAGTTCATGAGGGACAAAAAGACTACGTTTGCAATGTATGCCAGGAAAAATTTTCGCAGAGGATTATCTTAATAAGACACCAAAAATCAATTCATGAAGGACGAAAAGACTTTGAATGCAACGTGTGTCAAAAAGCGTTTACTCAATCTTTCAATTTGAAGAAACACCAAAAAACAGTTCATGATGGAAAAAAAGACTACGTTTGCAACGTGTGTCAAAAAGCGTTTACTCAATTGAGCAATTTGAGGAAACACCAAAAAACAGTTCATGAGGGACAAAAAGACTACGAGTGCGATGTGTGCCAGCGAAAATTTACGCAGAAGATCCACTTGATAGTGCACCATAGAACAGTTCACGAAGGACGAAGAGATTACGAGTGCGACGTTTGTCGGAAAACGTTTTCTGGTCGGAGCAACATGGTGGAACACAAAAAAACAGTTCACCAAGGACGAAAAGACTACGTTTGCAACGTGTGTCAAAAAACGTTTACGCAGAAGGTCAATTTGATGAGACACGAGCGAACAGTTCACGAAGGACGAAGGGCCTACGAGTGCGATGTGTGCAAAAAGACGTTTACGAGAAATATGTCTTTGTCAATTCATCAAAAAAGAATCCATGGAAGCCAAAAAGAGTCTGGAACCTATCAGCATTTGCCAAATCATCGAGGAATGGTTCACGAAGGACAGAAAGACTATGAATGCAATACGAGTCAGGAAGTATTTTCAGAGCAGAGCTTCCAGAAGTTTGTGCAACAAATGATAACTTGACTAACCACATAATAACTGATCACGACGATCAAAACCACTTTGAATTAAATAATGTATTTCGAAAAAAGTTTTTTAAAGGCCAAAAGGGCTATGGCAGCGATGCTATGATGAAAAATAACGAGTCTTAATTTGAATGTTGTACTGTATAAATAATAGATAACTTTGCCAAGCTATAATTTAAAAAACGATTAATTAGCTTTTATGTAATTATTGATTTTAGTCTATAATCAACCATGTGACATTTATAATGTAAATATATAAACTGTAGATCCTGATTTCAGTTAAAGTCAAAGTTTTAACAAATGTATATGCAACAGAGCACTAGAAAATGTGTAAACTTGTTTCGCTCAACTAAAAGTCGTATGTGAAGGTATTGTAATGAATAAAAATATATTCAATAGATGTATAGACGGTATATACGTTCCATATTTCTTACATACCATATGGTCAATATATAAAAAAAAAAATACAATTATTGGGGACAACCTTTATACTTATTTAGTCAATTTATCAAAAAAATCTCGCAGCTGTTCAAGATCTATTTATTGATCCTTTTTGAATTTAAGTAATTCAAGATCACTTGGAAATGCCGAACGAATTCTAGCTTTTTTTGGACAATTTTATCGACCCTTCTAGACATCAGGAAATTTATATCCAATTTGAATTCGCCGTCGTAAGTATTGAAAAGTTTAGACCAACGATGTATGAAGGCAATTCGGCCATGGGAACGTTTTGCAGTAAAGAATGCATGCAAAATAAGTATACAAAAGTATACTTCATATCTGCGCACACATATTCGAAATTACTGAATTACTGAATCAATGTTGCGCTCATTGGCTCGATGATATCGTATGCCGCAGCCTCGGCCCAACCGCGTTTACACACGTAGTGCATTTCCTTTGTGACGTAGTTTTCGAAACTTTAGTTTAACGCATCGACTATATAATCCTCGCGATAATTACTCTACCAAAAGCGGCAAAATCGACTGCGCGCGGTCAAAAGCTCGGGTGCGAGCATCCTTTTTTCATCATCAATTCACGCGAATTCGCGCGTCCGAATATTTTCGCGGAAAATATAATTTGCCGGCGAACATACGCGAAATGTCCGCAACGACGTGTGTGCAGTGCGCGCGCCGGGTTCGGAGCAAAAATGTTGGCCGGTTGCGCTATACGCGCACTGTACGTAGCCGGTCGCGGTCGCGCGTCGTTATATATAACCTTGTTAAGTATCTCGTCGACGTAATTTTGAACTTTGTGGCTTTTTGTTGCTGCTGCTGCTGCTGCTGCTGCTGCTGTTGCCATATACATATACGTACTATGTATGTTTGCGCGCGCCGTTACCGCTACTTTTCCTCGCTCTGTGTGCGCTAATGAAAAATTATTGCGGACCTAATGTTTTTTTTTTCGCCTCTCCCACTGGGATGAATTATCGTTTCCACTCATTTTTTCTCTCCCGTTCCTACGTTCTTTTTTTCTGCGTGTAAGGTCGAATCCGCACGGTGTACGTTTGAATGTTCGCGCAGTGTCGTGAAAATTTATGAAATTATGGAAAAAAAAAAAAATGTATCGATATAGAAGTGCACGAGGAAAGTTCTCCGAAGATTGCTGAATTTTAATTAAAATCTTAATTCAATGGTTCGTCGTGATGGGATTAAAAAATTCGAGAAAAAATTATAATGCCAAAGCGTAATGAAAATTGTACGAAAAAAAAATTGAACTTACATCTGTATCAACGTTTTTATCTTAAAATTGTCAATCGGTAAAACTAAAAATTATCATCACGGAAATTATCCCCAAAAATTATTTACAGACAGCAATGGCTTTTCCTAGCTGCCAGTGATGGACGCTCGAGTTCGCGACAAGGATGCGTCTTCGTTCTGCGATCGTTGAATCACAGATTTTTTTCCATCGCCACAGCGACCTGTGGATTTCCGCGGACGCGACAAACTCGCGGGAGACAACTTGCGCGCGATCAGCGTTTGTTTGATGCAACTCGTGGCACGCTATCAGATCTGAAAATTTTTTTCATGAACTTTTCACCGAAGCTTTTGGATATTGTGGTTAGATGCGTTATCATGTGAGCTTGAAATTTGTGCATCACTGCTCTTTCGCAATTTACGTCTCAGGATTTTTTGGTCTCACTTGTTAGGCATGTAGTAATTCTACTGTAAAAATTATTCGTTAATTTTAAGTACTTTTAATAGACGTCTGATAAAAGTACTAAGAAAAAAAAAATTACGTGGACTTTTACAAATTTTGAAGAAATGTAGAAACAATTTATTGGTTTAAATTAAATTGATAAAAGTGTTTTCTCTGGGGCTTTTTCGGTATAAAATGGTGGTTTATCAAAAATTAAGTGTTATACGCTCGCTTATTCGCAGCTCTAAATAAGACGTGAAAAAAAATCTGTTCTGACGGTTGCATAAAGAGCTAAAAATTAAGTTAGCAAAAAATGAATTGAGAGTAGTGATAAGTACAGTACGTGAAATCTAGTTCAAAAATAAAATACTACGAGGACAGTGAATGAAGAGATAATGATAGTTGAACGCCCGAGATTCAGGTAATGCGCATTCATTTGGATACAATTTTTATTAAAATGTTAAGAAAACTTGTATTATGTATCAATACATATTTACAATTGTCAATCATCATTTTCTCTCGAAATTGTGGCGTGCGTCTTTTGGTGCTGAATCATGATCCATTTTCGTCCGAATTTCTTCTCACACTTGTCGCATGTGAAATCTTTACGACCTTCGTGGACGGTCTTTTGGTGGACGAGCAAATTTTGTTTATGTGAAAATTTATGTAGACACTTATCGCATTCAAAATCTTTGCGACCTTCGTGGACTGTCTTTTGGTGCAAAACTAAACTCGATTTGTATCCAAACTTCTTTTCGCATTTTTTACACGCGTAATCTAGGCGACCTTCGTGGGCTGTTTTTTGGTGCCGAAACAAATCTGATTTTAGTGCATATTTTTTCTCGCATTTGTCACATGCGAAATCTTTGTGTCTCTCATGCACCATTACTATATGGCTGAGCAAATGAGATTTTCTTCCAAATTTTTGCTTACACTTGTCACATAAGTAATCTTTGCGACCTTCGTGGACTGTTCTTTGATGCAAAAGTAAGGTACATTTTTGTCCAAATTTTTTTTTGCACTCCTCGCATGCGTAGTCTTGGCGACCTTCGTGGACTGTTTTTTGGTGCTGAATCATAATCCATTTCTCTCCAAATTTCTGATCGCATTTGTCACATGCGTGCTCTTTGAGACCTTCGTGAACTGTCTTTTGGTGTCTAATCAGTTTTGATTTTACTCCAAATTTTTTCTCGCACTTATCACACATGTAATCTTTAAAGACTTGACTGAAGGCTACATTTTTCCGACCTTTATGTACTGTCTTCACATGAAAGAGCAAATGCGATTTTTTTCTAAATTTCTCTTCACAATTGTTGCACGCGAAATCTTTGACATTATCATGGACTGTCTTTATATGCATGAGCAAACTATGTTTATTTCCAAATCTCTTGGCACACTTTTCACATAAGTAATCTTTGAAAACTCCATGGAATATTTTTTTATGCTTCAGTAATGTTGATTCATTTTCAAATTTCCTCTCGCACTTGTTACATGTGAAATTTTCGCGCTTTTTGTGTACTAATTTTCGGTGCGTAGACAAACTTGATTTTTTCTTGAATTTCTTCTCGCAGCTGTCGCATACAAAATCTTTGTGGACTCTGTGTTCTGATATTTGGTGCCTACTCAAATGACTTCGAAACTCAAATTTTTGTTCGCACTTGTCACATTCGTAATTTTTTTGTTCATTGTGAATTGTATCTCGGTGTGTAATCATACTCGATTTTTGTGTAAATGCCTCCTGGCAAATATCACAAGCATATTGTTTGTCGCCTGAAACAACAATCTCGTGTTCACTTAAATTATCTTTTGGAACGATTTCCTCTGATTTCTTTTCACTTTTATCCATTTTTATCCACCACGGAAATTTAATAAATAAAATTTATCTCTTGTTATTATCGCTTGTTTCATCGGGAACAACAACATTCAAACTAATTTGTTTTTGCCATGAACCCGATCGATCAGTTTTCGAAGGTAGATGTCAGAATTCTTAATAAATAAAATTTATCTCTTGTTATTATCGCTTGTTTCATCGGGAACAACAACATTCAAACTAATTTGTTTTTGCCATGAACCCGATCGATCAGTTTTCGAAGGTAGATGTCAGAATTCTTTATGCTTATATTGTTTACGATTTAGGTACGTATCTGTTGATATATTGTTCTGAAAACATTTGAAACAATTTAAAATTCTAACTCGGTGACGATTCTTCTGAGGAATTTTCGTCCTTTTAAAAATAAACATTTCTAAATAAACTTTTGATAGACAACATCGAGTTCACACAAGAAACATTTGGCACATAAAGATGTAAGAGTATAATAAAGTTATGGCGTGATTGACCGGCTCCATAAACCGCCACTGCGTTTGATGCATGGAAATATTTACTCGAAGGATATGTGACTTTATGAGGAAAAATTGAAATATTGTGATTATTATATGATATTTTGATACTCGCATTAAAAATAGGGCATTTTGATTGAAAAATACAAAACATTAATTTATTCTGAGCTTGAGCAAGTGTGTTCCAAATTCCTAGAGTATTGACTGCAATTTTTAAGCATCCAGTATAACTGTAGTTCATAAGTTACCGCTAGATGGCGCATGGCCGAACTTTTCAAAAGTAAAAGAGAAAAAGCAAAGTTTTAGCATATAAGGTCAGAACTATCCTATTTTGCGTTCGATTATAATTGCGTTTGCAAATCATATTCCAAACGAATTTTTGTAATAGCAAACGATATTTGCATGAGAACAAGAAGATTACGAAATCATTATTCTTCTTGGCCGCACACACCTGTTCAAACGCAGCGCTGCGAGTGTTTTAATGTAAACACGCGAAGGGCAAAAATAAGAGCGCGACGCAAGTTTTAAGAGCGTAAAAGAAGTTGTCTTTGTCGTAATGCAGCAGCAGCAGCAGCAGCAGCAGCAGCAGCAGCAGCAGTTTAGTTATTCTTTTACTCTCGCGACACTGTATTTTACTCACTTAACTTTTTGTACACTATACGCGCGACACGGTCTCGCGAGCCGCTCTGCGAAAAGCGCGTTGACGCGAAAATAAAGGAAACTCGGCTCGGCCGCTTCGAGGACGCGCGAGAGTCGACTACTCTCTCGCTTGACGTATTAATTAATCCGCGACGTCGCTCCGATGCTTATCTCGCGAGTCACGGGGCTTCGACGAGCGTATATACGTTGTCTGCCTGGGCTTGTTTTTTACCCCGTGCTTTTCAACTTTTTCTTTTTTCTTTATTCCTCTTCTTCTTCTTCTTCTTTTTCTTCTTTGCCGCATATAGAGAGCTTTACGACCTTGATCGCCCACGAAAGATTGTCGCATCTTTTTCTGGCCGACCGACTGCTGCCTTATATGTACTACTACTACTACTACTACTACTACTACTACTACTACTATATACCGCAACGAGGGAAAGCATTATGGATCCCTGCGCGCATTTTTACGAGGCCATTACTCGAGGCTCGACGCCGGGGGTGAGAGAGACAAACTTTTGTGTACGCGCGGACTCGCGCGCATTAGTTCGTAATTTGTGTGTGTGTGTGTGTGTGTGTGTGTGTGTGTGGTTTTTCTTTTGGCGGGACTTTTTTTTGTAGCTTTCGTAAACAACTGCGTAATCGTCCGGATATCGAGCATAAATTCTGGAAAATCTATTCGTCTTTATCAGATATAAGGAGAGCTTTTTTTTATTTATTCGCGATTTTTATTCGATTTCATGGGTGAAATTTTGTGGAGTATAAAAAGTCGCCGAGGTAACGAGCTCGACTCCCCGGCAAGGATCGTCGTATCACGAGTCATGCAGGAGGAAGAGCCACGATAGCGCTTTTTTTAAATTATGTGGATGTGTGCGATACTTTCGTGCATTTCTCCGGCCCTTTGAAACTTTACGAGTCTCCGGGTATGACTTCAATTTTACGTTCGTTTTTTTTTTGGCCTCGCTTGCGCGTAAAATTTTAATCCATCGTTGACTCGTGTAAAAATTCCAATTACGAGAGACGCTATTAATGGAGAATGATTAAATTATACGTCCGGTGATATAAAGTATTTATTGCACCTCGATCTCCTCCGCCCAAGTCCGTTCAACTATTTTCGTACACGCGCTGTAAAAATTTTTTGCTTATCCACTCGCTCTGAAAAACAATTTAATCGAGCGCTTAATAGCCGTGTGCGCTGACGAGCCAAACGCCGCGGAAAAAAACTTGAAGCGGGGAAAATACATCTTTCGCCGGGGCAGAATTAGCTGCCAGAGGATGTAGTAAGTGAGCTTGAAGAAAGTAAAAAAAAAAGTGAGTCGAGGATGCCAAAAAACAAGGAATTTAAGGAACTCAGAGCGTAGAGCTCGAAGCCAATGAAAGTACTATGTAGCTCGTTTTCTTCGGAAAAAGTTTCCGCGCGCGAGATCGATAATGATTTTGCAGCCGAATACCTTTCGGATGCCTTAATTATTTTTTTGTTCGCAAAGTTTTTTTCGCTGCATAGAATCGATATTGTTTCGTCGATGAATTTCATTGTCGATATCGACGTGTGTACGTAGTTTCTTTGATCCGCGAAGCGAGTTTTCTTTTTTTTGTTGCGCGCACATCAATCCGGTATTCTGCAGCGCGCGAGAAGTGTATCGAACAATGCGCGAGCGAACATGAAATAAAACCTCGTTGCTGCGCGGCGCTTTTTCTCCTCGAGCTCGACGTACGTATATACAGCTCCGTACAAATAAAATGAAATACGAAGACGCCAAAGGAACGGTACTATGCAGTATTGCGCTGTAGTGTATCATATGTCTATTAGATTTGTCGCCGAGCAAAAAAAGAAAGAAAATAATAATACCATTTCATTCGCTGGTCTAAGTGCAGAATCTAAAGATTCTCGCGCGCATTTAGCCATGAAGAGATTCGATGAAAGCTCGAGAGAGAAAAAAAATCAGAAGTATTGCGTTAGGATTTACACTCTCTACGGAGTAACGCGAACTGGTATACACGTAAGAAAGTTGTCAGCTGAGAAGATGAAAAAGTCAAAAACATTTTCTTCGAATTTTTCATACTCGGCATACGTCGTGTCCTTGCGTTATACGTACCTTCGACTTTGAGAGTTACTTCCTTTTCGAAAAATCAACGTCGCAGTACGTACCTCGCTCAATTTTACATCGCTGCGAAAATACGCATGTCGAATCGAGATTAGAATTTCATAGAAAAAAAATTTATAAGGACACACGAGCGGTGCTGGGACATTCGATACAAATAGACGTATAAAAAGCCACCACAGAAAAACTTTTATCCATCGAATCACGAGGCCAGAATAGTCTCTTTATACCGCTCGCACATACGAAAAAGTTTCCCAAAAGCCAATAGAAAAATCATTCGCTCTCCTAAAATTCGCGTTTCAAAGCCGAATCATTTTGAGAAATCGTTATATGTATCTATATCATTCGAAACATACGAGGTATACAGGATGCGAGTATCGATTTGCAAGCTCGAGCTTCGCGTTTAATCTCTCGCGGCGACACTTAGTGCGCGTATATACACACACGCACTTGCGCATTATGTACTCAGTTGCTTCTTGTTTAGCGAGAGAAGCGTCGGACGGATGACGCTTATATATATACGCGCTCGAGCAGATATGGCATTTCAATTTGTCGGTGTGTATGTACATTCGAGCTGCGAGACACAGACACCCGGCATTAAATGGATATAGATATGCAGCAGGAGGAGGCGCAGGCAAGGCAAGGCTTGATTGAGGGAGATTTTAAGGCCGACGCTCGAGTATTGGCTTTTAACGTTATGAGAAAATCGCCGCGCGCATCATATAATATATATAAGGAGTGAGAGAGAGAAGAAAACGACGCAACGGGGAAATTAATTAACATTAATATCTCGTGGAGAAAAAGTATAACGTCGCGAGTTTCGCCGATGTAAATTAAAAAACATAGCCCCGGTGTCCTATTTATCCTAGTCCGTCCCGGCCACCGCCGCTATATACACACTTTCGAGCTTATCTTTTATGTAACGCCGCACGACTGTTTTTCCTTCGTATATATTACATATATGAGCAATTCTCTAAATGAAACGCATTTTTGGAGGTAGAATCGCGGCAAATTTTTTTTTCAATCTTCGCGGATACGGCCCCCCGGGAAATGTTTTTAGGGGTCCTAGGAACATGTAACCACGTAGGAACCATTGAAATTTCAATAGTGCTTACTTTTATAGCTACTTTTGTGATTTAGAGGACGAAAAATCATGTTTTCTCGTTAGTACGGCTAATTACTCAATTTCTAAGTCGCTGAAAAAGTATCAAAACTCATCTAAAAAAAATAACTGGCTACTGTGTTCGATAGAAAATTTTCTCAGCTTTCCAATGGTGGTATCAGATTTTCCGATAAGTCGCACATTCACCGAGAAAATTGCTATCAAACATGCCAAGCTAAATATCTCGAAAAACTCGGTACGGAAAAAGAGATCTTTGAGGTTCAATTACGATTTTTCCTGGTGAAAATGAAATGTATCGAAAAATCTGACTACACCATGAGAAAGCTGAGGAAATTTTCTATCCAAACATATCTTCATTTATTTTTTGAGTCGAATTACAATGTTATACATGGGAATTTCTTTTACTTTGTTCGCTGTTTTCTGTTTCCGAGCTGTATTCAGCGCGGTCGCGAGGTTTTCGGCTCGCTACAATCAAAACTAGCTCGTAACTTTACTGAAAAAATAAATGAATATATGATTTCGATAGAAAATTTCCTCAGCTTTCTCTTGGTGCAGTCAGATTTTCCAATATATTTCATTTTCACAAGGAAAAATCAAAAGTAAACCTCAAAGATCACTTTTTCCGTACCGAGTTTTTCGAGATATTTAGCTTGGCATGTATGATGGCGATTTACTCGGTGAATGTGCGACTTATCGGAAAATCTGATACCACCATTGAAAAGCTGAGAAAATTTCCTATCGATTACAGTAGCCAGCTATTATTTTTAAATGAGTTTTCACACTTTTTCAGTTACTTAGAAATTGAGTAACTAGCCGCTTTTGCAAGAAAACATGATTTTTCGTCCTCTAAATCACAAAAGTAGCTATAAAAGTAAGCAGTATTGAAATTTCAATGGTTCCTACGTGGTTACATGTTCCTAGGATCCCCAAAAACATTTCCCGGGGGTCCGTATCCGCGAAGATTGAAAAAAAAATTTGCCGCGATTCTACCTCCAAAAATGCGTTTCATTTAGAGAATTGCTCATATACGCCGCGAGCCGGGCGCACATTCGGAATAAAAAGTCGGGGTGCGCTAATCTCTACCCGCCGTAACCATGACAATTAAGTTGACAATTACGAGATATCCCTGCACCCGGAGGATTTCACGCGAAAGGGGGGGAGAGGGGTCCGAGGATCACCTCGTCCTGGGCTTTACTCTGACACAATTAAACGGACGGCAAAATTTTTTTTTTTATATTTTTTCTTGAAAGCTGCTGTAAGGCACGAAAAATTGTGCCACCGCGCACGCGGTATACGTTTGACGCGCGCGCAATTTCTTTTTCAGCATAAGAGATGGAGAGAGCCTCAAGCTACGATCCTTTTTCAATTTAATGGTATGAACGCGAAACCTCTACTCGGTGCGTTTTTTTTTTTTTTTTTTCATTGATACAGATACTTGATTCTTTACATCCGAGATATATATACTTCCTCAAGTGTCTGTTTCTTATATTATAACTAGCTTCCGTGTACCTCTGATGTCGGCGCGGCGCGTCAGAGAACGAACCACCACCACGGCGGCTTCTTTTTCTTCCTCTTCTTTTTTGCGCATGAAATTAAAAAATCGTCTACCGCACGGTAGTGCTGTACACCGCTTTGAAAGCCAAATGCGCAACAGCTCCTACATAGATATATATGGGTCAAAATAATACTTTTTTACAAAACCGTGCGCACGTATGTCATCGATCTTGACGCGCTTTTGGTATGTTATAGTATACGGTAAAAAGGTCCCAAAAAAAAATTTTTAGACCCCCTCCCCCCTCCTACCCCCCACTTCCGGTATAAACGTCCATTTTCGATCTATATTTTTTCTGAGGACTTGAAGCTATTAAAAAATCTGAAAAAATTCACAAAAATACTTTTCAACAATTCAAACAACCTTGAATTTTTTCAGATTTTTCGAGTGCTTCAGGCCTTCAGATAAAATCATTAAAAATTTTAAAAATCGAGATACGGCGATATGAGCCGATATAGTAAACGGAAATTTTTTCAGTTTTTTATTGCATTGAAAAACATAACCTCAATTTTTTTCAGATTTTTTCAGATGACCTAACGCACCTTTTGAAGCCAAAAACCGCATTTTTCGACGAAAATAATTTTTTTAGGACGATACGGAGCCTCGAAAAATCTGGAAAAAATTTTTTCTTGTTTTTTTCATCAAAATACATAACCTCAAATTTTTTCAGATTTTTTAATTGAAGGCGATAGTTTCTAGGGCCGAATAATGCTATTTTTAACAAAAAAAGGTTCCTGGAACCCGATGGTTCCGGTAAAAAAATTTGAAAAAAATTTTTTTGAATTCCTTGTCAAATTTTAATAAATTTTGACCGTTTCAAAAGTTCGATTGAAGCCTCCTAGCTCAATCTAGAGCAGGACAAAGATTAATGCAAAATTCTGAAGACGTTTCTGAAGACACATTAAGAAATGATGAAACTATTTTGATGCTCTAGATTGAGCTAGGAGGCTTCAATCGAACTTTTGAAACGGTCAAAATTTATTAAAATTTGACAAGGAATTCAAAAAAAATTTTTTCAAATTTTTTCACCGGAACCATCGGGTTCCAGGAACCTTTTTTTGTTAAAAATAGCATTATTCGGCCCTAGAAACTATCGCCTTCAATTAAAAAATCTGAAAAAATTTGAGGTTATGTATTTTGATGAAAAAAACAAGAAAAAATTTTTTCCAGATTTTTCGAGGCTCCGTATCGTCCTAAAAAAATTATTTTCGTCAAAAAAAGCGGTTTTTTGCTTCAAAAGGTGCGTTAGGTCATCTGAAAAAATCTGAAAAAAATTGAGGTTATGTTTTTCAATGCAATAAAAAACTGAAAAAATTTCCGTTTACTATATCGGCTCATATCGCCGTATCTCGATTTTTAAAATTTTCAATGATTTTTTCTGAAGGCCTGAAGCACTTAAAAATTCTGAAAAAATTCAAGGTGGTTTGGATTATTGAAAAGTATTTTTGTGAATTTTTTCAGATTTTTTAATTGCTTCATGTCCTCAGAAAAAATATAGATCGAAAATGGACGTTTATACCGGAAGTGGGGGGTAGGAGGGGGGAGGGGGTCTAAAAATTGTTTTTTGGGACCTTTTTACCATGTACTATAACATACCAAAAGCGCGTCAAGATCGGTGATATACGTGCGCACGGTTTTGTAAAAAAGTATTATTTTGACCCATATATTATATATATCTAAAATACATCCCTTGCTCGCGTCGAAGCCGATGGCGGTGGTGCTTTTTCTTCTTCTTCTTTCTCTCTTCCTGTTTTTTTTTTCACCGCAACTTTTTCGAGACTCAATCACGACACCACCATTGACTTGCCTGCCTGCCTGCCTGCCTGCCTGCCTGCCTGCCTGCCTGTCTCGATCTTACACCATCCACCCAGTATTGATGTACACACACAAATGTGCGCCTTTTTCTTCCTTATCTATCCATCTCCGCGCTTCGTTCGCCGCGTCTTGCCTCTCTTTTCAAGCCCACCGTGCCTCTCGACTCCTTTTCCTTTTTTCTCTTCATTTTCCGTCTCTCTCTCTTTCTCTTTTTTTGCTATTTTTAGGCGCGTTCCTCTCCTCTTTCTGAATACTATCTTCACGGGGGCCGCTACTATACTACACGGGCTTGATTTTTATTATTTTCTTGCGCGCTTCGGCGGCCTCTTCCTCGCTTTTCTTTTTTTCCAACGCGGGGTATATATTCTTCTCCTCGGGAGCGGAAACTTTCCCGAGCTCAATTTTTTTTTTTCGCGAATTCAGTTTGAATTTTCGACGACGAAATCATTATAATTTTATATGGAATTCGCATGGAGTAGGTTTTTAATTTTACCTTTTTTTCCCCCTAAATTTTCGAAGTATGGAATTCCTATACGAAGTCATATTCGGTCCGTCTCCGAGTTAGCCCAGGTGTGCGTGCGAGCTTTGGCCGTTCCCTCCGACTCGGTGTGTGTGTACGTGTGTAAAACTTTGAAGTCTGAAAGAGTGTATATGAGCGCTCGCGTGTGTGATACGGCAAAAGAGCCGTGAAAGTCGACGTCTCGAGTACTCCCGGCTCGTTATCCTTTCCATTTACTGCAGCCTCTTTTGACGTGGGCACATAAGAGAGAGAGAGAGAGAGAGACGTGGTGGAAGTGATTATTACACGTACGATTTCGAGGCTATATAGCGAGGGTGGAAAAGGCATCGGGAAGGAGCTCTCTATCTCTCTCTTCGACTCTTCACCGGATCCGCTAATAATCTTCTTTTTTATAGCGTACACGAAGACGAGATAGAGTAAAAAAAAAAAAAATTCGTTCATTGACAGGGTATCTAATCTTCGAACGTTGAAGAGCACTCGATACGTTTTTATATACCTCGAGCAATCCTGCTTATTTCAGAATTTCTTTTCTGGGACCGAGAAGCTCTTGAAAATAATTCGATTCTAATGAGAAAATAAGTGGGTGGGTAAAAAGAGGATATTATACGAGTGCGCAGTTAGTCAATCAAATTTGTAAGAAATTCACTTGTCTGCGAGCGATAACGTCGTGAAGGAAAAAATAAGATAATTAATTAATAAATCTGATTTTATCTACTATCTATAAATATATCTTTATCGTCTCTTCTGATCTGAAAGTCTGTTATTCTTCTGGTACAATTATTTTACATCTTTAATATCAAAGTTATCGAGTATGCAACATGGAGGGTAAATTACGCGGAAATTTTTTCTGTATCAATAGCTGAAGCGCTTTATTGAATAATGTAATGTATCCGCGCACGAGTGATTGTTTATTATTACAACAATGGATTTTTGAAAGATGTTTTTTGAAACTTTGCACTTGTAAAACAAAACCTGAACGCAATCCAAATCAAAGCCGGTTTTCGCCGCTAGATGGTGAGAGTCTTTATATCTGTAAATCTACAAGTGGCAAAGTAAAAATGGTTTCATAAGTTAAAACTATAGGGTTCCTCTCGCCATGAGTATCTCTGTGTTTCCTTCATCCTTTTTTAGTTAGCTCGTTGACCGTAGATGTCGCATCGCTAACTCCCAAGTGGGTAAATAAACTTCGATATATAAATTCGATAATTTCATCGAGTTCCAGTAAGACACGAACTCACGATATTCAATGCAGCTGTGCTCATTAAAATTTACCTTACTTTTACCTAATGAGTTTATTATTGCTGCGGCGGTGCGTGCGCACGTGACTACGCGTGCGGCTGCCCGTGAATCGCAAAATAATATATTCACGCGGCTGCGGATGAAAAGCCATTCGGTATATAAAGCGATTCCATATATTCATATATAATTATGCAAATATATAGAACACCCGGGCGCAAAACATCCATTTACAAAGGAACAAGAAAATAATCCTCGCGTTCGCGCTCAAAAAAAAAAAAAAAAAAAAAAAAAAAAANGCTAAAAAAAAAAAAAAAAAAGAAAAAAACTCGTGCGAATGAAAATGGTGGCAGTAGCTGCCGCTGCCGTTATACTGCCGCGGCGCACGTGCACATCGCGTCGGGTGTTACACAGAACTTCGATTTTCATTTCCTCGCTTCCTCTCTCTCTCGCTTCTACCTTTTTTTTGCTCTCTTCTCTTCCGAGCCTTTCTCGCTTGTTCTTTTCCAGTTGCGCGAACGAGCGCCCATGTGTGTGTGTGTGTGTGTGTGCTTTATAAAGCCCAGAGCTTTAATTTCGCAGCTGTAAATGCGAAACTGCCCTCTTTGAACGATACGTCCGTCCTATATATGGTACAAAAGGCCAAGCTAGCAGCAGCAGCAGCGGCGACCATCTGATTGACTCAATTTTAGTCGACGGTATTACCTAGCCAGTTTTGCACCTGCTTGCGTCGCTATATATATACGCGCGTCCAACGCACTTTCCACGGGCTGCGTTTAATGCAGGAGCGTTAGTTTTTATACTCGATTAAAAAAGGTAACGATTATATATATTTTTCCTAAGAAAGGAAAAAAGGATCGTTTACTCCCCCCGACCACCTCTCCCGTCGAGAAAGTGATTAAAAAGTTACAAGTCCATTAACGAGATTCCACGCGGGGGCCAAGAAATAAGACCGTAACTTTCCAGATGCCTGGATAATTTTCTGGACGTTTGATGGTCCCGCGCGAGCCGCCCCTGACACTCTTACGAAATACTTCGTTTTAATACATACACACACGTACACAGAGTCTAGGATACGCAGCGAGAGAGAGTTAAAATGAGTTTAAATTTATGTACGAGCAATGCTGAAACGTCTCAATTTTCTCGGCGCGGTATTAAAAAAACACGACGATGGCGTAAAAAAAGTTTTTCCCCTTTGTATGTCTACTACGCGTCGAGTTACGGCTCGCGCGTTCCGTAAACAGAGTGTACCTTTTTTATTTTGCGCTTTTCATTCTGCGGATATGTTTGCTACACTCGCGCCATTAGAGCGAGAGATATATATTTTAATGACAATATTCTTGTTCTTCGATATTCGATATTGTACATTAAAAACAAACTAATGACTTTACTACGTATTATATATTTAAAAAAAAAAAATTTTATTACCATAATTTAGTAATTTAGCTCGCAATCATGATTGCATAACGAGCCGCACAATACACATAAACAAAGAATAATTTTTCCAAGCCATTGCCCGAGTACATTCTACTTCCTCTGAAATAACATCCACGTTAGAGTAGTCTAGTCCAAGCGACGATTCATACTATTTTACAACCATCGCCGACGATTCTCGATGTTAATACGAAAAATTTATGCTCGGTAATTCCTCGAGATTTCGTCGGGGCACGAGTTTTCCCGCTCGTTTAGCAGCGCAATATCGCCCGGGCGACTCTTGGCCGGCACTGTCGCCACTATAACGACGACGACGACGACGACGAAGGAAAATCTTCGACACAGTTTAGTAAGATATAAATTAAGGGCATGAGTGTGTGTTTCATATACGTAGCGAAGATCCTTCGAGTGCACATTTTGACAATCTTAGTGGAGCTTTCGTAGATATAAGTACGTTATACTTGATAGTATTCGAGAAGTGTGCGAGAAGCTATGTACGTGAAGTTCTTTTATTCTTCCTCTTTATCTCTTTTTCGAGTTATTTTGAGGACTTCCCGGTGAGTTTTTATCGATCTTGGTGATTTCGTGAAGACTATCGACTTGTATTAATGTGCGTTTCTTAAGAGGGAGAAATTTCATACCGTTTTGAATGAGGACAAGTATGTGATACATTGAACGGTAAATATAATTATTTCATTGCATTAGAAATTGACTCGGTTGATCACTTCAATATAACATTTAATGCATCATTACAGAAATGTGAAATAAAAAAAAATTATTTCGATACATCAACATTATGAAACGCATTTTCATTTTACATCGTCCTCTCGCGGATATATTTTTAATGAAAAAATTAATTAATTTTTATTGGAAAAAGTACATGATTTATAATTCATCATTGCACAAAATGCGATGCATAATTAAGAGCAAGGATTTTTCATTATTCAATAATCGATATTACCTACCTGGAGAGTTTGACGTGTATATAGCTGCGCCGATGTTCCGTTGCCTGCCTGCCTCATAATAATAATTCCTTTTTCGATAGTTGTTCGCTAGTCCCCGGCCTATACTGTATAAGCACAGTTATGTACAGTATTGATATAACAAGAGATGAGCTTAAGAAGCTTGAAAAATTATTGAAAAATCAATTATTCGCCGGTATAGTCCATATCGCGTCCGTATAGGAGCATCGAAAAGTTTTCAAGCTCATTAGTGGCCTAGAGAGTGTATTATATACTCGATGCAGCTTTGAGAATGAATTTTCCAACATCTCTGCTGCTGCTGCTGCTGCTGCTGGCTCGAGCGACGTGAAAGCTTTCCCAAGAATGCGAAATCGAGTTTTGATTTGAAATTCAAGTCCCTCTCGTCGCGTCTTATATACCAGCTTATACGAGACAAGTATACTTCGACGATGCTCATTTTTAAATTCATTTCTCCGGACTCTCCGGCGAAAGCTCCTCGCTGCAGAGTTGAAAAGCTCGATGGCTGCTGCTGTTGCTGCTGCTGTTCGCGCTCCCGGTTCCGAGTTTACCTCGTGCAAGCACTGGGGTGGTATACACTGCACCGAGTGGCTGCGGAATCCCTTTGTAAAGATCCTCTCACGCGGTTATCGCGGTAAAAAAAAAAAACGACTGAGCTACTTTGCTCGTGTACGAGTATGATTCCGTTCGTATACGTGCGGGGTGAGCGTCCGGCAGCAGGACTCGAGGACGCTTTATTGAAAATCGCACTCCGAGGACGTGCGCCGTTGGACTGCTTTACCGCTGCAGCTGGTGGGCAGACACGTGTAAGTGCTCTGCGAATTGCGATCCTTTGTACATCGTCGTGTTCGTTTTGCTCCAATATAGCAATTTTCAGAACTGCTATTGTGATCGTCCGGACAAAACTATTAAATTGTAAATTAGTATCGTTGGTAGAGCTGATCTATATTAATAAGTTAATAAGTGTGAAAGAAAAATATCTTTTTCCGATTCAGCTTTTCACTTTCGATGGACTTGCCTCTAAGATCGATGTACATATCAATATTACGAAAAATAGCATCCGAGACCGATAGTCGCGTCTTCCTACCCTCGTCTCTCTCGTACGCGCCGCAAAACAAATGGATCAATTCGGTTTAAAAAGTAGCGCGACGCGAGAAGAAGATAAAGTTGTTCGCGCGGCGCAAGAAACTCCGACGCAATTATACATCATCCTTATTTACCAGGACCCACGTACAGACTTCGACCGCCTCGTAATTTACGCGTCTAGCTGCGTGGCTGCACACCACGCATACAGCGCGTATATAAAGTATATGTATGCATACGTACGGGGTTAGAGGCGGCAAGTGCTTTTAGAACGGCTCGCCGCACGCCTATCGCGGGCTCTCGTCGTAATACGTTGCTCCGTAGACGCGCACATAATATACGCTACGGCGATGTATGCTCCGAAAGTATACAAGTACTATATACGTATGATATATACGTGTGGTATAGAGGTGGAGAACGAGCGGGTGTATAGGCGACGCGAAAAAAGTTTTTTTTTTCTAGCTGCTGACCCTCTTGAATTTATTCTTGTGTTTACAAAATATGGAAAATGTAACTGGCTTTGTTTCTTGCCAAAGGATTCGGACTCGTGGCTTCGTAATTTTTTTTTTCTCCTTTTTTTCTCTCTACGAAACTTTTTACCTTCTTTTTGGTCGCCTCTCTCGTCTGCGCGTGTGTGCCGGCGCGGACTGTACGTCCAGTTTCGAGCAAAAAGCTGCTGCTGCTGCTGCTCTGCCGCGAACTCGAGAATCGCCACAAGCGCACGACCCTCTTGGATGGTTATATATAATAAGAATTTTTCAACGAGCATATTTTTCGTGTTTCTGTCGAGTCTTAACTTCCTTGTTTTTCTTTCGTTTACAATTTGCGTACATTTTTTTTATTGTTTTGTCAATGACTCTTTACTCGATGATTTGCTTTACCCACTTCATGTTAAGAGGAGGAGCCAAAGTACTAATTTTGCTTCCTCATCGAGGAAGCTCTGTGATGGGTGCAACATCGATTTTTTCAATTTTTATGTATCGTATATTCCGACTGCATAATTATAAAAAACTATATCGAATATGTGACTGATGCCTATACGTATGTGTGTATGCGTATGTGTGCGTTGATTTACGTATATATATGTGAAACGAGTTTTCTCAATAATAGGGCGACGAGTGCTTTTGAATTTATTCCCGATTGTGTTAAAGAGGGACTCTTTTGCGATTTTTTGATTCAAATGGAGAAGTTATCAAAAAATTTAATGTTAATAATTTATGACTTTGTTTCAAAAGATCCAAAAAACGTACACGTATTCATTGACTAATTCTAAGGGTCTTTTGCCTTTTTTCGCTCAAGTCATATTTTATTGAGATAAAAAATTGATAAATCGTTCGATTTTCTAATTCGAAAAGAAACCTTTTCAGCAAAAAATGCAAAGAACAATTATCTCTCAGAATTAGTCAAATAATACGTGTGCATTTTTTCGGATTTTTTAAAACAATTACCTAAATTATTACCACTATAAAAAACTGTTTTTTTGAACAAGTTCACGAAAAAACGGATTTCATATTCAGATTCAGAAGGGTAAAATACGTCAAAAGCCATTGCTGATTCGTGGAGACCACGATCGGCCTCAAAAAAAACCTCAGTATCTAGAATGAAAGATGACTCGTTGAATTTACAAATCCGAACTCGTATTTTCCACTTACGCCGATAGGTGGCCACGGAGTGCTGGGCGCGTTCCTTTAAATCAGTTGACCCCGCCAAGAGTTAAATCACGGGCCTTTCTATATCGGTCGAAGTTTCCGTAAGATTCAAATGACAGGCGGATTGATTCGGAGACTGGTGATTGGTGAAGTGAGTCGGGGACTTTCAATAATCACAGTTCAGTAATAGACAGTGCTCGATACGTCGCCGTAGTGAAAACAACCACTGGAAGAAATATATCATATATCTCAAATTAAAAGTGATTTCGTTTGTGTGTGAGTGCTCTGAACAATGTCCTGGTATATGCAAATCGTACAAAAGTTATTGAGACTGCGAGAGAACGTTAATTGGGAGAGCGAAGAAGAGCGAATCGAACTTCTTTGTAAACTTGACAATTATATCATCGAATGGAAGGATCAGTCTCTACCGGATGTCGGATGCATTTTTCGGCTCGAAGAACTCGAGCTTCTGTTCTCGGACTCCTTACACGGCCACGCATTCATCGAATTCGTAGTTCGCAGCGGCTACACGGACGAGCCCAAACGCGACGAAGACGGCAAGCCACTGCTGCGTCGCACCACGCCACTGCATCGTGTGCCCAGATACAATTACCGCGTGAGGCAGGACAGTGTCCGCGATCTTTTTAAAATCTACAATAGATTTGACTTGAACTACGCCGACGATTCCGGCCTGACGCATTTTCATGTGGCCTGCTATGCCGGCTGCCGAGACGTCGTCACTGAATTCCTCGAGGTCGGGCAGGATCCCAGTTGCGTCTGGCAGGAAACGGGCGATTCTGCGTTGCACTTGATTCTGAAAGCAGGCGGCTGCAGCAGGGACTTGGCTGAATTGCTGCTGAGAAGAGGCGTGGATCCGAATCTAGCCAATGCCGAGGGTCTGACGTCTTTGCACCTTATATGCGAGACGATGTACTACGAGGAAGACTGGGTGGATACGTTATTCGAGCTCAACGAAGAATTGAATCAGCCGTTTCAGCTCGAAGTCCAGGACAAGTTCGGCAACAGACCGCTACACTGGGCTCTCAATTGCAACAACAGGATGATGGCCGAATTACTGCTAATAAAAGACGTGGATACGAATTCGTCCAACGCGGAGGGATCGACTCCTCTGCATGTGATTTGCGACAAATGGTTCGATTCAGGATTGGCGAAGCTGTTCTTCGAGATCAACGACGAAAGAGGTCAGACGGTGCAAATCAACGCCGTGGACAATGAGGGCCGGACACCGCTGCAATTAGCTGTGAATAATGTTTTGCTGGGCGTGGTCGATCTACTCCTGGATCGTGGCGCTGATCCGTCTAACTTGATTTTTTCATCGGCAAGTTGTTTAGCGCAAGAGAACAATGTGCACTATTTGAAGTTGGTATCAGCGTCTGGGATTCTGGCTATCGCTGAACGTCTCGAGAAAAGCGGATACGAAGTGGATCGAAGCGCCGCCCTATCGATCATGGAATTTTTCGCTAAACACGAATTACTCAGTACGTCGATGGAGTTTGAAAAAGTTTGGCTTTCGGACAAGAAGTTCATAAGCAAAGCAAAAAAAATAATGGTGAAGCCGAGTCTGTCGCTCTACGATCTGCTCCTGTTACGACCCGCAAAGGCGGCCAAACTACTCACGTATATGGACTACTTCGAATTCGCTGACTCGGGAATATTAAGCGAGCTTCCCAGAAGAATTCAAGATTGCTGTACTGTATTTTTGTCTGAAAAAGTATCGAGAGGATTTTTCGAGTCCTGGGTAATGGATTTTTTTATGGAGCTGACGCACTATAGACTGCCTATTCTATGCTGCAACATGATCTTCGAACATCTGACGAACAAAGATTTTTATGCTATTTGTTTGGCGGCAACAGATCCAATTCCTACATATGATGTTTTTTATTTTGTCAAGTGACTATTCTCGGTTGAACAAAAATAAAAAAATTTATTTTCATCATTCATTTTCTCGACTCGTTTATTACATATTTCATTTTGGTCGTTAATGGGTTAAAATACAACGTTTGAGTTTCAAATCTTTTCCTAATCTGCGAGCCCGTGAATAATTCACGGCGTATTAGTTTTCGCGATTCCAAACAAAGCAAAGACGACGCTAAAATAGCGTGCGCGCCTTCACAAGCACGTGTGCTCGACAAGTAAACAGACAACTTTGACACATGTCACTACTGTGCCGCGTCGGCTCGTACATGTGTGTCGGCTGCTACAATAGCAGACTGTAACTCGATCCCGAGACACACAGAAAAAGCCCGCGCCGACGCAAAGAGAATTACATATATACACACGCACGTATGATCGTGTGGACGCAACGACCACTCGTTACATTTACAAGTCTTTTTCGTGTACCGAATCTATATCCGAACTTATATTTTCCCATTAAGCCACTAGGTGGATGCAGAGCGCTGATGGCGTCCCTTTAAATGAGTGGACCCGGCCAAAAGTTAAAAGACGGGCCTTTTCCCAGAGGTATACGAGGTAGTTTATGTGTTAATCATACGGAGATTGGAGAACATGGAAGCATCATTGCGCATGCGTCGAAATCTCTGTGTTTCGGTATTTGGAATCGGGGGCCTTTTGAAAACTTTCACCAAGACAGTTCAGTGTCCCGTATTAGTTACGACGCCGCAGTGAGAGCAGCTATTAGGAGAAAGATATCATTCTGTGGAGAGAGTGATATTTGTGAAAAGAAAGAAAATATATATCATATCTTCTTGAATTATAAGTGATTGTGCCTTGTGTGTGAGTGCTCTAAACAATGTCCTGGTATATGCGAATCGTACAAAAGTTATTGAGATTGCGAGAGAACGTTAATTGGGAGAGCGAAGAAGAGCGAATTGAACTTCTTCGTAAACTTGACGAGTATATCATCGAATGGAAGGATCATTCTCTACCAAATGTCGGATGCATTTTTCGGCTCGAAGAACTCGAGCTTCTTCTCACGGATTCCTCGTGTCGCCGCGAAGGAGCGAACTTCATCGAGTTCGTAACTCGCAGTGGCTACACGGATCGGCCCAAGCTCGACGAAGACGGGAAGCCACTGCTGCGTCGCACCACACCACTGCATCGTATGACCACATGCAAGAGGGAGGAGAAAATGCGTCAGCTTTTTAAAATATACAATAAATTCGATTTGAACTACGCCGATGATTCCGGCCTGACGCACTTTCATATAGCCTGTATTTTGAGACTCGAAGACATCGTCACTGAATTCCTAAACGCCGGTCAAGATCCCAATTGCATCTATCCGGAAACGGGTGATTCGGCGTTGCACTTGATTGTGAAAAAAGACTGCGGCAATGACGTGGTTGAATTGCTGCTGAGAAAAGGCGCGAATCCGAATCTAGCCAATGCAGAGGGTCTGACGCCTCTGCATATTATTTGCAAGAATTACAGCGAAAAAATTGACTTGGTGAATATGTTATTCGAGCTCAGCAACGACAAATATCATCCAGTACAAGTCGACGTCCAAGACAAGTTAGGTAATACACCATTACACTATGCTGCATATGAATGCTGCAGAAACTTGATTGAATTACTTCTTAGAAAAGGGGCAGATCCGAATGTAGCCAATGCAGAGGGTCTGACGTCTTTGCACATTATTTGCAAAATGAACTACTGCGACGAAGACTTGGTAGAGATATTGTTCCAGCTCGGCAATGAATTAAATCGTCCATTGCAGCTCGACGTCCGGGACGAGTTGGGCAACACGCCGTTGCACTTGTTATTTCAATTCTTCTCCAAGCCGCATCACGCTCGAGTCCGCGTTCAAAAGAAAACAGCCGAATTACTGCTGCGAAACGGTGCGAATCCAAATTGTCCCAATAAAGACGGATTTTACCCTCTGCAGAGTATTTGCAGGAGATTCGACGACGATGACTTGCTGGAGATATTCTTCAAAGTCTGCGACGAAATACATCGATCGGTGCACCTCGACGGTCAGGACAACGTTTATGGTAAGACACCGTTGCACTGGGCTCTGTACGCCGGCCACAAGAACGCGACCAGATTTCTGCTGAGAAGAGGCGCAGGTCCGAATGTAACCGATAGTCAACGATCCACTCCCCTGCATGAGATCTGCAAAGAAAAGGAGGACGAAGGGTTGGCGAAGCTACTCTTCGAGATCAATGACGAGAGACGTCGGCCGGTGCAGGTCAACGCCATCGACGACGAGGGCCGGACACCGTTGAAATTAGCCGTGGGGAATTTTTTGCCGCGCGTGGTCGTTCTGCTTTTGGATCACGGTGCTGATCCGTCCGACATCATATTCCCCCCTGCGAGTTATTTCGACCAGGAGCATCGAAATATGTGGCGTAGATTCGACAGGTTTGAAATAGTGTCCGGAGTTCTGGCCATCGCTGAACGTCTCGAGAAAAGCGGCTGGGAATTGGAAAGAAGCGACTCGGAAATAATCATGAAATATTTCGCCGAGTTCGGAGTACACTCTAGGCACGAGCATTTTGAAGAAGTTTGGCATCGGGACGAGAAGTTCGCGAGCAAAGCAAAAGAAATAATGGTGAAGCCGGATCTGTCGCTCTACGATCTGCTCCTGTTACGACCAGCAAAGGCGGCCAAACTAATCACGTACATGGACTACTTCGAATTCGCTCGTTCGAAAAAATTACGTCAGCTTCCCAGAAGAATTCAAGATTGTGCTGCGTTTTTGTGCGAAAAAGTATCGAGAAGATTTTTCGAGTTCTGGGTAATGGATTTTTTTATGGAGCTGACGCACTATAGACTGCCGCTTCTCTGCTGCGACATGATCTTCGAGCATCTAACGAACAAAGATTTATATAATATTTGTTTGGCGGCTTCAGGTTGAAGCTCTTGAAGTTGCAAAATGGTTTAATAATATGTAAATAAATAAAGATGTTTCATAATGTTTTATATTTTTTATAGCATATTTTAATTTTAAATATGGAAATTTAAAAAATTAGTATTGACTCTTTTATTGACAAGCTCACGTCACAAGAAGATTTCCCATCAATATCAAAACACATAAATCTAATTTACAAGTATTAAACAAAAATTATTCTATACTGCAAGAAGAGCCTTTAATCTCCGGATCTCAAATATGCACTAAACTTTCTTGAGTGACCCTGAAAAAAACTATAGAGCATAATAAATTTTTAAATATCATATAGCATGTTTTAAAAAAGCATATATTATCTTTTCACTGTATCAGGGTTGGATAATCATTACAACTTTTTCCGGTCGTAGGCACTGGATTATTACATGCGGCTGACGCGTAATAGGCTGCTGCTTCTGTGCTGCGACATCATCCTCGAGCCGCTAATGAACAAGGATTGGAAACAATAATCTACAGATAATTTTCAGTTTGTCTTCAAAGTCTTGTATAATGACACACAATAACTCAATAACAACAAACTCAATTCAAACAAATAAATTTGTTTCCTTAATTTTAAACAATATGATTATAATTGACGTTGACAAAGTCCCTCGACACAGTGATTATGTTTATAGTGAAAATAAATTAGTATGAATTTAGTCTTTTTCGACGAAACAAGCCACAGACCATAACGAAATTGAAAGTTCTATTATTTAATTTAAGCACCAAAATGGATAAAAGTGAGGAGAAAGCCGACGAAGTTGTCTCAAAAAATAATTCAACTGAACACGAGATTGTTGTTTCAGGCGACAAACAATATGCTTGTGATATTTGCCAGGAGGCATTTACACAAAAATCGAGTATGATAACACCCCGAGATACAATTCACAATAAAGAGAAAAATTACGCATGTGACAAGTGCGAAAATAAATTCGAGTTTCGAAGTCATTTGAGTAGACACCAAATATCAGAACACAGAGTCCACAAAGATTTTGCATGCGACCAGTGCGAAAAGAAATTTGTAAAAAAATCGAGTTTATTTACTCACCAAAAATTAGTACACAAAGATCGCGACGATTTCTCATGCAACAAGTGCGAGAGGAAATTTGAAAATAAATCAAGTTTATTCAAGCACAAGAAAATATTCCACGAAGTTTTCAAAGATTACTTATGTGAAAAGTGCGCCAAGAGATTTGGAAATAAACAGAGTTTGCTCATGCATATAAAGACAGTACACGAGGGTCGGAAAGATTATCTATATGACAAGTGCGAAAAGACATTTGGTGTAAGAGGAAATTTGATCAAGTACCAAAAAACTGTTCATGAGCATCGCAAAGATCACGCATGTGATGAATGCGAAAAAAAATTTGTACTAAAACAGCATTTGCTCCACCACCAACGGATAGTACACGAAGGTTGCAAAGATTACGCTTGTAACAAATGCGAGCAGAAATTTGGAGTAAAATCGATATTAATTAGACACCAAAAGACAGTTCATGAAGGTCGGAAAGATTTCGCATGTGACAAATGCGGGAAGAAATATGGGAATCAAAGCAATTTGACCACACATCAAAAGATAATCCACGAAGGTTGCAAAGATTACGGATGTGACAGGTGTGAAAAGAAATTTGGATTCAAATCGGCTTTGATAATGCACCAAAAAACAATCCACGAAGGTCGCAAAGATTACGCATGCGACAAGTGCGAGCAGAAATTTGGAGTAAAATCGATATTAATTAGACACCAAAAGACAGTTCATGAAGGTCGTAAAAATTTCGCATGTGACAAGTGCGAGCAGAAATTTGGAGAAAAATCGAAATTAATTAGACATCAAAAGACAGTTCACGAAGGTCGTAAAGACTACGCATGCGAGAAATGCAAAAAAAAATTTGGACAAAAATCTAGTTTAGTTTTTCACCAAAAGATAGTCCACGAAGGTCGCAAAGATTACGAATGCGACAAGTGCGAAACAAAATTTGGACAAAAAATAACATTGCTCATACATCAAAAGACGGTTCATGAGGGTCGCAAAGATTACGCTTGTGACAAATGTGAAAAAAAATTCGGACTTGAAAGGCAAATACTCATACATCAAAATACAGTTCACGAAGGACGGAGAGATTTCGCATGCAACAAGTGCGAGAAAAAATTTTCACAAAAATATCATTTGATTTATCACCAAAAGGTAATTCATGAAAGTCGGAAAGATTTTACATGCGACAAGTGCGAGAAGAAATTTGGACGTAAACACCATTTGCTATACCACCAAAAGACTATCCACAAAGTTCGCAATGATTTTACACGCGGCATTTCAGATTTCGCCTACGACTAATCACTACACTCTATTCATTTATTGGCTACTTTGGAGCTGTAAACGGGATAAGGATCTAAATTTATTAAACTTATACTTGTGAAATATTTTGATAAATTTGCTGATAGACTGATTATTTCTTTAAGTGAGATGTAATCGACAATAAAAATTTATTTTTACCGTAAAAAACCAATGTTTGAACCAGTTGATGATTTAATCTAAACCAAAAAATGTTTTCTTAATTTTTTTCAAAATCAGTGATAGCTCCTGTACATATTTTATTCCTTTCCGAGTACTTTTACCAATCCAAAATCTTTTATTAAAGCTCTTGGAACTGTCTGAGCTGCAAACGAAAGTTGGCACGGAGACGGCACTTTTTCCAATTCGTCACTGGCTCCGAACTTCCTCTACAATCATAATATATTTATCATTTATAGACAGACTCGATGACTTCTGTGCACAGGGAACTGGTCATTCGCACCTTGACGACGCTCGCCAGCACGACGAGATTGTACGCCGATTCGTTAATGTATCACATCCTATTAATTATAACTTAGTTCTTGTATTTTTTTTTTTTTTTTTTATATAAGAGCCCCTCCTTTTCATGTGCTTCTCGTCAAATATTTACGAGAGCTACGGCATAGAATTATACAACCCTTCCAAAAAAGAACTCAAACCGTCGACGAACAAGAGAGCAACATTCGAAATTGTAAAGGAAGAGCGACGCTGAAAAAAAAATCACCTCCAGTCTTCCTGCAGATCGTTTGTGTATGTTACGTCGCGCACTTGCACGTCCTGCACACTCGCACACATACCAACTCATTTGCCTTACGTATACAATCCTTCGGCAAGTCAATCGAGACTCGATCAAAGCTCTATAATACACGCGCTTTCTCCGCGGTATAGCATCGGTTCGGCAGCGTCAGGAGTAGTACACACACACAGACAAACACATACAACAAAGGCAACTTCAATCAGGCGTGCAGCGGAGGAGCCCGCTCGCAAAAAGAGAGGCAAACAGCCGAGAGAAATCGATCAGATGTGCATAATAAGATTCTTCAAAGCTGTCAAACATCGACATCGACACTGGCTCAGGCAGGCAGGCAGGCAGGCAGATCGGTAACGGAGAGAGAGCTGCCTTTGCCACGCAGAGAAAGCAAAGAGAAACGCTGCGAGTTACACGACTCGCTGCAGTGTGTATACTACTACTACTACTACTACTACTATTGTGCCATGCACACACACACACACCTTTGTGCAGAATTAAGGGCTGCAAAAGTATCGAACTACGGTATATATATATAGCGCATATATACAGCTGCATTGATGCCACGTATTTCAAAGAGGTCTCCCGTTGTTCTCTCTCTCACTGCGGGAGTAAAGGCAGTAGGCAGGCAGAGAGCTGCCTTTCTCTAATCCACAAAGACAAAAGCTGGAGAACAAAGACCCACCAGCACCACCACCCCCCCGCCGGCGGTGAGCGAGTTCGGTAATTCGATGAAGAACGAAGAAAAAAGAAAGTTCCACGAAAGTAGGTAATTATTGACTAGCCGCGAATTATCGCACTTTTTTTTTCTTCCCTCTTTCTTTGCTCAGCTGCTCGAGCTGGCTTCGTCGTCAAGGAGGCCTCGCGGTTAAAATCAAAGCTCTCGATTCGATTCAATTTCTCTCAGCCGGCAGAGTCGAGTCCTTTTCAGTATACGACGAGGAAACTTGCAGCTCTTCGGCTCCCGACGCCGCACTCGGAAGTGGTGTAGTTTTCTGCGGCGCGGAGTTTCTTTCGGGGGAAAACTCTTCGTACCTGTGTATATAATCATCGAAACATCGATCCGCAGTCGATTCGTCGTCGTCGTCGTCGTCGCGCGGGGGACAAAAGCTCGACGCGAGACTTTTCACGCGCAGTTGTATAATAATGCAGTCGCGAGGCTTATCCCCGTCGTGTTATATATTGACAAGGCGCGTCGATACGCGCGCGCACTCTTTTATCGAAAGAGTCGGGCTGTAATTGACGGTGGTTTTGTTTTCTCGTATACTACGACTAACGCGACGCAAGTTCGGAAACCGATTCGCATTGGCTCGTGTCTGTATTTGCCGCGCGTCTCTTTTGCTACTACTATATAGGCAGGGATACAACACGTACTAAAGCACACCGTGTGAGAGAGAGAGAGAAGCGACATCGAGAGAACATCTGGCTGTTGCTGTGCCATTACGCTTCGGCTGCTGCCGCGTTACACTGCGGAAATGGAACGAGCTTGCAAGCTCTCGGGCTACAGATATATACACATATAAACCCAAAGGCCCGAGCAAACGACATGGTTCGGAAAACCGCGAACGCGTTTCGCTATGTACATGTGCTCTATATATAGGTAGCAAAAGCTCGTAGCAGGTACGTAGTATATAGGTGGATACACGGATTCTTGCCTCTACACACACTCTCTCTCGAGTTCTAAATGTCGGATGACTTGATGTTTCCAACTCGATGTCTCTCTCTCTCTTTCTCGTTCGTGCTCTGTAGCAGCAGCAGCTATACCGAGAGAGTAACCACAATTCCCGTGAGGCGACGCGCTGAAAAATAATTTCCATGGAATTATATCGTCGTCTTGCAGCAGCGAGCGAGATTTCGGAATCGTATATATAGTTGGCGGTGTGCAAAGCTCGCTCGCTCGCTCGCTCAGCGGCGGCTTTTCAAGCGAAGCAAGTGTCGCGCGTAGATACATATATACGTATTATATATATTCGATTGTGGCTTCTCTGCGCCGTGCCGAAGACGAGCTAGCTACGCGCCTGGATCCTTTATAAATTGATACATACGTATACGTATCTGTATATGTATGGAAGCTCGAAAGCTCCGCGCTGAAACGTCGTGAACTTGCGGTTTCGTTTGCTTGCCGTTTTACGTCGGGTGTATACATCCATGATTCACGTGCGCTCGCGGTATTCAATTGTTACGCGAGCTTTATCTGTTTCGTGATTTAATTTGCAAGTCAATTGCAGCGCTATGTACGCCGAGCTTTATTGAATTGATTTATACAATTGTCGAATTAATTCATGTAATCTTTTCTGTATCGATCTGTCTTATGTGTAGCAATAGCGCCGTGTAACTTACATCGAATAGACACCGAACAAAAAAAAAACATACCCACGGCTCGAAGACATCGCGGGAATGAAATAAATCGAGAATCGATTGTTCCTCGCTCGAAGAAAAATACCCCCTCGTAGAGTCTAGTCTGGCGCGGCTCGGAAAATTGGCGCGATGTATTCATGAATCCGCGCGCTCCACTCATGGAAATCGACTTTTACCCTTCTCCGCGTCGATCGTACGCTGTAAGCGCGAAGATGTATATATATACGTAGAGAAGGGAACGCGCGAAGGATAACCTATCAATCTCCGGGAGCCAGCGGGAGAGCTTCCAGCTCGATTGAGATGCCTTTATCGCTTCTCATTTTGCCAGCGGGTCTCGAGAACAATGACATTTATGTATATGCGTTGCAGAGAGAGGTAGAAAGTTGTATGAACGTACTTATTTATAAAGAAATTTTTGTTTCGATCAATCGAGAAAATTTGCCGAGAGAGGTGAAAATGTGCTACACTGAAAAAAATTTTATACCCAAATCCAGCGAAAGTGACTAGCTGGATCAGCAAAAGATATTTTGCTGCCACGGCAAAATTATTTTGCTGTTGGAGCAAAAAATTTTTGTCGCGGCAGCTATATGATTTTGCTGGGACAGCAAAAGGTTTTGTCGTGGCAGCAAAATATCTTTTGCTGATCCAGCTGTCCACTTTCGCTGAATAGACTTGGGCACAAGGACACTCGTAACCAATCGACTTGCTTTGGAAGTCCAATGCATGGCACAGAATGCGTAAGTAACGGAGAGCAACGAACATCGCCGAGAGCCAGCCGAGGCAAATTTTTAGAACAAGTTCTAAATGTATAACTCGGAGTCGGTGGCGGCACACTTTTATACACACGTGAGATGTTATTTGCTGGCATGTTTAGTCACTACACGCACAAACACAAACACACATTGCAAATGCATGTATACACACACAAATGATCACATACTCACACAAATGTGAACGATTCGATGTCCGTTACAACGCGACTTGACATCGTCAAATCGCACACGACACCAAGTTGCACAAACAAGGATGCTCCGCTGACCGCCACTCGAAGGTACAAACACACACACACACATACACGCGCATGAGTGTAAACGAAGCAACACGCGCGCGAGCTGTCGAGTGACCAGGATTCGTATAAGCTGACATGGTGCAAGACGGTCGAAAAACAGTCAATACTAAGTGTTTCTGCATTTTGGGAGTAACGACAAACGACAGACGTGCTGGCAACTCGGCAGCTCGTGCGCGTGTTGCTTCGTTTACACGCATGCGTGTGTGTGTGTGTGTGTGTGTATGTGTGTGTGTGATTGTACCTTCGAGTGGCGGTCAGCGGAGCATCCTTGTTTGTGCAAATTGGTGCCGTGTGCGATTTGACGATGTCAAGTCGCGTTATAACGGACATTCGAATCGTTCACATTTGTATGAGTATGTGATCATTCGTGTGTGTATACGTGTGCTTGCATAAGGCTCTTGAGTTACGATCTCGTCTCATGCATTTTGCAATGTGTGTTTGTGATTGTGCGTGTAGTAACGAAACAGTGCGAATCCTTTTAGAGATCGCTCTGAATCGCAACAGCGATGTGTAGGCCGACATCGTATGGGTGAGTGTGTGTGTGTGTGTACCGCAGCAGCAGGCTACATGCCAGCAAATAACATCTCACGTGTGTATAAAAGTGTGCCGCCACCGACTCCGAGTTATACATTTAGAACTTGTTCTAAAAATTTGCCTCGGCTGGCTCTCGGCGATGTTCGTTGCTCTCCGTTACTTACACATTCTGTGCCATGCATTGGACTTCCAAAGCAAGTCGATTGGTTACGAGTGTCCTTGTGCCCAAGTCTATTCAGCGAAAGTGGACAGCTGGATCAGCAAAAGATATTTTGCTGCCACGACAAAACCTTTTGCTGTCCCAACAAAATCATATAGCTGCCGCGACAAAAATTTTTTGCTCCAACAGCAAAATAATTTTGCCGTGGCAGCAAAATATCTTTTGCTGATCCAGCTAGTCACTTTCGCTGGATTTGGGTATAAAATTTTTTTCAGTGTAATGTCGACTCTAAGCTGTTAAAAAACGATTGAACTGTTATCAAAAATGAAAGGGTTAAATTCTATAATCAAATTTATGTATTAGCGATGATTGAAAAATTAAAGTTTTAATGGACATTTATAGTTGGAGTTGATTTCTTTAAAAATGTATCAAAATTCCATGATAATTAGTAATGTCAGACTCTACCGCTAGATGGCCAAATACCTTTCTATGCCAATCTGCAAGTGACAAAGTGAAAAAAATAGTATAAGTCAGTCAATTCATTTGCTCGGAGGAGAAAAAACTCACACCAATTTTACATCAATTTTAATGTTAATATCTTTAGCAGTGGGCTCAAATGAAAAAAAGTAATCGTAAAAATTGTTCATTCTTTCAATTTAAATAAACAGTAGATCGAAGTTTCCATTGACAAGAAAAATTGGAAGCTTCGGCGTTGCAGTGGACAGTTGAATAAAGATACAATTCACCTGCTATAGCTTCTCCTTATATCGCCGCACACGAGCGTGTGCGGGCTACAAACATAAAAAAAGATACGCGTGTATCGAGAGGACGAGATGATAGCCGGGGGCTGGCTATGAGGTCTCTTCGGCTCTTTATATAGAAGCTGAAGGCAAAAAGAAGCAGCAAAAAAGGGGCAACTCGGAAAATGGGTAAAAAAGGAAGGCCACAGGGGCCAGCCAGGACTTGCGAGTAGATGACTATTTCAATGATAAATTTGCTTATACGAGCGAAGCCACTCTTGCCTCCGAACGCTATATGTACTTTTTTTCATCGCGTTGCCTTATATTTTTTTTCTTTTTCGTAATAACTTACTGGTTCTGACGTCAAATTGATGCGCAGAGATGACTTTTTCATGTCGCGTCTAGAGGTACAGAGCCCGGAGATAAAAATGACGTGTAACGTTAACATCAAAGTTCCCGTAATTTTATTTACCAAGGTAACATTTCAAAGCTACAGTATTACTATGACTTTTCTCTCTAGCGTTTGATAAATTTTTTTCATCAGAGCTGGTTGCATTGGAAAAAGCTCGAGAGAAAATTAATTTATATTTCAAAACCGAAATTTAAGGCGCTCGAAAATTACCGCGAATCGAAGAAATATATCTTTACTCGTGGAATCCTGAAGTTCGATGCATTTTTCTTCGTAGCGAGCCGTCGAACCAGTCGAGCCGGCGAAAGGTAAATCCCTTCGAATTGACTGCCATAAATTCTGCCCCGCTTGCGCGTTTTACACCTGAAAAGCGGCCGATCGATCGGGATTTATTTACGAATCCGATGATTGGCCGATCGAACCCCGTGTCAGGGTCATTCTTTGAACGTCCATACGAATCGCGTTATATCGAGTCACTTATCGCTTTCCGCGTTTGGCTGAAATTTCACCGCAGACTCGTCGTATCTACGTTATGAAGCCTATATTAGTTCGTCTGTCTCACGAGTTATGCGTAGCGTAGGGTCGGCTTTGGCACGTACGAGGCGAGCTAGCGCCAAGCGGCGATTAATGTACGCGTTTGCGCGCTAATATATGTACATGCGTGACGTTTCGGTATTCTCTCGTTGTTATTATGCCGCTCGACTGCCATTAGAGAGGGCTGAATTGACGCTGTCGCGAGGTTGGCTCGCAGTTATCGGGCAGACTTGGCTTTGTGTATATTACGAGGACTGCGCGAGGACCGTATTCCGAATCGAGTCTTCGATTCTATTAAGGCAGTTAATTTGATATCTCTTGCTATCGTCTGTTTATTTTTGTACGCCGAAAATCAATTTTGGTACGAGTTTATGGAACAAAAGCAGAAGGTATTAGAATATTTTTTTTAAAATAACAAAATTTATATCATTGAAAAGATTTTTTCATGAGTTTTTTTTCTATGATATAGTGTGGAGAATATTTGCAACATTAAAGAACTGAAATATCAGTTTTGAAATATCGGTACAAAAACAAGTGTTACTGACACCAAACTATAGGATTTCAAATCATGAATGTCGAAAGCGCAATGAAACACACAATCAGGTAATTTTAATCTTCATCAAACAATATTATTCATTTTAGAATATTATAAATTATTGTTTAAGAATAAAACAAGAACCAAGAGATGATTTAAATTATGACGAGTACGTCAAGAATGAAGGATCGCTTCGAAAGGATGTGAAATTGGAATACGACACGAGTCAGTATGAAAATACTGTGAGTAAGAGACTTTAGGTTTCTACTTTTCAAATAATTAACTCATCTATTAATATTTACGCTGTTTATTACAGATACCGGCTCAACAAGAGAAAGACAATTTTTCAATTTTACAAAATTCATCTGACGATGAAATCACACCAGAGTTTGAATGTCATGATGTAAAGCCAACTATTGATTTCTTACGAACAAGAATACCTGAATATACCTATGGAAATGGATTTATTAAAATTAAGAATGAAGAAAGTGATAACAACGATGTTGGGAAGGAAGCTGTAAATAATATAAAATCAGATTTTCATGACAGTAATGAAGAACAGACAATTAAAAAATTTACGCTCATGCCCTTACAATTTAATCGCACAAAAGAAAGCGATGTAAGTTCGGAAAATTTCAAGAAAAAGACTTCAATTCAAACGGACATCACTATTCATCATCAACATGCGAAATCGTTCATTTTTGAGATCGGTAGAGAAAAATTGAAATCCGCGTCTAATTGCAGTAAAGACTCTCCAGCGGTATGTAAATATGAAAAGGATTTGCAGAAACATATCGATGTGGTGAACAACCATTTGAAACCTCATAAGTGTGAAATTTGTCAAAAAGCATTCGTTCGAAAAGGTACTCTTGAAAGACACATCGATACACTGCATAACAATTTGAAATCCTACGAATGTGAATTTTGTCGAAAAGTATTTCGGCTAAAACATCATCTCAAAAGGCACATCTTAGCTCTTCACAAACATTTTAAGCCTTTCAAGTGCGAGGTATGTCTAAAACAATTTGGATTAAAACATATTCTCAGAAAGCACATTGATATAGTGCATAACAGTTTGAAACCTTTCAAGTGTGAAGTTTGTCAAAAAGAATTTGGATTAAAACAAAATCTCAAAATGCACATTGATGCAGTGCATAACAGTTCGAAACCTTTCAAGTGCGAGGTATGTCTAAAACAATTTGGATTAAAACATATTCTCAAAAAGCACATTGATACAGTGCATAACAGTTTGAAACCTTTCAAGTGTGAAGTTTGTCAAAAAGAATTTGGAATAAAAGAAAATCTCAAAAAGCACATTGATACAGTGCATAACAGTTTGAAACCTTTCAAGTGTGAAGTTTGTCAAAAAGAATTTGGATTCAAACAAAATCTCAAAAGGCACATTGATACAGTGCATAACGGTTTGAAATCTTTCAAGTGTGAAGTTTGTCAAAAAGAATTTGGATTAAAACATATTCTCAAAATGCACATTGATACAGTGCATAACAGTTTGAAACCTTTCAAGTGTGAAGTTTGTCAAAAAGAATTTGGATTAAAAGAAAATCTCAAAAAGCACATTGATACAGTGCATAACAGTTTGAAACCTTTCAAGTGTGAAGTTTGTCAAAAAGAATTTGGATTAAAACAAAATCTCAAAAGGCACATTGATGCAGTGCATAACGGTTTGAAACCTTTCAAGTGTGAAGTTTGTGAAAAAGCATTTGGGCAAAAAGGTCATCTCAGAAGACACATGAATTCGTTTCACAACAACTTAAAGTCTTACAAATGTTAAGTATGTCCAAAAGTATTTGGGATACAAAGTAAACTTAAAAATCATATTGATGCGGTGCACAAAAATTTTGTAAACAAGTGCGAGGTAAATAAAAAAAAATTCTGATTAAAAGATAATTTCAATAGATATATTGACGCAGTGCATAACAGATTACACAGCTTACACACACCTTACAAGCAAAAAGTAGTTGGACAAAATTGTAGTTTCCAACGTTAAATTCGTAGCTTATACACTTCAAATTAGTCGTACCTGCACTGAGGAATTCGATATGCAATTGTAAGAATACATTAGAGGTATGTGAAAAAAAAAACTCGAAATTATCGAATCTTTGATATCTGATATCGTACATGAATACGCTCGTCTTTTATTCCATTATATGCACGTCTGACGAAAGACATATTTTTCTACTGAGTCTTCGCATATAGTCGATTTATGAGTAACATACAAGTGAAGTTAGGGTTGTCGATAGGGATTGACTATTTTTTTTCTTAATGAAAAAAAAAACATACATTGCAAGTATGCATTATTTGATCTAAATACTATTATATAACGACGACATTATAAAAATGCTGTAATAAATTATGAAAAAAAAATGAAATTTTTTCTTGAATAACCTTGAAGAAACAACACATTATTTGAATATGTTATGCTTCTTTGATTTAATATAATGCGAACCTTTCCAATAGTAAAATTACCTGGTGTTTTTTTCAGTAACTATACAATGATCTATCGCGTAATTTTTATAAGTTCAATAATTTATAGTCCTTAATTACCTTACGAACAATTGCATCATCGTATTAATTATTGTGTTTTTAATTTTTTTGAATGAAATTGGCACGAGCTCGTGCGAGCTCGAGTAATGAAATTAAATAACTTATGCGATTAATATTAGGATTTTTCAATACATTGTAATTATAATAAAATAAATGTGGCACATATCAAACAAATACTAAACGTGGATGTTATTACATTATACCAGTTCAATGTGAAACAGTATGAAACGAAGAAAACAGTCGAGCTGTTTAATATCTTATTTCACAAACTAGAGTTCGAACTAGTAATATTTTTTATATCCTCAAACTCTTCGAAAGATTTTCTTCGAGTATCACTTTTGACATTTGTACTTATCTCTCTAAACTGCGTACGAGTTTTGTATTTTTTCGTTGCTACTTTGAATGCAACGACGCTATCGGGGCGAGGTCTCGCGTAACCACGGTTCAACTTTGTTATTCGAAGCAATCGTGACTTGATGCTACCCGCGATACATATAAGAACTTTTTCGTTTTGTGTACATCGAAAGCATTCGAAAAAAGGCGATATCATCGTACACTCGGGCCGTCTTTTTTCTTGCAGAATCGTACGAGTGCCGATAAATGTGCTGCAAATTAAGTTGCTTTTAGAAGGGACCAAGTCAGAGGACTTTATGTTGTTTTGTTTAGGTCTGATCATTCAATTTGCACTTGTGAGATGGAGCGCAAATTATTATTTGTCGCTCGGTTGAGGCAGTTGATTTTTGAAAAACTGAAAAATTGAAATCAACCGCAAATTGATCGAAATATTTTAATAACGTGTGTTTAATCAATTGAGGATCACGTATCACTGTTGGGTGAGGTTTATAAAAAATCCAATAGTCAACTAAATGATCCCATTCGTGTTTCCAAACAAGATAAGAAAAAAATTCTCGGCTGATTGTTGCGTGAGCCAAAAAATCGTAAAATCACCAAACACGATAATGAACGAAGGTGCAATGATAGTTGATAGCTCTGGGTAAAATTTTAGAAACATATCGATACATAGTTACAATTGCCAAGAAATAAGATTATCATTGGAATATATGTAATTTAATTCTAAAGAACACCATTGTAATGATATTATATCATAATGACTAAAATGGTTATCATGTAGTTAGGTCATCGATTATGCAAAATAAAATAAATAATCTTATTAACAAGTAAGTCGTACATTTTTCGATAGATTTGAGACTTGATGTTTTTTTGTATTTGTCGTGAGCGAAATCTTAATGATCTTCGTGAACTTTCTTTTGATGGTAAAGCAAACTTAGTTTATGTGTAAAGTTTTTCTCACACTTGTCACATGTGAAATCTTTTCGACCTTCGTGTACTGTCTTTAGATGGCTTAGCAAATTGCCTTTTTGGGTAAATTTCTTTTCGCACTTATCACATGCGTAATCTTTGCGACCTTCGTGTATTGTCTTTTGGTGTAAGAGCAAAGTTGATTTGTGTCCGAAATTCTTTTCGCACTTGGCGCATGCAAAATCTTTGCGACTCTCGTGAACTAACTTTTGATGCTTAATCAAATTGCTTTTATCCCCAAATTTCTTCTCGCACTTATTGCAAGCGAAATCATTACGACCTTCGTGTAATGTTTTTTGGTGTAAGAACAAACGCGATTTTTGTCCAAATTTCTTTTCGCACTTGTCGCACGCGTAATCTTTGCGACCTTCGTGGACTGTCTTTTGGTGTAAGAGCAAATGCGGTTTTTGTGAGAACTTCTTTTCGCACTTGTCGCACGCGTAATCTTTGCGACCTTCATGGGTTATCTTTTGGTGTAAGAGCAAATGCGGTTTTTGTGAGAACTTCTTTTCGCACTTGTCGCATGTGAAATCTTTACGATTTTCATGTACGATCCGGTGGTGTTTTGTCAAATGACTTTTATGTCCGAATTTCGTCTCGCATTTATCACATGCGTAATTTTTGCAGCCTTCGTGAATTGTTTTTTGATGGAATAGCAAACTCGATTTTTGTGTAAATTTCTTCTCACACTTGTCGCATGTAAAATCTTTACAATTTTCATGTACGATCCGGTGGTGTTTTATCAAATTACTTTTATGTCCGAATTTTATCTCGCATTTATCACATGCGTAATTTTTGCAGCTTTCGTGTACTGTCCTTTGGTGCATGAACAAATTCGAATTTTTTCTAAATTTTTCCCCGCACTCGTCGCGTGCGTCATTTTTGTGTCTCTCATGGACTGTCTTTATGTGCACGAGCAAACCATGTTTAGTATCAAATCTCTTGGCGCATACTTCACATAAGTGATTTTTGAAAACTTCGTGAAATATCTTATTGTGCTTAAGTAAAGTTGATTTACTTTCAAATTTTTTCTTGCACTTGTTACATGAGTAATCGTTGTAATTTTTATGTACTAATTTTTGGTGCATAAACAAACTTGATTTTTTCTCAAATTTCTTCTCGCCATTGTGAACCGATATTTGGTGTCTACTCAAATGACTTCGGAACTTGAATGTCTTTGCGCACTGGTTACATGCAAAACCTTTTTTTTGATTGTGAAGTGTGTCTTGGTGTGTTATCATGCTGGATTCTAGTGTAAATGCCTCCTGGCAAATATCACAAATGTGTGGTTTGTCGTCCGAAAAAACAATGTCGTGTTCACTTGAATTATTCTTTGAGACAACTTCCTTGGCATTCTCCTCACTGTTATCCATTTTGGTGAAAAAATTAAACGATGGATCTTCCTATTGAGCACCACAGAAATTGTATGAGTAAAATTGATCCTACGGTATTATAGATTGTTTCATTGAGAAAGGCACCATTCAAACTAATTTGCTTTTACTATAACTACGGTCAGTGTTCGAAGAACAATGTGAGAATCGTTTATGACAATAGTGTTGATAATCATTTCCTTGTAAATTTGAAACAGTCAAATAAATATCTTAATTTAGCGACGATTCCGTCAAGGAATTTTGTATGACTTTCTTAAACTATGTATTTGAAAATATGACCATTCAATATTCATTCAATTCATATTTATACAATAAGTATGATGTATTATAATAGAACAATTGAAAATTAATTTTAAAATTTGCCGCCCATATCCGCTGACGTTTCCGCGCCATGGCGTGGTTGACGTACTCCATAATCTGCCACCGATCTTCAGATTAAGTAAGAAAAACCGGAACGCGACGTTGAAATTGAGAGAAACAGATAAAAATATATCATTATCAGCGAGCGGATTTTACCCCTGTTTTAAATACCCAAAACATTTTATAATAATTCATACCCAAAATTATGTTAGATGAGACTAGGTGTACACGAAACGGGAATTATAAATCCAAAGTTTTTACATACGTTGCGTTCCTACAAACATTTGCAAGTTTAAAAAAAAAGTTTTTCTATGGATTTGAAGATAATAGATGATGTGAGTATGAGGAAAACAATGTTATTACACATTTGTGTGGTAATGTAAATAATGTACGAGAATCTGCTACTGCGAGAAGTATATTATGATTTCAAGACATGATACTTTCTCAAGACTCCTCTAGCCTTCTAAAAACACATTTAAATGACAATAAGTTTCTAGTCATGCTAATAATTGAAAATAATTGAATATCTTTAGTATCATGAATAAATATTAGCTATATTGGGGTTTTATTTTAAAAACTATTTTCGAATGAGAAGATCAACGTGTAACTGGTGCTATCATTATTATTGTAAATATCTACTGTTATTATAGAATCGATTGTTTCTGCGAGTAAGTATTTCATTCAATCGAATTACCCAAACAGTCACAGATTGTGTACGAAGCACGATGGAGTCGTTTTACGTTCACCAACCTTCAATACGGTAATTTTAGAAAATAATTCAAGAATCTAACAGACATTTTTTTAAGTTGGGTTACAGTACGTCTTATTTTCTAGGATAAAGCAAGAGCCGAGTGATGATTTGTTTTGCAATGACTACTTCAAGAACAATATGACGTTTCGACGCAATATCGGAAAATTTGAAAATAACACAGGCCAGTACGGCAATGCTGTAAGTTCGATAGATTTAAATTTCTACTATTTAATAATTTTGTTATAATATCAAATTTTTGTGTGTTATTTGTAACAGACTCGTGGTCAAGGACAGGAGAACACTTTTTCGGTGTTACAAAATTTAACTGGCGATGAAATTATACCAGAGTTTGAATGTCACGATGTAAAGCCAACTATTAATTTCTTGCCAACAAAAATAACTGACTCTGAATATGTAAATGGCTTTGATAACATAAAAAATGAAGAAAACTTCAGTTACAACGACGAAGTTATAGAGGGAGTTGTAAATAATATAAAATCAGAATTTTATGTCAATAATGAAGAAAAGACAATTGAGAAATTTAATCTCATGCCCTTACAATTTTATGACACCAATGAGAGTGATGTGAGAAGCAATGTAAGATTTGAAAATTTCAAGAAAGAGACTTCAATTCAAGAAGGCATCGCTACTCACCATCGGTGTGCAAAGTCACTTACTTTTGAAATGAAAAAAGACAAATTTAGTTCCGTGTCTAATACCAGTAATGCTTTGAGAGCAGTATATGGATCTGAAAAAGATGAGCAGAAGAACATCAGTTCTGTTCACAAAAACTTGAAACCTTACAAATGCGAAGAGTGTCAAAAAACATTTGGACGAAAAAGTAATCTTCAAAGGCACATCAATTTGTTGCACAATAACTTGAAGCCTTACACGTGTGAAGTGTGTCCGAAAGCATTCGGACTCAAAAGAGGTCTAACAAGACACATCGATTCTGTTCACAAAAAGTTAAAGCCATACAAGTGCAAAATATGTCAAAAAGAATTCGGATTAAAATCTAATCTTGAAAAACATATTGGTGCAGTGCATAAAAATTTGAAACCTGTTAAGTGTGAAGTTTGTCAAAAAGAATTCGGATCAAAACATAATCTCAAAATGCACATTGGTGCAGTGCATAAAAACTTGAAGTCTTTTCAGTGTGAGATTTGTCCAAAAGTATTTGGGCTAAAAGGTAATCTCAAAAGACATACGGAGGCAGTGCATAAAAATGTTAAGTCATACAAATGTGAAGTATGTGAAGGAGTATTCAGACAAAAAAGTACTCTTCAAACGCACATCAATTTGTTGCACAATATCTTGAAGCCATACACGTGTGAAGTGTGTCCGAAAGCATTCGGACTCAAACGAGATCTAACAAGACACATCGATTCTGTTCACAAAAAGTTAAAGCCATACATGTGTAAAATATGTCAAAGGGCATTTGGATTAAAATCTAATCTTGAAAAACATATTGGTGCAGTGCATAAAAATTTGAAACCTTTTAAGTGTGAAGTTTGTCAAAAAGAATTCGGATCAAAACATAATCTCAAAATGCACATCGGTGCAGTGCATAAAAAGTTGAAACCTTTTAAGTGTGGAGTTTGTCAAAAAGCATTTGGGCAAAAAATTCATCTTAAAACACATACAGAATCAGTGCACAACAATTTGAAACCATACTAGTGTGAAGTATGTTTAAAAATCCATGAGAAAAAAAAATGATCACACAAAATATATTATTTCTGTAACAAGTTTTAGGAAAAAAAATTTTTTTTTAAATGCATAACAAATTCTCGGAAAAAAATTGAAACTTTCTAAATGCGAATCATGTCAAAAAATATTTGTGCAAAAATGTAGTCATAAAGTTAGTTTACATTCTTCAAATTAATCATACCTGTTTTTTTATTTTCACTCATATGTAACATTGAAACTTGTTTGCTGTAAAGATTAGAATTTTCAAGTCTTATTAATTGTACGTTAAATCTTTCAAAATTTCCCTGCGTTTTGATCTACACTGTGAAATGTTTTAGTTAACATTTTTTCATTCCCTCACGATGTAAGTTGCAAAAATAGATAAAACATAAAAAATAAAAGCTTCTTATTGCATTATAAATCAAGTGTATTTTCGTGCTCACTATCTATCCATCCACTTTCAGCAACATTCAGAAACTGTCTGGAAGGAAAATTGCTTATGATGCACTTGGCAGGCTTTCGCCGGCTTCTCGCTATACGACGATGAAATGTGTTTTTTTTTTCGCTCCACTCTTTTTTCACCCTGACCTTTTATCTAGATGCAAGTATAAGAGCAGTTCCATAAGGAGGTAAAAATTCAAGCTCAACCGCACCGACTCGTTCCACATTATTAACTTGGCCTAAGTTGCCACGTGGCTTTATCCGACCTCTTTTTTTTTCTTCTTTCCTGTTACAAACTTTTTTTTCTTCTTCGTCTGATCTCTCGTTTTTTGAACTCCAATTTACTCTTTCTTTTGTTTGAAAATATGTTAAGTTTTACAATGATTTTCGAGTAGCTTTTTGAAATTATCCAACTTTTCGAATATCTGGGCGATGAATTTTCGAATTGTTATTTAAATCAAGACGATATAGTGTAGAGTAACTTTCTCGAGCGCCGAGAAACTTTGAAAATTGAAAAGTAATTGTGCGTGAAATGAATCGGTGATCATCTCGTGATTCTCAGGCAAGATTAAAAGTATAAATTAGATAATACCGTCGGTAGTGGTGCTTTGATTTTTTTTACGAGCTTTTTTTTTAAATTTCGCCGACCAATGGACCGACATCAATTCCGGTAAGCTTTGAAATTATTTCTCTGCGTAAAGCAGTACGTAATAAGTGTACACCATCGCGGGTCACATCAAAGGCAGCATATTTCCCAACATTGCTTCACTCATACACATGCTGCATTCGAGCTGAAGCAGAGGCGGAAGCCACCCCAAAGCAGCAGCAGCAGCAACTGTATAGTCGCTCGGATTTGCCCTCGAGAGATGGCATCGCGGCGGTGTCCCATAAGCCCTGTGTATAGCGAGGATACGTCCGGTCAGCCGAGCATAATCCTCTTCCTCTCGTACACGCGCGTGTTACGTAGGCTTCGTCGTTTGGCCTTTGAGTCGAGACCTTCGGATATACGCCGCGATGTCCATCGTCTTGTTTCGGCATCTCGCGAGAAATCATCTCCTTTCCGACTGTATGAGATCCAACGCACAGATGATCATCATTTCGATTTCGATTTTTCGATAAGCTACCCAAAAATATACCCGAGCTTTTGTTGCTCTATATTTAACACGTCGGACGTACACTGGACGCATCTGCGGACGAGAGCGCGGCGAGGACAAAACCCGCAGCGCAGAGCCCAGACAGCCTATTGTATTATACGCGGCGAGAGAGATAGCGCGGAGAGGGACTTTTCCTGCGCAGCGAGCCGAGGCAGAGAGCAGTACCGAACGCCACAATGAACTATGTGTGGCGAGCTTCAAAAAGCAACCTTGTAGCTCATAACTTTTTTTCCACTATTTCCGTCTTTCTTTTTTTTTTTTTTTGTGTGTGTTCGCAGTGCACTGCGCAACAAAGCCTTTTTACGCGTGTCTGTGTGCGCGCGTCGAGTACGTGTACTCTATTTTATCTCACTCGGAGTAGCGCGAAAGAGTTAAAAAACGTTGCCGGAGCATTTAAATTCATGAAAATCCCATGATTCGAACTAAAACGCGCGCGCGAAATTCCTCTCTTTGCGTCTATGCATCGCGTCGGAATGTGCGTTCGGTTTTCGGTAGCGCAAAAAAGCGGTAGTAAGACCATTGCATATTATGGTGTGCGCACACACAGCTGGACAAGGATTTTTGAACGCGTAGCGATGCGCTGCGGCGGTAGAAACGCGCCGCATACGGACTAATTAATTCGAGAGAGTAATTATTCGCTAAAATAACCGAGATTCCCGTGGCGAAAAGCCGCAGCACCGATATGTATATATTATAGTGCACCGGAGATGCCTCGTGCGTTACGCTAATTACACACGGTTCCGTTGCGAATGCACCAAAATACGTATAACGTACACATAGAATATATTCGGTCCAGAGCGACCGGCCTTACCCCGTGCGTGCGGTTTCGGACGTTATTAGACGGAAAATTTCGCGCGTATTTGCACTCGATACGATTTAGATTTTATGTGTATAAAATATATAAATATAAAGTGCGAGTAAACGAGGTCGGCGGATTCGTCGCGTGTCAAAACAAAATGCGCAATTGAAGTTGGCTTACTTTTGCCGTGTTGATACAATAATTACGATTTTTGGGAAGAGCAATAACGATATTCGATGGTAAAACTTTTGACGCTTTTACGACATTGTAAAATAGCCAAATTATCTTCGAATCGATGCGATAATCCCGGTCGCTATTTGTTAGAGCAATGCCGATGCTACAACTGCGGTGATAAATTAATGTGCAAACATACGTCTGCGCGTAGTGTTGTGGTCTAGTCTCTCTCTCTTGATTTTATCGACTATATCATCGTGACCCACTCCGTTTCGTTGACTGCGGTCTCGTACATACGTATATTAATTATAGCGACGTACAAATTTTCATTTTATAATCCCAACGCGAAATTAATCCTCATTTTTGTCTCTCTCTGCTCTCGTGCGCGCGGCGCGCTGACCTATATTTAAAATGTAATTTTATATACTATATCAGAGAATGCGTACATTTACACAGGAGCTTTTTGTGTTCGCTGCGGAAAAAGAAGAATATTTCACGTGCGACAGTACGCCTTTGAAGCTATTACATTTTTCTGCGGATCAAATTTCGTGCTCATTTTTATTAATTATGCACTTTAAAGTTACTTTCGGTAAAAGGCTTACTTTGTGAAAAATGTATATGCAGGGTGCATAGTGGAGCTGAAAATGTATACGGCATTCCTAAGGAAGGCTAAGATTCCTCGAGTGTTTTCTTTGAAGAAAAAAAGTGCCGAGCGAAATTCTTCTTACGTACATGCACGAGGTTATTGATTTATTCTAGTCGAAATAACAAGATTTCACGGGTACGCACACCGGTGCATCAAGTATAATACGCGTTGGCACGAGGTCGGAAGTTTGTGTCGGGGTGGCACGATCAACGCAGTACCGCGCTCCGGAATGAAAACAATAAATTTGCACGCGCAGCACCGAGCTAAACGTGACCGGCCGACCGGAGTGACAAAGCGACGCGATTAAACTTCTAATTGATCTCTCGCTCTCGGTTTTGCGAACTTTATTTCGAAAAATGACGGGCTAATTTTCGCATTATAATGATGGTTGGATTTTCAACGACTGGTGAAAAGAGATTTGTTTTACTCGGTCAGGAGCTCAACAAATTTTTATTTGTACCTGTGAATTCCTTTGTATGATAATTACAGTGTGCACTGTGCAGTGACATGAAATATTTCATCGTGAAAGTTTGAGATTTGTAATAATAAATTTCTTCTCGCACTGTCTTTGTTGGGTTTTTCTATACTTTCTATTTCGATTGTATAGACTTTTTTTAAATTCATTCTAATAGTGATAAATGCTTTTGCATAGACGTTTTTTCCCAGCGTTTGCTTACATATTGCTATAGTTTAGAAACTCGCTGCATCGAATGGGAGATTCCATTTTATTTTTACAGATTTGTTTAAAATGTTTAATACAATTGATAATACTCTCGAGAGGTTTAAAATATTTCAGAAAATTTCTCTCTTAGAAAGTAACAATGGTCAACGAACTCTCAAGCCGAATCTATTTCTTTGATTTTATTTTATTTTTTTTTTTTTATATTTATTTCTTCCATCCGTGTGCGATAATTTCTCAAAAAAATTCATACGATTGATACTTTATTATCGAGAAATAAAAACTTCAAGAAATTATTCTGTAGAGAAATGAATCTATTTCTTTAATTTTGTTTCTTTCTCATATTTTTTTCTCTTCGATTATATCTGTAAGTTAATTTCTCAAAAAATGTATACACAAAATGTTTTATAATCGAGAATTAAAAATTTGAAATGATTCTGTAGTAGCGCAAATCGTTCCAAAAATAAACGTATACTTGTTATAAAAATAATAAAGCACAATATTTCAATATCGTATTCCATTCGAGCTAATTCGATTTTCCGTCGTGTTCGGTAAGGCGTGTTAAACACTCGCGTGACACCTGGTGCACTTTATACGCAGAGATACGGGCGCGGATCATATTCGTCGTCGACGTCGTCGTGCTTGGCGTCGATACAGCGCATCGTGTATATAATACGCATATCCATATACGCAGCCATCCACCCACCCACGCGCGCATATCGCGCATATGGGAATTCACGTAGTGTATAACAGCTTAAGCCGTTTAGAGGCAGGAGCTTGGGTGCGTCGCGATCGACTGTAGCTACCACTACTACTACAAGCTCCAACGGCGTACATAGCTACGTTTTCTGTCTGTGTATGTGTGTGCTGTAGTCGCGCGTCGTCGTCGCTATCGAGGAGCTTCGCACCGAATCCGAAGCATAATATCGCTCGCTGCTACTTCTGCGCGGAGAGGATTAGCGAGTCCAACCAGCCGAGCTAAATTACCGACTTAGCCGGTGCATCCGTGACAGCTACGTATATATCTCTGCGCTTTGGATGATGCGACTAATGATGAACTATTTTGGCTCAACCTCAGAGTCATGAGTACAGCTACAAATGTACCAAATAACAAGACTGAATGGCTTAGAACAATTATTCTTTATCGATATGTATTCACAATAAATCCTGCTTGTCATTTTTGCGTCGAAGGTGGTCGATTTAACTTCAAACACCCCTCATCACAGCTTTACGTGAACGGACGCGATTGAAGATTCGACTTATATAAGTCTAGGGCCCACTCGAATATGGGAGCGACCCTCAGGCTTTGGCCACCTAGCGACCATGGTGACACTTATGCGTTTTTGCGGGAAAGTCGTCTAAAGAAATCGATGAATTTTCGTATAGATAGATTTTAATCTTCAACTTTGAATCAAGCCAATACTCTGAAAAATGTCTGGTACCTTACTTTTTAGGGTCACTTGAATTGATTAAATTACTAGGGTTACTCGTGCTTACTATGATTTAGACGAATTTTCCGGTTCTATTCTTATTTATTAGGACTTTTCGCTTGTTCGAGTCTCACGTATTTTTTTAAATTTACTTATAATCTATTCCTGTTCCTTCCTTTACACCGCAATGATCGACGCAAGTCCAATTTTCACAGCTTCAACTGGAGCAAAATTGAAATCTGCCACGGTGTCATCGTCCGAGGCTCTCGAGCGGTCAAGCTTATATACAGTCGATGCACACAAAGGCCCCCGCAGGCCGTGAAGCTGCGGAGAGGCTGTGTCGACGCGTCGCCGCCGAGCTGCTGCTGCTGCTGCGGCTCGTGTCGTTGTCAACCTCAGCCGCGCGTCGATTTGTCCATCCCCTCGAGTCGCCCTGGGCGGCACACACATATACCGATGTACGCGCGCACGTGTAATTCAAGCAGCTTAACGGACCACTGGCAGCCTGGCATAAACCTATATATCGTATGACGCTTCTATCTCGCTCCGTCGCCTCTGCTCGTAACGCATATACCAGCGAGGCTGCAGCACAACAATCGCTGAATCGTGTTCATCGGATTTAATGAAATTCAATTTAATGTATAGAAATTAGATTAAAAATAAGTAACGCGTCGTGAATGATCGAGAAGAAGTAATTTTTTATGTAAAATTTTTTATTTTGCTTCAAACTCTGCGTTGTCTGTTTACATGTTTAATGCAAAAGAAAGCAATTATATTTCAACATTCAGATTTTCATTCGTTTGAATAATAAATATTGCAAAATTTTAATTAGTAAATTTTTATAACTATTGATTCTGATAATTGATGCTTTTATTTTGAATTTTGTTTTGTTTAAATTTATTTTCGACAGGTGGATATCATTTTAATAAATAAACGCTGCGAAATGTCAATCGAGAGCTCACGATTGTTTTTTAAAAGCTCACGATGATTCGATTTTATGACCCGCAACGCGCGGGTCAAAAGCCGCTATTATTTTACAATGTAGACACTGTTTAATTGTCTTGTTTAATTCTCACGTAATACCATTAGCAGAGCAATAAAAATTTATTAAAAGATCGCGCGATTTAAATCAACGACGCGAAAAATTACGTATGCCACTGCACCAACTTTTTGTCAAATATTTATAAACTTGCGTATGTGAGTCATGCGCGAAATAGATCGCGTTATAAATAGTCACTTATTCTCTCTCTCCCACGATTTTCGAATTATCGCGCGGCGCAGTGACGATTATTTTTTTTTTTTCAGTATAAATAGTGCGGCGGTTGCGATTTCGACGTCAGATTCGCCAAGATGTTCGCCTCAGCTGGTAAAATCGCTCTGCTCACGGTTCTGCTCTGCGGCACGGCCGTGCTGTCGAAGCCACCGACGGCATTGAACATAGCCCAGAGAAAGGTAAGGTTCGATCGATTATCTTCTTTGCTTCAAAAAATTAACGATATCTCGTTTGTTTGTTTTGTCCATATCAGGCCGAACTGAAGCATTGGGTCCTCAACATGCCCGAATGGAAGGACGGCGACGGCAAGGCGATCCTCGACTACTCGGCGCAGATCCACAACTTCGACCAGATCATGGAGTACGCCGAGGAGTTCATCGAGCGCACCAAGACGCCCTTCGACCAGTACTTCGGCAAGATCAATCGCAAGCATCCGGAGCTGACCCTGCTCGACTTCGATCGCATGCAGCTGGCCCTGCAATTTTACGAGGAGACCGGCGAGACGTCGAGGAAGGACATCCGCGCCAAGCTCGACGAGATCAGGAAGGACTTGGCCGGCGTCAAGAAGGAGGACCTCGAGGAGTACAAGAAGAAGGCCCAGAAGGAACTGACCCAGCTGTTGGGCTACGGCTCGGCCTATCTCGCCACCGTCGACAAGATCATTCTCGGCGAGTTTTGAGAACGTGGGGGTGTGACTTTTTTTCATTAATATCTAAGTAGCGATTAAGTTAAATGTTTAGCGATTAATATGTAATTTTTTTCTTATCGAATATGACAATAAAGATCAATTTAGCATAAAAAAAAATAACATTTTCGTTCGTCATTTACCCGCTTAAACGTCATATTTTGACAATTCAATTTAGTTCTCCGTTGAACGTCCCGTATAATATGACTCGCATTCAATTACAGTCTCCCGAGATAAGTCATTTTCTTTGATGCTCGCACACGATCGGCGGTGGTGGATGGGTGGTGTATACACACACACACACACACGTGCGCAGTCTCTTCCCTCCTCCCCTAGTAGGCTTCCAAGCGAACTGCATTATATCCTTATATACATTTTCGGGAACGTCTTTTTTGCTTTGTATACGAAGCACGAAAAAGCCCAGGGAGGATAAAGGCTTTTTGCTTCCTCGACTCTTGCGAGGATCTTCTTCTACTTCTTTTTTTTAGCTTTCTATCTAGCTCACTTTTTTCCTCTCTCTCTCTCTAGCTACACAACGTTTTCTTTGCTTGTTTCTTTTCTTTTTTTTTTTTTTCAAGTTTACCTCGACTACAATGGACTGCCGTACACAACATCGTGACTCTCTTTCTCCGCTCCTTAGTGCACACGCGTGGGTGGTTGGCTGTGTGTATGTGTGTCTGCGTACACGGACTCAGCAGCCGAAAAACTTAAATTAATTCGAATTGCCGTCGTTGGAGGAAAAGAGCCCCTTTTTGTGCTCGCAGGCCATCTCGTGTAATATCATTCATTTTTCTCTCTCTCTCTCTCTCTCTCTCTCATTTTCCGCGCTGGCAAGTTTCGCTTAATTTCCATCGACGCGTGGAATATTCTTTATTCATCAAATTTATTAACTTGAAATAAAAAAAAAATTATATTGTTTACGACGCATCAAAGTTTGCAGTTATTCATCGGGTTCGCTCGCTCTTACCTATACGTAGAGCCCCATAGCGAACTTAATTTAGCGAACTATTAATCAGTCGCTAACTCGTTCAATAGACTCTTGTCACAGTGTACGCAAATTTGTAGTCTAGTTTCATTGGGCCACGCGCACAACCACCCCCCACAGTTTGCGAACATAAATTCGATTATGACATCCAAATAGTTTTAGTTCGCGTTTACAATGAATAATAATCTCTCTTCCTCCCTCCCTCCCTCACGATGCTCGGCCCGATCTATTAAACAGTCGCGCGCATGCGGATATATATGCTGCAGCTGCAGCGGCGGCAGCAGCAGTAGCCAAAGTTGGATATAATTTTAAGTTAAACATCGCGCGTAGAGACACACACACACACACTGCTACGTAGAGCGTGTCGAATCATTTGGAAATCAGTTACCCCTGGGTAACTCTAAATTACACAATCGCCGCCACCGTACATTATAGGTAGGTAGGTAGGTATAGGTGTTGGCCGTGAGCCCACGAGAGAGAGAGAGGATCACGTAGCCTTGGCATTACGCACGTACGAGCTCCGGAGTTTGAGCTGCTGCTGCTGCTGCTGTTTTAGAGAAACTCGGCGCTGTCGGTGCGGTTGCACCCTTATCGCTCGACGAAAAATCATGGCTGATCCAGCCTCTATTTCGCGCCGGTTATATCTGTAACGATCTATATCGGATACTCGAGAGCCATTACTTTTTTTTTTATTTTTCATTTTATCGCCCGAAATTTCATCGAGAGATAGACGGATGGATCAGACACAATGCGAAACTTTGATTTTTATATATCCTCTCGTGTAAATAAGGATCGAGGATTCTTCGAGAGGATATTTTTTTTTTTTTTCGAAATCAACTCCGAGCGCCACGATATGCGAGCCCGCCGACCCCCTTAAAAAGAAAATCCATTTTCCGAAAGGTATAACGAAATTCTCCGCGCACACGCGTACATATATATAGCCTTGACATGCCTCGAGAATCGACAGTTCCACTTTGCGTGCTGCGCGCGAGGAGAATAGAGGAGAGCTGCTCTGGCTTCTCGGCTTCTCTCTCTCTCTCTCCTTTCTTTGTCTGATCGCGCGTTCGAGGGAAACAGAGGGATTTTTTTTCCTCTTCTCTTTTCTTCTTTTTTCATCCTCGCGCTCGAGTTTCTTTTCCCTTTATTTCTCGAGATATTCGTTTTCGCAGAAGCCCAGAAGTCGTCGTAGTCGTAGGAGAGAGAGAGTCACACACGTGGCTTTGCGGTAAAAATCCAGTTGGCTGCGCTTCGCTTCTCGTGCGCCACGGGCAATGTTGATCTATCGTGTCTATTCGTCGGAGCGATAACCTCTGCTGCTGCAGCTACACACACACACACACAGCTATATCTATATGCCCTTCGTGCGCTTTGACGCTCGTACACAAGAACGAAACTCTCTCTCTTTCTCTCCGAAATAGACGAGCGAGAAAAATTTCTTTCGGGTGTGTCACACACGAGGCAGAGCAGCCACAGTACGCGGGGTCGGAAAAAGTTTTTTCTCGCGCGCGGACGTAACACCGAGAGTCTAAAACTGGGTAGAGCAGCGCCAGTATAGTGCGATGCACTCGATGTCGTTGTGCAGCACGCAGCAACAGCTTCAGCAGCAGCTGCAGTCGTGTGTATAAATGAAAAGTTGTACAAGTGCTTTTTACGACGCGAACGAAAAGTTCGGATAACTCGCTAATATTTCCGGAGAATCGAAGGGATGAAGAAAAATAAAAAAAAAACGCGAGACGCGACAGTAAACGTCTTTGAGCGAGACGATTTGACGGATTACTTATTTACGTTTGAAAATGCAGTTGTCTGTACGTGTAAATGTATACATCGGTCGAGATTCACAGCGATAAATCCCACTCGCAACGATATCGTTAAAGCTCCAAAAGTTACGAGCTCGAATGAATTATTCGACTCGTGCAAGTGTGACTTTCATTTATTTTTTACCAGCCCCTAATTATATATAGCTCGGTTATTATTCATCCTCTCTCGCTCGCGAGATTTTTCCATGAATTTTCATTGTTAAATTTTTCGGCTTCGCAATGGAAAAATTTCTTTCCTCCGCGCGCGCGCTTCTGTATAAAAACGCGACGAGCGATAAGCCGAGGCAATGAAGGAGTAATATGCTCTTGGCTGGCTTTAATATACGAATTCCACTGCTATCACCTCCTTTCATTCCATTCATATTTTCCATTATAATACTCCGCTGCTGCTCTGCTCTCGTCGTCGTCTTGTGCACTCTCGAGTCTCTTTCTCTCTCGCGTGTGTGTGCGGGCGAGCACACGACCGAGTCATCATTTGCATGCGCTTCTCTCGCGTACGTAGGATCTATATCCGCATACGTATGTGTGTGTGTGTGTGTGTGTGTGCACCTCGACGAATACCACCACAAATGGCTCCCTCCGTGACGTACGGCGACCGGCGCGTATCAGCGGATTCTCTTATACATTTTTCCCTTTCTTCATCCCCGTTTCTTTTCTTTTTTTTTCGGTTCGCCAGTAGTACATGTACCATGTGCGATACACGTGTATTATATGTATTCTTCCTACCTTTTTTCTCCCCCTTTTTTTTACCTCGACTCCCTGAGCCGGACTGATTTGATTTACGTGACCTTCTGGCGCGCATTGCTTACGTAATCCACTTTTCCGGGCTCTCTCCGTCTTTCATCCTCAGCCTCTCCATTTCTCTCTGGATTTGCAGATTTTTTTCCACCCGCGATCGTTTCAGCTCTCGGCCATCGTATCTCTACGGTATGTATACACGTGCACCGCCACCGAGGGCCTCGCGTTCATTTATCCTGCGCGCAAAATTTTTGCACGCTTAGCTAAGAAAGTGAAACGATCGTCTGACGGCGAATTTTTTGCATTACCGTTTCTTCTTCTTCGTCATCCTTTTTTCTTTTATTCTCCTCTCCGCCCTGCGTGACTCTGAAAGCATTTAAATTCCTGCCTTTGTCTCTCTTTTTCGAAGTGGAATTTTTTTCAGTCGCGGAGTGTATATACTTGGAAAAAAACGGCCTTATGCACTTTCATGAGATAACGTTTAGCGTAGTTATTATCACAAAGACTCTTTTCAAGGCATATTTTGTAAGATGAATTATTATTATGGGCAACATTTTTACTAGTTGGCATTGTTTCTTTGATTTAGCTTTGTTAATTTGTCGATTATGGTTACAATTTTTTGTCTCGTGGATATAAACTTTTATAATTCAAATTTCTTGAAGAAAAAATGAATTAATCAATTCTTGATACGAATGGTACATAAATAGTTTTGGTTGATTATTAATTTTTTCATTCTTAAAAGTATTGTTCAAATAAGTGTTACGTATATTGTGAATTTTCATTTGATGTAAATCAACTCATCACTGTTCATCCGTAATATCGATAAACTATTTTGAAAATCTGGTGTTAACGCTTGTAAAATTTTTAAATCGAGTTATGAATACTCGTGAATTTTCACTGAGATATTGGCTAAACATCTAATTTATACGATGCAAAGTGTAAATTTTCAAAATAAACTTCCAATTAATTGCCAATAGTCTGCACTAATGATAGAAAAAAATTTACGTTCAATGTACGCGAGGGTTAGACGTGCTGGTACTAGGTGGCGGACAACCACAATTGCGCTTCCATGTACAAATTAGTGATGTTCCGTGAATATTTCATCGTATTTCGTGATTAATATCACCAACGCCCTTGTGATTCAACTATAAAAAAACAGTAGGCACGCGGCTATGAGTGGTATTTTTGATAGAAAAAAATCTGTGTTTCCTCTAAGACGTAGATCGACCTTGTCATAATCGACATAAACACCAATTAGTACCCGAGTTAACACTAGATGGCTCGCGCCTGAATTGTCGGAAATCGAAAGTGAAAAAGTACAGTTCTTCTCTGAAATTAAAATCGATGTAGGTATGTACTTGGATTTAATTTTTTTAATCCAATATCGTTTCATCGAAAATCACATACGAGCGACAACATGCAATCATGTAAGAACGTGTCCGAACGATCATCGATCTCGTTTCGCTATTTTTTCATCCCCATCGTGTTTCGGCTCGCTTTTGCTTCGCAATTTCTGGGACGAGTCTCCGTTTGATTGCGTATTATACAGTGCGCGGAGCATATATGCAAATTACCTCGTCGAGCGGGCGTCGAAATTTTCCTTTCGTCGCTCGTTCTCTCGCTCGTGTACGTGTGCACGCGCGCGATCGAGTGCGGAGAGCTCGACCCTCGTTAAACGCGACTCGCTTCTTTTATTCAACGCTCGCGTGGCAATTATTTTTTTCTTCTTATTCTTCGTTGCTTTGTCCACGTGCATAATCACTCGTTTACGAAGCGACGCAATTTAAAAAAGGAATAGAGCTAAGCCTAATCGAATCGTTTCACACGTACACACCTTCGGACACACACACACACAGCCTCGTATGTATTACATACATACGGACGCAAAGGGTACAAGGAGGCAGGCGAAAGATGGATGGATGAAAGGAGAGAGAAAGTATACCCCGCCAGTAGCCGTAACTCTGCCCAACTTCCAATGTTTCTACTGCCATATAACCCTGGCACTGCGAGTCTAGTCTCTCTCTCTCTTTCTCTCCTACGTGCAATAATAACAGCCCTCCGGAAACGGAGGTAAATTGAATACGGGCCCGAGTAAGGCATAAATGCTTTTAGACGTCTTTTCGTAATTAACTCGTTTGTCATTGCTCGCTCTGTCACTATACTGTGAGAGTTGGCAGCGGCCGTGAGAGGGAGGAGGATCACGACCGATTCTCTTCTCGTTCCTTATATATATGTAACGACTGATTGCTTTACGAGCTCGAGCGTGTCCGAATCAAATTCACATCGGTGTAACGAACAAAAAAAAAAGAGTCGGCAAACGAATTCGATTCCTTTCCCTTCTTCCTTCGTTTTTTTTTTTTGGTTGTTGGCCTCTCCAACGAGGAAACAGTACAAGCGATTACTTTTGTATGCTCAGTGGCCATTTTCTCCTCGTCCTCCTCTTCTATTTTTTTTTTTTTTTTGGCAATGTCACGTCTCGCTCAAAGCGTTTCTGCCACATGCTACGGTACCGCGTGTGTATGTGTGTTTGCTAAGCTCGCGTGTACAGGATTTTCGGACTGTCCCGCAGCGTTACGTGCAGCAGCAGCAGCGGCGGCGTTCGACGCGCTACACTGTGTACGGCTTTGATAATACTTCTCTCGGTAGAATATCCTCTTTTTGCTGTTGCCGCTGCATTTGACCCTATTTCTCTCTTTGTATCTGTGTGTATGTGTTTGTATGCTCATGAGTATTTACTAAAAGGTACAGCGTACCGTCTCGTTTGAAACTCGGCCAACTCGCGCTTGGAAAATGTCGGAAAATTCCTGGCTCGAGTCTGCCAAGATTTGCGCTCTCGCCCCCTTTTGCTACATATATTTAATTGAATATTAGGCTCGAATGCGAAATCACGAAAACATTTCTTCCCAAAACTTTATGCATCAATTATCTATCGCTTTAATCCAGTCAACAAAGTACACCTAAGTCTCGTTTATATCTCGAGATAAGAAGCGCTCAAAAGAGTAATCACTCTCGAACGTTATACTTCATTATATCCTCAAACTCGAGCTCAGCGATGCGCCGACAGAGTTATAATCGCCTACGTGCACGTATATATAAGGTTATAATAGCGATTCGCGTCTCTATCTCTCTCTCTCTGTACGTTAAAACAAATTGGCAATCGTTCCCTTGTGCTTCGCGACGCGATAAACAGACTCTCCTCTCAAAAGTGAATCTCTCACTCACTCTCTTGCCTGCGCGCGCTCGGTAATCGCGCGATGCTCAGCGAGCCCCGTAGCGGCAACGAGGAGAGCTTTTATACACACTGCTTGCTATACCGCTACTCGCTCGGCTCGCATCATCCAGCAAATCAAATAGCAATTTCGAGAGAGAGAGCACGAGGTAGTGTACGCGCTGCGCTCGTAGAGAAAATACGAGCCGCTTCTCAATTGTCAAGAACAGACAAAGCGCGTCTCTCTCCCCCCCCCCCGTATTTTCTAAGCGCGTTCGTACGTATACGTATATATAAACTCTGTGACAATTGGGTCTATAGCTATAATATAACGTACGCTCGACGTCGCGTGGCAAATTTGCATTTGATTATGCTCGCCGGCGCGATCGATATTCCGAATTCGGTGTCGAAGTAAGCTGGCCTACGCATATATGGGCTATATCGCGCCAAACTGTCCCCCCCCCTCTTTTTATTTTGATTTTTCATATTTTATTCTGCTTTCCAAGAGTGAGTATGAAAAAATGATTGAAACATGATTTTTTTTTGTAAAATTTGATGTCAAAAATCATATTTATAAACTATAAGTACCTTAATTTCTAACTTTCAGCCTCAGTGGCAAAAATGAACATGTTCGTATCCAGCGATATGGCCAATATTGTAATATTTTCTTCTTTAAATTCAAATACAACTTCTGATAAATTTTGGTCATCGGCAGACAAACAGACTTCATTATTGAACATGATATGAGTCAAGAATAGAGGAAATCTAGAGAAAAACCATGTTTTTTGACACATATGAAGGTCAATAATGAATTCTGCTCGTCTGCCAACTATCAAAATTTATCAGAAGTTGTATTTTGGTGTATCGATGAACATATTACAATATTGGCCATATCGCTGGGTACGAACATGTTTATTTTTGCTCCTGAAGCTGTTTTTTTGGGAATTAAGGTACTTGGATTTAATGAATATGATTTTTGACATCAAATTTGAATTACTCATCAAATTTTACATAAAAAATCATGTTTCAATCAATTGCCTAGCCATTAGTTCTCGGCCTTTTATAATTATTTGAATTTGTAAAATATGTTGTTCTCGCAATCATCCCTTATCGGGTGTGAAGTATCTTTCAATTATAATTCAACATTAAATTAACAAATAGGCATAGTATGACATCAAAAAATAATCTTTCTTTCTCTCACGACGTGATTTTAAGAGCACAATTATCAGAACCCACCTGAAGTTGCTTAATTTTTTGATTATTGTTACGCAGGTCGTAACATTATCTATAATTCCCAATACAAACTTGTTTCCATGCTCTGATGTAGCAAACGGTCCTACGTGATCCGTATGTACTGTCTAAAATGGTCTTTTGCCTTCTGGAATAAGGTGTAATTCACCCTCGCCCGGACCGGCTTTCTTTTTCATTAAAATACATTCGATACAATTTTTTATGTGTATTTTGATATAATTTCGCATTCTCGGGAAATAATAGTATTTTTCGATCATATCTGCGGTTTTAATCACGAGTCGGGAAAACTCGAGTACTCAAAAAATCGAGTACTTGACTCGAACTCGATGGAAAAACTCGAACTCGACGAGTCGATTCATTATTGTATCAGACACAGCATCGTAAAGTTCGTGACATTAACACCGCTCAAAGTCCACAATGGCGATGATTGAAGACGACAGTGACGTGAAGCTGTTCTTTCCAGACTCCCTTCTTGAAGAGTGCGAGGGTTTGGAAAAAGAAGAAAGGGACTTCTGTGATATTTGCAAAATCACATTTTCCCAAAAATCGGCTCTCGAAAGACACAGAAGAACTAAACACAATGGCGTCTTGAATGCTCGTTGCGATCAGTGCAACAAGTTTTTTCGTCGACGATATAATCAGTGTCATCGACGGCGACGACGAAGATGACTTCAGGGATTAACCGCCAAAGACGGTGAAAAAACGGCACGAGGAACAAGAACGTATACGATCTTGTACTTAGGTTATAGTTCAGGACAGCTGCGAAATATACAATTATTTTTACTTTACCACTTACAGATACATAAATATAGAAGTACTCGCCATCTAGTGGTCGTGGTCCAAATTAATATTACCGCATTCAAACTGCTTGAAAATTGGTCTCAATTTCTCAAAAAGATAAAATTCTCATTTTTCGGTCATTACGTTCTATAATGTAATTAAATTTTTTGGCCATTTTTTGATCATGAAGCCACCATGAGTTTTGAGTACCCCTACCAGAGATGATAATGAATTTGGACTCCAAAAATAGTACAAACCATCAACTTAAAAAAGTAGATTTAAACACATTAGAATTGAAGATAGTTTTCTTATCAACCCCTACTTATATCTGACATACCAAAAGGCTTATCGCTATAATAACTAATAGAGATTCGAGCTCGCGCAGCTGTTCATACTGCCAAGTACACACACTCTATACAAGGTAAATATGTATTCTGCACCATGCATGTACAGATAAAAGCACAGAGAGAGAGAGAGAGAGAGAGAGAGAGAGAGAAAGAGAGGATACAAGTGCCAAAAGAACAGCACCGAGAGAGATCCAGTCTCGTGGAAAATCTCGCGACGATTCTCGGCTTTACACCGTTTCTAAGCAAACGAAGATTATAAGCCATATATGAGCGCGCCCGCCTGATTCTAAGCGATGTTTCTCGACCCCGCCGACGGATCGTGTAATTCAATTAAAGCTTCCTGCCACTTGTATTTGTGCAGTAGCAGCGGCAGAAACACATCCTCTCGCAACTCTGTTTTTCTGTTTTGTAGCCTAAAGAGGAACGCGTTTGCAGGGTATTACGTGTGGTGCGGCTGTAAGCTCTATATAGTGAGCAGATTTGAAAAAAAATTAAAATAACATTGCAAGAAAAATCTCGAATAATGGGTTACATGCTCGACCGAGAGAGCTGTTTTCTGTATCTTTTTTTTCAGTACAAACTTTGCTTTAATTTACTAAATTTAAATAAAAAAGAAAATATCCACCCGCTGCTTCGTTAAACGTTTTTAAATCTCTCCCAAAGAGGCTAAGTACCAAAAGAATGTCCCTCGGAAGCCACAATTTTGCTTCTCCAACGCTGCTTTTCTCGTCCTTTAAGTAAACCATTACATTTATCTTGCGCCTCCTCGGCGAATCTTTAATACTCGTTCGCACGTTCTCATTGCATTTTAATGTCCGAATTCACGGGCTCGCGCCGGGCTTGATCTTTTTTGTATTTTGCATTCTCCGACTTGCCGGGGCGATAAGCGAGAGCTCCGATGCTGTTTTCGTGCTCGGTTAAGAAAATCGAGCCACGCACGGCTTTTGTGTCCTGCGCGCGTTTTATTCTCGCACACGCATATCGTCTTCGCGCGCGTTTTCCATCACGCGAGAAATATAGTCACGGCTTTCTTTCCTCCAATTTCGTTCTTTGACAATCGGCGTTTATCAAGCTTATCTTTGAACGAACCTATAAACCGAGAGATATTTGAATGCGCGTACTTCCCACTTACAGCTTGTGTAGAAGTGCTTCTCATAATGTAAGTCGGGAAATATGCAGCAGAACTCGAGAGAAATGCGCCTCGGATATAAGATGAAATCAATTTCACATTTTTACGACGTATCTCGTTTCGACTTTCAATGCTCGCGAGGCGCGATGCTTTAAAGTCAAACTCGGCTTTTTCTTTAGATTTACTCAAATTTCTTAAATATTCATTTATGATAAAAAGACCAAGAAATTGCGAGTACATGTTACTACTGCTCCCGTTTTAAAAAATTTCGAGTCATGAGATATTTTACTGCGATAAAAACTTTTGAAACCACAGATAAATAAAAATTATTAAGTTCTACACTCAGTACATATTCTATGGAAATTTCTTTGATAAGTTGGTGAGCCTTTTCCTTATTGAGCGAAACATCCAATAGTACCAAACTCACCACTAGATGGCGAGTGTCTGAATTATTGTTAATCACAAGAGGAAAGACAATTAAGTTTTAGGATTAAGTAACTGCAAACACACCCCGCATTACTGATACCATTATACAATACACTTTTTTTATGTTCAGCTCCTACAATTGGTTTCTTTTTTTAACAAACAATTTACACAAGACATATGTACAGAGCGGGTTATGTTGGTATATGAAGTAATTTAGCAAAAAGGAATATTTCTCTTTATCAATGGTTTGAGCCGAAATGATGCTATTGATAAGTTTTACATGTACGATGTTAGAACTATTGGAAGTCAATGATGAGGAGACATATGACATTTCGCCACATCACATGCGAACACACACCGCTCTCTCATAATTATTTTTTTTTTCAATTTTCTTGAAGATTGTTGGGAAACAAATGACCGTCATCTTCGTTTATCGGTACTATCGCTCGAATTTCTTCGATCGATGGACGCTAATTGATAGCGATTCGCATCATGTCTTTGACAAGATTACACTTAAACAAATCATTTCCAGTGTATTATTAACTAATAAAATTTTGACTTGATCAATATCATTTATATTATGATAAAAAAAAAAAAAAAAAATTGTACTACGTGCTCGCCGCCTTGCGGTAGGTCCACAAACTACTACTCGCATACGTCAAATATAGAGCTAACTATTTTGACATCTGTCAAGCAGTGTATATGTTTTTTTTTTTTTTTTTACATACATCATAAATAGGTTGTGAATGTTATACAATTTTCAAAAAGCTCACATAAAATTGGGACAAAAAATACATTTTTATAACGTAAATTTTCATTACAGCGTGTGAGAAGTGCTATCTCCCGCACGCCGCGCTGTGCAGGGAAATCTTAACATCGACTTCCTGTACTCGATGATGAAAAAAACTCTACGTACCTGAGGCGGTTGTCAATCTTGCACTCGTGTTCAAGATCAATCAGTGGTCGTGTCATCAGAAAACTGTGGCACCGCATCATTGACAATTCGGCATCTTCCATCGTTCATCATCGGCAGCCTAAACCAAGCGTCGTAGTATGGCAGATCAGCATAGGTAATCGGAGGTCATGGCGCCTACGCAAGGAAAATAAAGCTAAGTATTTGACTCGGAAATCAATCAAAATAAGCTCGTTGACAAATTATTCTCGTTAAAATGTAATATTGGATTACCCGCTCAGTTTCCCAGGCATAACGTTTTTTAAACGTTCTTACCACGTTGTAAACGTTCAGAAACGCAATGCAAAGGCGGACATATGAACGTTTTTTCTGAAACGTTCTAACATTTCCAATTGAACGTTCCAGTAACGTTATAAAAACGTATCGTGATATTAGGGTCACACAATTGCCTCGCGATACTAAAGAACGCACACGATCGGCATGTGGGTGAAATACACGATAAATTAAGATAAAATGTTACACGTAAATAAAAATTATTAAAATAACGTGTTGCCCACACCCGAAAATTTTGGGCACTAACGACACGCCAATTTGTAGTTCAGCCAACAAAGGCATGTGGGGTACTCACAATCGGTCTCTCTATGTACCTGCTGCGTACCGATACGCTTAAATGCACAGTGGTACACTGGTGCGTCAGTCGTTCATTGAACCTCTAACTGTACTGAAGCCCAATTTGACCACTAAAATACGATAAGTGCAACTAAGGCCATTTTTTGTACCATATTTACATCGTGCTGTTAAATTGTTGCTGTGAAGAATTCAACAATAGTTTTTGAGCAAGATTTTTCTCTCGGCCTCGTCTGACAGAAAATTTAACCGTGAGTATTAGATTTAGTTTGTTGCATTAAGTCCATTGAAAGATTAGCGTATTTTATCGTTCATCAAATAAATCGAGGTCGAGACTTGCTGCTCCTAGGACCGCGAGTAGTAATTTCTTATACTGTAGTATAGTTTGTTGAAGTGTCCACAGAGGCCACGACGTTCTAGCCCATCAAAGATCAGTTCTTGCATAGATATTGTTACGTAGCTTTCTTTCACTTCCAGTCAGTCGTTCATTGTACCTCTAACTGTACTGGAGCCCAATTTGACCACTGTAATTCGCATAGTGCAACAAACGCCATTTTTACTACCATATTTACATCGTGCTGTTAAATTGTTGCTGTGAAGGATTCAACAATAGTTTTGGAGCAAGATTTTTCTCTCGGCCACGTCTTAAGAAACATTTAATCGTAAGTATTAGATTTAGTTTGTTGCATAAAGTCGATTGAAAGAGTAGCGTGTTTTATCGTTCATCAAATAAATCGAGGTCGAGACTTACGGTTCCTAGGACCGCGAGTAGTAATTTCTTATACTGTAGTATAGTTTGTTTAAATGTCCACAGAGGTCGCGACGTAATAGCACATCAAAGATCAGTTCATGTAGACGTGGCTATGTAAAAATTTCTTTGTATTGCCAATAAAACCATATTCAATTCAATTCAATTCAGATCAGTTCTTGCATAGATATAGTTACGTAGCTTTCTTCCACTTTCAGTCAGTCGTTCATTGTACCTCTAACTGTACTGAAGCCCAATTCACCACTGTTATTCGCATAGTGCAACCAACGCCATTTTTAGTACCATATTTACATCGTGCTGTTAAATTGTTGCTGTGAAGGATTCAACAATAGTTTTCGAGCAAGATTTTTCTCTCGGCCTCGTCTGACAGAAAATTTAATCGTGAGTATTAGATTTAGTTTGTTGCATAAAGTCCATTGAAAGAGTAGCGTATTTTATCGTTCATCAAATAAATCGAGGTCGAGCCTTACGGTTCCTAGGACCGCGAGTAGTAATTTCTTATACTGTAGTATAGTTTGTTTAAGTGTCCACAGAGGTCGCGACGTACTAGCACATCAAAGATCAGTTCTTGTATACGTGGCTATGTACAAATTTCTTTGTGTTGCTAATAAAACTATATTCAATTCAATTCAATTCAGATCAGTTCTTGCATAGATATAGTTACGTAGCTTTCTTCCACTTCCAGTCAGTCGTTCATTGTACCTCTTACTGTACAGGTGCCCAATTTAACCACTGTAATTCGCATAGTGCAACCAACGCCATTTTTAGTACCATATTTACATCGTGCTGTTAAATTGTTGCTGTGAAGGATTCAACAATAGTTTTCGAGCAAGATTTTTCTTTCGGCCTCGTCTGACAGAAAATTTAATCGTGAGTATTAGATTTAGTTTGTTGCATAAAGTCCATTGAAAGAGTAGCGTATTTTATCGTTCATCAAATAAATCGCGGTCGAGACTTACGGTTCCTAGGACCGCGAGTAGTAATTTCTTATACTGTAGTATAGTTTCTTTAAGTGGCCACAGAGGTCGCGACGTACTAGCACATCAAAGATCAGTTCTTGTATACGTGGCTATGTAAAAATTTCTTTGTATTGCCAATAAAACTATATTCAATTCAATTCAGATCAGTTCTTGCATAGATATAGTTACGTAGCTTTCTTCCACTTTTAGTCAGTCGTTCATTGTACCTCTAACTGAACTGTAGCCCAATTTGACCACTGTAATTCGCATAGTGCAACCAACGCCATTTTTAGTACCATATTTACATCGTGCTGTTAAATTGTTGCTGTGAAGGATTCAACAATAGTTTTCGAGCAAGATTTTTCTTTCGGCCTCGTCTGACAGAAAATTTTATCGTGAGTATTAGATTTAGTTTGTTGCATAAAGTCCATTGAAAGAGTAGCGTATTTTATCGTTCATCAAATAAATCGAGGTCGAGACTTACGGTTCCTAGGACCGCGAGTAGTGATTTCTTATACTGTAGTATAGTTTGTTTAAGTGTCCACAGAGGTCGCGACGTACTAGCACATCAAAGATCAATTCTTGTATACGTGGCTATGTACAAATTTCTTTGTGTTGCTAATAAAACTATATTCAATTCAATTCAATTCAGATCAGTTCTTGCATATATATAGTTACGAAGCTTTCTTTCACTTCCAGTCAGTCGTTCATTGTACCTCTAACTGTACTGAAGCCCAATTTGACCACTGTAATTCGCATAGTGCAACCAACGCCATTTTTAGTACCATATTTACATGGTGCTGTTAAATTGTTGCTGTGAAGGATTCAACAATAGTTTTCGAGCAAGATTTTTCTTTCGGCCTCGTCTGACAGAAAATTTAATCGTGAGTATTAGATTTAGTTTGTTGCATAAAGTCCATTGGAAGAGTAGCGAATTTTATCGTTCTTCAAATAAATCGAGGTCGAGCCTTACGGTTCCTAGGACCGCGAGTAGTAATTCCTTATACTGTAGTATAGTTTGTTTAAGTGTCCACAGAGGCCACGACGTTCTAGCACATCAAAGATCAGTTCTTGCATAGATATTGTTACGTAGCTTTCTTTCACTTCCAGTCAGTCGTTTATTGTACCTCTAACTGTACTGGAGCCCAATTTGACCACTGTAATTCGCATAGTGCAACAAACGCCATTTTTACTACCATATTTACATCGTGCTGTTAAATTGTTGCTGTGAAGGATTTAACAATAGTTTTCGAGCAGGATTTTTCTCTCGGCCTCGTCTGACAGAAAATTTAATCGTGAGTATTACATTTAGTTTGTTGCATAAAGTCCATTGAAAGAGTAGCGAATTTTATCGTTCATCAAATAAATTGAGGTCGAGACTTACGGTTCCTAGGACCGCGAGTAGTAATTTCTTATACTGTAGTATAGTTTGTTTAAATGTCCACAGAGGTCGCGACGTACTAGCACATCAAAGATCAGTTCTTGTATACGTGGCTATGTACAAATTTCTTTGTGTTGCTAATAAAACTATATTCAATTGAATTCAATTCAGATCAGTTCTTGCATATATATAGTTACGAAGCTTTCTTTCACTTCCAGTCAGTCGTTCATTGTACCTCTAACTGTACTGAAGCCCAATTTGACCACTGTAATTCGCATAGTGCAACCAACGCCATTTTTAGTACCATATTTACATGGTGCTGTTAAATTGTTGCTGTGAAGGATTTAACAATAGTTTTCGAGCAAGATTTTTCTTTCGGCCTCGTCTTAAGAAACATTTAATCGTAAGTATCAGATTTAGTTTGTTGCATAAAGTCCATTGAAAGAGTAGCGTATTTTATCGTTCAACAAATAAATCGAGGTCGAGACTTACGGTTCCTAGGACCGCGAGTAGTAATTTCTTATACTGTAGTATAGTTTGTTTAAGTGTCCACGGAGGTCGCGACGTACTAGCACATCAAAGATCAGTTCTTGTATACGTGGCTATGTACAAATTTCTTTGTGTTGCTAATAAAACTGTATTCAATTGAATTCAATTCAGATCAGTTCTTGCATATATATAGTTACGAAGCTTTCTTTCACTTCCAGTCAGTCGTTCATTGTACCTCTAACTGTACTGAAGCCCAATTTGACCACTGTAATTCGCATAGTGCAACCAACGCCATTTTTAGTACCATATTTACATCGTGCTGTTAAATTGTTGCTGTGAAGGATTCAACAATAGTTTTCGAGCAAGATTTTTCTTTCGGCCTCGTCTGACAGAAAATTGAATCGTCAGTATTAGATTTAGTTTGTTGCATAAAGTCCATTGAAAGAGTAGCGAATTTTATCGTTCATCAGATAAATCGAGGTCGAGCCTTACGGTTCCTAGGACCGCGAGTAGTAATTTCTTATACTGTAGTATAGTTTGTTTAAATGTCCACAGAGGTCGCGACGTACTAGCACATCAAAGATCAGTTCTTGTATACGTGGCTATGTAAAAATTTCTTTGTGTTGCCAATAAAACTATATTCAATTGAATTCAATTCAGATCAGTTCTTGCATATATATAGTTACGAAGCTTTCTGTCACTTTCAGTCAGTCGTTCATTGTACCTCTAACTGTACTAAAGCCCAATTTGACCACTGTAATTCGCATAGTGCAACAAACGCCATTTTTACTACCATATTTACATCGTGCTGTTAAATTGTTGCTGTGAAGGATTTAACAATAGTTTTCGAGCAAGATTTTTCTCTCGGCCTCGTCTGACAGAAAATTTAATCGTGAGTATTACATTTAGTTTGTTGCATAAAGTCCATTGAAAGAGTAGCGAATTTTATCGTTCATCAAATAAATCGAGGTCGAGACTTACGGTTCCTAGGACCGCGAGTAGTAATTTCTTATACTGTAGTATAGTTTGTTTAAATGTCCACAGAGGTCGCGACGTACTAGCACATCAAAGATCAGTTCTTGTATACGTGGCTATGTACAAATTTCTTTGTTTTGCTAATAAAACTATATTCAATTGAATTCAATTCAGATCAGTTCTTGCATATATATAGTTACGAAGCTTTCTTTCACTTCCAGTCAGTCGTTCATTGTACCTCTAACTGTACTGAAGCCCAATTTGACCACTGTAATTCGCATAGTGCAACCAACGCCATTTTTAGTACCATATTTACATGGTGCTGTTAAATTGTTGCTGTGAAGGATTCAACAATAGTTTTGGAGCAAGATTTTTCTCTCGGCCACGTCTTAAGAAACATTTAATCGTAAGTATTAGATTTAGTTTGTTGCATAAAGTCGATTGAAAGAGTAGCGTGTTTTATCGTTCATCAAATAAATCGAGGTCGAGACCTGCTGCTCCTAGGACCGCGAGTAGTAATTTCTTATACTGTAGTATAGCTTAATATGAATCATATTTTTATTAATCATTAAAATTAGACGATGTTCACTCATGCACGAGCGCAAAGTTTACATCAGAGTTATTTGGGTGGGGATCACTAATAGGAATTAAAATCTTCAGAAAACCTTTCATTATGGACTAAGTTTTATGAAATTTTGATGAAAGTTATTAAAAAGTTTGTATGTCAAAAGGTGTTAAACACCGTTGCCAATATATTAGCAAAGAGCTTCCTCCAAAGATGGTTTTTAGTTCTTGTTAAAAATAAATAAAATAACACTGTTTTACCTGATTTTTCATTGAGAAAGAGCGAAGATTCCTCTAAGAAATTGATAGAAAGGCTTGTCTCCAGATTTTGTTATGGCCTTAGGAACAAAAAAATATGTTTGGAAAATTACATGGAAACTTAGATTTGTGTTATTTTTTTATATGATATTTTTATGATTTTTCATTAATAAATTTTTTTCTATTTCAGAACATGATGAATAGGCCACTATCTTCTTCAGATGCAATGCCACTGAAGGCATTAAAGGAGGTACGACTGAGGGAGAGGATAATTCATCTCCTTGCAATTGGCGTCCCTCGCTTAAAGTTAAGAGGAAGGATAGAGGTGGAGGGCGTAAAAGAGGGCGAAATGATGGCCTTTAACGCTTTCCTGGGTTTAGTTGTTACCAATATTCGAAATCGAAAATCTGATTTGAAGAAAGAGTTATGGAGTGAGGTCAATTTAAATTGGCCTTACTATGCAGAAAAGGAGAAGCTGCGAGCAAAAGAAAACAAAGAGTTAGTTTTTGCTCCACCTTCACCAAAGAATAGCAGTAGTGAAAGTGAAAAAACAACTAACTTGATGCGGGCCAGCTCGTCTACAGAAATAAGTGCTCCACAAAAACGTGAAGCGAGCACCGATCCAAATGCCAGTCGAATTAAAAAGCCTTGTTATGAAAGTCCAACGTGTTATTTATCAAAAAAGAACAACAGCAGTAGTGAAGATGAAGAAAATTCCGATTGTTTTTTTAAAGGGGATAATTTTATATACTGTAACCCACCCAGCCCACAGGTCATAGCGATTATGGAAATGGAGGCTCGGCGGAGGGATATGTTACTTTCTAAGCTCAAGTCGATGCCAGAAGACAAAAAAACGAAGAATAGGAAGAGTAAAATAAGGCAAAGACGGTCGATAATTTAATTGAAGGCTACGGCCATTGCCATTGCAGCCAAAGTATATTAGCGTTCCTAAAACACGTATTACTTCTACTTAGCCTGTCTGTATTAATGGATTTTAACCTGAAATCATACACCGGCTACAGTACGACAGGTTTATTTTTTTCACAAACAGTTACGCAAAAAATGCGGTGAAAATAAACTCCAATAGATCGATCAAAAAGGAAAGGCAACGAAAAATGTAAAAACTTGAACATTGAAAAAATAAATTGTAAACATAAGTTGTATATATATTTGATTTTTTGTTTTATAAATAAATAAATTATTATTCAATTTAAAAGTTATTATTACTGCGAACATTACAAATTCACGTACCGAAAGTAAACTATATATTTTACAAAAATTTTATGAACAGTTAGTAACATTATTTAATTCAATGGTAAATAATAAGAAAATCTAATATTTCAATTTCTTCTTCCCCATAAATAACATTTATAAACTTCATAGAAATTAATTGAAGAATGATTCTGACAAAAATTGGATATTAAAACGGAAAAAATATCGGATAATGACTTAATGTATAGTCTACAATTGAGTAAATTTTTGCATGCTCTGGGAAATATGACGACTGCGAACGTCTTGAATTTTATCGAGACGGTCGGGCAAGTAGAGTCATGAGTAAGTTTTTTTACATATCACTGTTAATTGTGATTGATCACATAGGATTATCATGTCACTTATCACTTTAGGTAATTGTAAATTGAATAATATTTATTAGAAATTTTAACAATCATATTAATTAATTATTTTATTAAATTATTCTATCACAAACTTTGCGGCAAACTAAAAGCTGTGCTTCCAAGATACCCAGTACAATTATGGAATCAGTATGAAGCTTGTTTGGACGGTGAACAAAAATCTAATAATTTCAGCAAAGGTTGGCATAACCGGTTTAAATTATTAGTAGGGAGAAACCACCCCGATTTATATTCATTTTTGGTGGAGATGAAAAAGGAACAATGCTATACAGAAATATCTGTTGCTGAGCTGAGTCTTGGAAGGGCTTTAAAATCCAAAAAAGAAATGGCGTGAGACTCAAGACTGCATTGTTTCAATTGTGCTTTAGTAACACCAATACAAAGAAGATGATAATGTTTTAAATTATTTGAAGCACCTCAGTCACAGCATTGTTGTATTATCTTTTTAATAAATACTTTATACTTTATTTTCAATATATTTTTAGAGATTTCGATTTTCGGAAATTTTATTTAGGAACGGCATATTTAGAGAATAATTTTTAGGAAAATTGTCTCGTAGGAAAAGAAATTCGGAAAATGTACGGTAATCGTGAGACCGCGTTTTGCGTGAGAGCTCTTTTTCGTCGGGGATTTTTCCTTTTATTATTCGTATTTAGTTTATACTACATTTTTTAGGAAACTATGAATACACTACTATTTTGGTCACTTTTTAGGAGGAATCGATTTACCGAATCAAAATTATCGTATCTTTTATAGATTTCAGTAATAACGTTAGGTTATTTTCGCGGGTCCCGAAAATCGTGATTCTCGCGTATATGAGGAGCGCGGAGTGACGCTGCTCTCGTCTGCTATACTTTTCATTCGGAGCGCGACACGCGCTCCTTGATGTTCTTGTTCAGGCAAAGCCGATATCATAAAAATACTATTATAAAGAGCTGACAAAAATCTGTCGAAATGCATAAGCGTAATATTTTTCCAAACCTACATGCACCGAATACAAGTTAAAAATAGTAATTTACTATACAAGTGCCATGAGTAACACTTTTTGGTAACACTTTTGGCACTTCTTGATATGCACACATCTACATACGCAGGCTTAACGATACCTATTCGGCTTTGGCCAAGCATCTGCCGATACAATCTCAAATTTCGCCTATATGCATATATGCAACTGACGATACGTTCGTACTAAACGATACAAGCCGGAATGTTACCGCACTCGAGGCCGTCGCCTTCGCTTCGAGCAAATATTAATCCTAGACCCGTCGCCGAGCTGCTTTGACGGCAAGGAACCTCGCATTAATTGGAACTGAAGATCGTAAGTGAGCGAAGCCGTCATCCAGGAGAAGTAGGATATGCAGGCCCGCTTAGGCGAGCTCGCCGTGACTGAAGATCGTCTTCAAGCCCTTGATCTGCTCCTTCAGCGCCGCGCCGCTGGGCTGTCGGCTTTCGCTTCGATGTTCTCATTAGATTTACTCAAATTTCTTAAATATTCTTTTATGATAAAAAGACCAAGAAATTGCGAGTACATGCTACTTTTGCTCCTGGTTTCAGAAATTTCTAGTCATGAAATATTTTACTGCGATGAAAACTTTTGAAATCAAAGATAAATACAAATTATATTTACAGTGCTACGCTCAATACATATTACACGAAAATTTCTCTGATACACCGATGAGCCTCCTCCTTCTTGAAGAAAACATCAAATAGTACCTAACTTACCGCTAGATGGCGAGTGTCTGAATTATTGTTAATCGCAAGAGGAAAGGCAAAGTTTTAAGATTAAGTAACAGCTCATTTACTCCATCAGGGCTAATGAATAAATGTCTGCTTTATAGTTGTATTTTTTGTATTCATTTGACACCTCTGGTGCCTTAAGGTTTGGTTCCAGATGCATTTTCAAAAGTTACGGCCAATCCAAAGTCTGGTAATATTATTTTATCATCCTCTGACAGTAAAATATTCTCGGGCTGAAATAAAAAAAATTGATTATCACAGACTTATGGAAACTAGCATCGAAACTGAAGATCGTGTGTTCTCAAAGAATAATACAAACGCAATGTTTAACGCGCATTTGATCAACCAGTACGATAAATTTTTCGATTCTACCCCATAATAAATCCGTAATATTTCATTTCGTCAATGAGATAGCCTCGATCATAGTGCCACGCGCGTGCTGGGCTCCGAATGAAACAGCAATACAATAATAAGAAAGTCTCTTTCTCTCTCTCTCTCTCAGCTTTGCTCGAAGTCGAGGGTAATAAATAAAAGTCGAGGAGTATAAAACGCGACTCGCGAAAGTAAGAATAAAAGTTACGAGCATCGGAAGTCGAAGTCGGAAGGTGTAGCGCGCAGCGCAGCTGCACGGACGAGAAAAACTCATAACTCTGATTTTCCGCTAATGTTCTTATATACAAACGGACGCGCCATGCTGCGAGCCGTACTTGTATATACGTACGCGCCCCCCCGAACTCCCGCAGGTCTCGAAGAATCTCAAAGGAGATCCTTTGCGATGGAGGCTATATATAGGCCAAGGTATAACGCGCGCAACACGTTTGACGTTTCTCGAAGTGGAGAGTCGGTCGGTCGGGTCGGTAAGTGGCTATTCTCGGGGCGCGCGCCGTCATCCCTTAATTCTCGAGACCGGGCGATGCCGCATTCCGAACGCGTCCTGCCGACAAATCATGCGATGACGAGTATATATATATAGGTAGAGGAGTTGCACCTTATAAGCCGGAAGCGGGGGAAATTTCGCGATCGCGCACACACACGGTGAACTCAAAAAAAAAAGTAGAAGCGGGCGATGAAAAAGTTTGGCCCCGCTTCGACAGGGGGATAACGAGTTTATATCCTACGTTGCGTGGAATGTAGGTTAGTAAAGCGTTAATACGCCGCGAGGACAACTTTTTAACGAGAGAAAATTGTACAAATATGTTACGAAGTTCGACGAGAATCGAACACTTATCTCGCATCCAGGACTCCATTATCAAACGCTAAACTCGGAACTTTATCCCACGCTTTATTATCGTTCGAATCGTTATGATGTTTACGGATGCGATACATGTTTGCCTCCCGGTATCCTCTCACTCTCTCTCTCTGTCGGATCCCTCTCACGACTGAATTTTCCTTCGTTTCTTTGCGTTTTAACACCACCGCCGCCGCCACATCCAACTGGAGAACAAGTTTACTCGTTTACGAGCTCTCTGCTCTCTCTTTTTTTTTGTATCAACTTGGCACTCTGGCGATAAAACGTTTAAAGAGCCTCGAGGGCCATGTATGTATGTGCTTTTACCATTTTGCCGCTCGCGAGCGATATCTCCCTTTCGGTATACCCTTTTTTCATGTCGGATGCGGCTCTTTTTTTTTTTTTTTATTGTTCAGAATTACTCTCGGCCTGTTTCAAATATTTTTTTTGATACAAAACGCATTCGTATGAAACGCTAATTGCTTTTAGAATATGTAGAAAAAAAGCAACCAATACTTTGTGTCCATAACAAACTGCAACATTCGTAAATCAATTACCGCACTCTCCTGTAGCCGCGATATTCCCGTATATTTTCCAGCTTTCTAGACATGTACACAAGTAAACACGGCAGTGAAATTTGCCACCGATGCGCACGGCTCGTCGCGCGTCAATCGAACTGCCAGATCCCGCGTGCGCGTATGCGTGTCGCGCAATACACCGGGGGCGCGGAAAAAAGAAAAAAGGATACATCACGCAGCGATAAGACTGCGATAGCGTACGCGTAATCGAACGCGCGGAGATAGCAAAATATCGTCGTGCGACATGCGAATGGTTAAAATGTATCTAAAAATCGTCCGTTGAGCTGCGTGCGTACGCGCAACCACTCGAGAGTTGCTTGACTCGCGGGCGAAATTAAATCGTGAATAATAAGGTATTAACTCGTGCGGCGTGTTTAAGAATACTGTAGCCCCGAGTAACAGAAGTTGAAATTAAATTTCTGCGCGCGGCGAGATACAAAAAGTCTGGAAAAAGAAAAATCAAATTAAAACTGACTCTCTCTCCCTCTCTCTTTGGGAAGCGTATACAATTGTGAATATTCATGAGGATCTTTGGTGGGGATATGAAAGCTCGCGAGAAAGAAGAGAAAAGAGAGAGAGAGAAAAAAAATAGTAACAATAATGTGTGTCGGTGGCAAGCCTCGCAGTCGAAAGAGAGAGAGAGAAAGAGAGAAGCTCCATGCAAACAATGAAGACAGCTCTTCTGCCGCTGTGGAGTCGGGGCGCTAATTTGAAAAAAGGCAATTCCGCCTTTCAACGGCAACTGCAGTATGTTTGCGGCCGCAAAAGAGTATCATCGGGCTTTTTTCTTAATTGAAAAACTCGATTCTCGACGCGCGCGTTTTCTCGGCGGGGGGCAAGCGCGAGCCAAGGAAAAGATGCAAAAGTGTATATATAGAGAAGAGGCCACGAGGGACTGCTCCTGCATAGGGAAAATGCTTGGCCTCTCAGTCGACCGAGCTCGACAGAACGAAATTATTATGCGTCTGCGGCGCGCCGATGCCCTCGAAACGATCATCATACATATAAGTGGATCGCACGAGCAGCGGCGCTGGCGGCGGAGGTCGTATATGTAAACGAGCTCTACTCCGTGCGAGACTCGAGGTAGAGAAGAAAATGCGAATTTTTTTTTTTTTTCGAGATAATCCAAGCTAGTGAAACCGAGGTCATTATTCATTCATTCGGTCGAAATCAGCAGAATTGTAATTGTTGTGTAAAAAGAGCTTAATTCGGCGGCGTCGAGGGACGATGATAATTCATTTAACGACTTTCCACGCGCGCGCGCGCACCCACTACCGCTGCCTAGCTATATAAATATAAACGTTAGAACGACGACGACTACGTAACTTTTTTTTCGGTTAAAAATGCAAGCTTTGGAAATGGATGTAGAAAAAAAGAAGAAGGGAACGATCTAGAATAAAAGATTCAACCCGTTCCATGCGAGCTCCATATATTTTCGCTGTGGTGTAGGGAGCTTGTTCCCTGCTGCTGCTGCTACCGAACTGCCGCGCCACGCGTATTTTTCATGCAAGTCAAAAATAGCACTTCAGTTCTCTCTCTCTCTCTCTCCGTAGATTTGAATCCCACGAATGGATGTACATGCAAATCGAAGCTAGCTACATGGCTATACGGTATACGTACGAAAAAGCACGAGAGTCGCGCGACAGAGTTCAGGTTTGCTTAATCAATTTTTGTGTTGCAGCTGCTATGTAGTTTTGCATTATATTGTACACCAGCTACCGATTCAATTAGTCAAATGCGTGTGACAGAGCGAGGGTACGTGCCTGCAGTAAAACTTTTTTTTTTTTGTTACTCCCTTGCTCTATTGTTGTTTTGTTGAAAAAAAAAGAAGAAAAACAATCCGTTTGACGAGCTTCAATTTTCTATGGCATCGAGAGAGGAGTGGCAAACAAAAACTGGTGTCAATTTTTTTTTCTCGGTCATAATTTGAATACCACGAGAGTAGTCGAGTATTATTAGTCAAAGCAATATTTGAATGTTGAAAAAAACACCCGCGGGAAAATTGTTCAAGAGACGCGAAAATAGCTAGCCCCCGAAGCGCGCGTAATAAAACGTCGAAAATTGATTCCATCGCGGTTTTATGCTCGGTAAGAAAATCCCGACGCAAAATTTTCTCTCGCTACAAACTTTATTTCGATCGCTCATGTATCGTATATTGTATAAAGTCGCTTGCACACGATACATCCGCCTTATTCAGCTGTCGGGTACTGTGTATATATGGATTCGTCCGATTCTCTCGTTGTAGGGAGGTTTCAGGAAAAACTTCGAATTGATCGATCGCATACAAGCGTTATTGTGCCGCGACGTTATGGATCCAATTTTAACCATTTCGTATAAGGATTACGTACTCGTCGGTAGATTTTTTTTCGCTCGCAATAGAGTTCGATTTTTTTTAGAGCTCGCAAAAAGAGGTTCGTATATGTGCCATTGATGAATTACTGATCAATCATGCTCTCCATTCATTTTTTGACGGCGGATATACATTCATACACCGACCCCCACGATTATTCAGTGCAGCATTGGTGAATTTGTTAACAACCGAGACTCGCCGTATAGGGGCTCGATAAACATTATAATTTATCGACGATCCTATACGCGTGTATTTATATTTATTTTTCGTTCGGTAACGATCTACTAACTTCATATAGTACGCGTGCCGCGCATAAATCGATATACACTACTACTACTACTACTATCTACTATCTACCCACATTTGCGCGGGCTTAATGCATTCGTATCATATGTGCATGTATCATACCCTCCCCACATCAAAGCGTATGCGTGTGTATGTGTATAACTATGCGCGCAACCGATGGAATCGAATGTTTGCCCGATGATGTGTATGATTATGTATCACACACACACGTATGCACGAAACTGTCTCGGCCTATATATGTGTACATTGCATGTATATATTAGTTATATGTGTATGGAGCGCGTGCAGACTATACGTTGTTGATGTTATTAAGGAGCGTTTGATTTCTCCGCACGAGCAAAGACAAACCCGGTCGCTGTACACCAGCATCCGTAGTTATATGCCTCGCAATCGAATCGCAATGTAAATGTTGCTTCGTATCTCTGGTTCTGTCTCTCTCTCTCTCTCTCTCTCTCTCTCTCTCTCTGCAGTGGGTGGTAATCAATTTCGGTCGAATAAATACAAACTCTATGTTGCAGCATTATAATCCAGGAGTCATTTAGAGAAATAAATTAAACGTGTGCAGCAGTGGCGGTTTATGAAGCATGCCGATCATGCCATGGCGTGGAGGATGTCCAATTTTGAAATGAATATTGAAATTTTTTATTATACGCGGTTATAATAAGCATCTATTTATTTGATATTTTTTTTTTTTTGCGAACTCGAAGTTGTGTGTTCGAAATTTTTTGAGAGTACTTGATTTTTGAAGTCCAAAAAATTTCTCGGATGAATCGTCGCTTACAATTAATTTAAATTGTTTCAAATATTTTAAGTATGAATAGATGAATCGATAATTATGAATTGTAAACAATATGATCATACACGATTTGGACCTTGCCCCTCGACACACTTTTCATATTTATTGGGAAAATAAATTAGTTTCAATATTACCTTTCCCGACGAAGCAAGCAATTATACAAAAAGGTAACTCATTGAATTTCCGTGGCACCAAATAAAAGGATCAATGGTTTACCGTAGGCACCAAAATGGATAAAAGGGAAGAAAAATCGTCTCGTGAAGAAGTTGTCTCGGAAAATAATTCAAGTGAACAGGACATTGTTGTTTCAGACCTCAAACAAAACATTGATAATATGTGTCAGGAGCCATTTACACATTTGGAATCCAGCATGATAACAAATCGTAACACAATTCACAATGGACAAAAAGATTACTCGTGCGACAATTAGTGTCAGAAGACATTTGAGTTCCGAAGTCATTTAAGTAGACATCAAGTATCAGAACACAAAAGCCGCAAAAAATTTACATGCTTTTATAAATCCAAAAACTTATATTAAAATCGTTCGAAAAGCGGGAACGTCGAACGAAATTTTTCATGGAGGTGGCACTTTTGCCATTCCGCCGCTGGCTTCAAGGCAATATAACATTGCGTTAATATTGTTTTGTAAAAAAAAAAAAAAAATCGATACTTTTTGCTTATAAGTAATAGCTATTGATGTGCCTTGTACGCGCACGTATAGTCTACGTGCTGTATGTGCTATATACACACAGTAGCATATTGAAAAGGAGAAATAATTTCGCGTCGCTGGTTTCGATTTCAATATTGCTGCGAGGCGCGGCGGTGCACTGCTATAGCACTCCCTTTTCCAGAAACATATTTTTTTCATATATATCTATAGATACGCGTATATATATGCGCTATCTGATATTGCGCTAGTCGTATTTTTCTCATGGTTTCCATCGCTCGAGCTCGTCGGCTCATCTGGTCTGGAATCATTGGGTTTTCTATACCGTATGTACGCACGCGGAGAGAAATAACTAAAAAATATAAACATAGGTCGATTCGATAGAAAAACTAATATCCCAAAAATGTTGGTTAAATCGTACGAGAGCTTTAGTCTCGAGCGTTTAGTACTTTTGGCAGTTATGCGCCGTCGTATCGAGTAACACACTTTTGTAAATGAATAAAAATCTTCGAGTTCGATGTGTATTGTGTAGCTAATGCAGTTTGAGACACGGGCAATATGGCCTTTTAGTTATCATCGAGCGCAGTAGCAATGGGTATAGTACGTACTCGATATACAACTATACAGATCGAAAAAAAAGTTTCGATTCAACTTTCGTTTCGATGCACGACCAAGCGATTGAAGAAAAAAAAAGGAAGCCAGGGGTTGGGGCGAACGAAAAACGCTCCCGGAGTTTCTCGATCGTTTTGCTTTAGCCGTTCTATTCAGTCTATTCTTGGTGGCCGTGTGTGCCGCTCTTACGCTACGATCGACGTTACAATTGTAAAGACGCTTTTCGTAGATTGTATTGCATTGTTCGTTATGTAGGGCGTCGATGGCTCATAAGGAGTTTTTCGTCAAACGACGATCGATTAAATCTCGTTACAAGACCCGAGTAGAAAGTTCTTTGATATAAAAGAGCCATTGGAAGTGGACATGCACGAACTCAAAGGGCAAAATTTGTTCTAACAATTTACGATGCTCCGAGCTATTTTTTGCCATTCGATGGTCATTATTTTATAATATAAAACTCGAAAAAACTACTATTTAAACATATTTTCAATTGTTATTTTGAATTTTCGACAAATTGATTGTGAAACGTCAATTACATGGGATTTGTCAGTTTTAATTCAATAATATCATTTTTAACTGTGCTCAAAAGCAAATCTAATTGAGTAGCAATGGCTATGAATAGCGAGCCGTTCTATCATCTTTTGCCATTTTGCTATTTTACTTTGACTTATACAATTCTGTTTACTTTGCCACTTGCGGATTTAAAAATAAAGGTAATCGCCATCTACTGGTGGAGGATTAAAGTGCTAAAATCTCATTTAGAGACTAGAAATTTAGAGTTAAGAAATAAATGAATTGCCACTTACAGATAATTTAAAATTCAATAAATATTTTTTAAATAATTAGAGTATTAAAAATGACAAAAACAAGTCAATCAATGGTAAGAAGCTTAAATAGTAATTTTTTGGTAATTAGCCCATTATCGATATTCAGCACTTCTACCAGAATAGAAGCTCAGAAATATAATACTATCGTTTTGAACGAGCTCATTATACATATTTGGACCCATATGTATATATGTGTCAAAATAATACTTTTTTAAATTTCCGTCCACACTCATGTCAGAAGCAATTAAAAAATCTGAAAAATTCACAAGAATACTTTTCAATAATCCAAACAACCTTGAATTTTTTCAGATTTTTTGATTGCTTCAGGCCTTCAGAAAAAACCATTGAAAATTTTGAAAATTCATATATACCACATAGGTACATAGGTATTAAACTTAATGTTACATTTTTTTCAGATCGTTACTCGGTTCCAGCTACCCACATAGCATGAAAGCTTCCCGTGAAATCTTTCAAGAAAGCTTCCCATGAAAGATTCCAAAAAGTTTTCTGAAAGATGGTTTCATGGAAACATAAGTAAACGTTTCCTGAAAGGTTAATTCGAAAGTTTCAGTGAAACTTTCAAAAAGCTTCCTAGATACTTTCGAACAAGTTTTTAGGTTCATGAATCGCCAACAGGTGGCGTATACATAAATTTATCGAACTCACAAGTGGGTAACAGGAATTTTTTATACAAGTACTAGCTCCTTGAGTGCGAATTTTTAACTATCGAGGTCTCCAGGAAGATTTTCTAAATTTTCTTTTGAAGAATACTCAGTTATTCGAGGAGGTGTTCATCCCCGAACTTTAAAATAAATTAATTTTTTCGTTTTTTTTAATTACTATGAGCTTATGCTATGTGGGAGATGATGAGCACAAGTTGGTTGTGATGTCCCAAGTTGAAAGAGCGTGGTTTGAAGGATCATTATGATCCTTCAAAAGAGTTTAAGAGACTGGGCATCGAAGACTTTATGCGCCAGATCTCGCGACACCTCAAGTTCTTAAAAAGTTGGCACATCACAAACTTGGCCGAGTTTTACTCTGCGTACAAGCATCGAGTACCAAAGTTATCTCGTCTCATAATTAATATAAATTTTATGGGTTTTATCAATACACTGTTCACTCGATAAAATAATTACTCGTTGGCTCGTACTTATGCCGAGAACTCGCCTGATTTTACCGCGCGTGCCACTCTCTCCAACGCCCTCTAGCGATGGCGATCTCAAACACCTTCAAATAAAAAATCTGAAAAATGTTGAGATTATGTATTTTGACGAAAAAAAAAAGAAAAAAAATTTTCCAGATTTTTTGAGGCTTCATACCGTCCTAAAAAATTATTTTCATGATAAAAAGCGGTTTTCAGCCCTAGGCTTCATCGGCATGAATGAACCGTGCATTAAGACGATCAACGCACACTCAATGAATAAATAATATTAATAATAATATATCGCAACAATTTTATCGATTGCACATAATGGCTCGGATTGTTGCAATCCATGTATATTTACGTCTCACATGCATATAGCACAGACACGCACACACACACACACACACACACACACACACACACACACACTTATACACACACATTAAAGACAAACTTTGACTATTAAGCAGAGTGATTAATCGATTGTTTGCTATTTTGGACCAGCTCTCGTTGTTTTCTCTTCGCAATCTCGCGCGCCCGCGTCTCGTTGTATGCAATAATAACAACGAGCGATCGGTAGGTATCGATACGAAAATAGCACACCGTACATACACGTATAAATGTGTCCCTTTTTCTTTCAATGTATACGATTGCAATGCGCGTACAACAGCAGCTTCGCCGGTTTATCAGCGCGGATTTATTACAGAGAAAGAGAGTTTCGTTTGATCTCGCGTTTACGCGCGTCGTATATCTCTGTATGCAATCGTGCATGCATCGGAGCTAAACGAAACGCAACGAATACAGTAACGCGTACATAATACTCGCAGCCACTCCTAAAGGTACATTGAACTTTTGGCTCGTTAATTTTTCGAGCTTTACAAATCCATAAAAGCGTGGCACGCGCGCGCGCGAGAGTGTATACAATAATGCACGAGGACAATCGGCAAAAGCAAACAATAACTTCCTCTCTTTGCCAATTGCCCTCTGTTTCGCGTTAATTATTATCTACGCTGATCTCTCTCTCTCTCTCTTCCTTTCTCTCTGTACATTATAACTATGTACACGAGCGCGCAACTGCTTACACGCAGTTTGCCTCGAATATATTTACTGCCACGAGCTGCGTATAAGGCTGAGCATATAGATGTGCATGTATACGCGTGCCGGCACAATGACAGTTTATTAAGCGCAGAATCACCGTAAAATTGGCTAGTTAACAAGCCCCCGCAAGTAGGTAAATTTACGAGCGACAATAGGCCGAGAGAGAGTTGCTCATTCGAGCTTATTCGTGTAAGTATACGCAATTACGATTTTCGGATCAAAGAACAATTCGATATCAAGTATATAGCTACTGCAAACGGGGACGCGTGCGTTGCTGCACTGCGCTGCATATATCGCGAGAGACTCGAGCGACGTCAAGATCGTCCCTGCTAAATGAACTCGCGCGAGCTCGATGCACAAACGCGCGACGATGCGTGGGTGCACGCGACGTATTTAGTGCCGTGTAGTATCGTCCTATCCTCGGCAGCGAGCCTCGGATGACTCGACGGGGCGTTCGATCGCTCCCGATGAATCGAGCTCGCGCGAGAGAGATCGCGGCCGAAGCACTTTCGAGTGGTATACCGGTACACTATGCGAGGCTCGCGCCGCCGGCGGCACTCGGCGATTGATTGGTGTGTGCATACGTATGTACATATACACGGCGTTGATACGCACAAACACGTGCTCGACTCGACTGTGTGTATATAGAGAGCTCGAGCGCAACCTGTATTCAGTGGGATAGATGTCAAAGGAGCCCGCAGGTGTACGCACGGAAACGACGCGCCTGTCTCTATGTATATTGTATACGCGCAGTCATTGCGTACGCGTCTGCATTCATTGCTTTGGAGGAATGCGCAGGATCGAAGTTCGAACTATCAATTCGCTCTGCGCTTTACGCTACTATATCCTCTGCGGGTGATCCCCGATGCGCTTGATTGATTGCAACTGCAGACAGTGCGGAGCTTTATGGAGCATGTCAATCGTGCCATGATGGCGTGGGACGGTAATTACTCGATGTTTTTCGTGCGAACTCGAAGCTGTGTGTTAGAAGTTTCAAGGTAGAAGTCAAAAAATACCTCGAAGAAATCATCACCGAGTTAGAAGTTTAAATTGTTTCAAATATTGTTTGAATAATGTATAAACAAAACGTGTATGGCGCTGTGCAGCTCTCGTGCGGCAGCTCGCGGGGAAGAGAAAAGGTTGGACTTCTAAGAAGCTCTTCGGTTGACATGTGCGAAGTACTATAGCAGTGGTGCGTACGTTACCTACTTTTCGTTCTCGTCTCTCGATTCCTCCTTTTTCTTCTTCATCTTTTTTCTTTTCTTTTTTTTAATATTGAAACAAGCTTGACGTTTCACGTTTAGCCGAACTACGCGCTAACTCCATAATTATCTTTTTTATGTAAAACTACAATAGTTCGGAATAGCAGTCGCTTGTAAAGAGATATCCCACGGCTATTCAGAAAAATGCTATATATTCCTGGAGCAATCCAACGATGCATATGTATAGAAACATTATTTCTACTAATTGTCTGTCAAGCTCGATCTCACGAGCACTCTATGTTTTTACTCCTTTATGTTTTATGTTTTAATCAGGTACACATGGGTCGAATACTTTGGCCGATAATTCGACGCTTATATCTCGATTGTTTCAATATGATGAACACAAAATAGCGAGTTTCTTCGTTCTTTGATGCTTCTATTTATAAGGACAAAAATATTATGCAGAAATAGTGCACGTGTAATATGAAATCCACGCTATAGGCCTATGTATTAGTATACTTGTATAACCTGTATACGAATGGAAAAACGGAGTGAGTATGACGCGTCGGAGAGAACGATAAATGGATTGGTCCCTTAGCACGCTAAAAGTTGCACACACATACACATGATGCTGACCGAAATGGTTCGATCTAACTATCTACGTAGTAGAGGCTTTGGGAGCTTGATTGTTCCCCAAAGCTGCAGCCTCAAGTTTTTATTTTTTTGCCTACATATAGGTACGTACATAACACAAGCGTACACAGCGGTGCGTTACAATCAAGCCAAGTAATGGATTGGAAATCCCACCATATTCTAGCTCCTCGTTTTTACCCCCTTTTTTTATCGTCTCTTTCGCGCGTCGCGAGTCGAGCGAGCATTTCAGCCCGTCTCTCTCTTTTTTGTTTGTTTTTCAATTTCATTCGTAACTGGATACGCGAGCGCGCGTACGAGCGTCGATGCTTGGAAACGATAAATATGTGTAATAGATTGAACGATGGGTCTTGCAAACTCGAGACTGGACTTTTTTTATCGCGCTCGTATGTAGCTTCGGCGAAAAGTGCGGATAAACGATCGCGAGCACGTCAGTTCAAAAGCTTCGATATGTAGTTTGGTTTTTTTTTCTCTACTTCTCAATAAACAAAAAACTTTCGATCGAATCGAAAAATCGATTCAGTTCATTAAAATACGTTTAGTTACAAAGATGGTTAACGCTACACATTTAGGTATACTTTAGTTGGTCGAACCTAACAACGCATGCGTAGGGGGATCACGTTTCTTATACTCTTTTCATTTCTCCCACTGCCACGTGTTAAGTGTTCTATTATACGACTCCGCAGTGTAAACTAAAAGTTAACGGGGTGCCGATTGAAAAAATTAATGTTTAAACACAAAAAATGGCGGTCGAAACGCGAAAAAATGAATGAAACTTCTAGAATTTTTCTCGAAAACGAAGGGCTTGAGAAAAAAGAGTATTTTTTAATTTTATTTTCTTCTATGTAAACCCCGTTAACTTTTATTTTAGATATCGAGAACGTGATATTTGTACGAAACCCCTGAGATTTCAAATAGTTTCCATTTAGAAATTCGAAAAATACAAAAATATTTTCTTTTTAAATCGATTTTTTTTATAAAATCAAGATAACTTTGGACCTGATTATTTTGTCGAAAATCGTAGATCAAATTCTGAAAGGGCATTAAATTTTACATTGAAATTAGTTACTCGCATATTTTTTAACCCCATTTTCGTCAAAAATATAGTGGCTGAATAAAGGATCAGAAAAACGTCCTCTTGGGACTTAATCGGTTAAGCTAAGAGTTCGAAAAAAAATTAATACGAAAATTAGGGCACATCCCGTTAAAAATGAATTTTTCTCATTCTTTATAAAAAATATTGAATGAAAAAAAGCCCATTACTCCTTTTCATGCATAGCCTTTTTTGGGATTTTAGTTTTTTTATTTTTATCGTGTATAGTGTATACTTTGATGTACGCGATATAGTTAGACGTGTCACCGCTAAGTGGCACAAAGCAGAGTGTATTTCACGTAGATAAAGTTGTAAAGTTGAACAGTTAATACAATCAATTGATACGCACGACAGCTTGATGTTTGCAATCTCAAGCAAGTATTTGCAAAGAATTTTCTTGTCATATTACCATCGTAGGTGTTGCCTACTCCCTGAGTTGGTGTATCCATAAGGATTCCTAATTTTTTTCGAAAGCTCCTCTGAATTAATTTTTTTGCGATTGTTAAATACTTTCTGAACCACCGGACTTTACGAAACATGAATTAAAGAAGTAATATTTAATTGAATTAATAAAATGTAGCAGTTGAACGTCCTTTCCAACGCTTCATCTTCCTGAGATACGAGATATTCATAAATGCCTCCGTAAATCGAATTTGTGCATTAAAAATCGAAAAGTCATAATTTATTGAGTAATTTTTCAGTGGATACTCACACATTTCTTTAAAATTCCAGGAATATTGCCGTCATTGTTTATTGGAATAGGGGCCCTTGTGATTGGCACTTGTGTCCAAAACGGAGCAACGCCAGCATCAGCTAAAATTGCGCGTTGAAAAGGCATGTTCATATTTAATATGTTTCTTCATACCGGAATCGCATTACCGAGTCTCGCAAGTCCATTTACGACGGATTCAACTCTTCGTCGTATTCTTCTGCGTCTATTTCCTGTAAACAAGAATACGAATGAATACTCATTGTTAGTCAAGAAGAAATTATGTTGATCAATATTACCATTATTCCTGATGGGGCTACATTTTGTTCCATACGAGGAGGGCCGGGCACAATTTCGTTGGCACCATTTCGGAGGAGTCTTGGCATCATTCTTATCCGTTCATTGGTAACAAAGTTCAAAAGTAAGTCATAGTCGAATTTTGGATCGTTTACGCAGTACTAAGGAAGAGCAGTAACCAGTTGAGCTTCAAGATACATTACTTCGTCGACGTTTCGTTGTACAATATTATCGAAGTGAGCATTAAAGTAATCCCAAATTAAATTTGCTCCGATAAAGTTCAGTTGTTGAACGGTGATGCTGCCCATGTAATATAATCTTTAAACTGAAACAATAATGAAGATCATGAAAATTAATTATTTTTAAAGATAAATTAAATAATATGTTTACGAAATGATATGCTCACCCCTTGATAGCTGATAATTCGTAAAAATTTTTTTATTTTTAGACTACCTCCTAACGCTTAATTCTCGTTCTAGCGTCGCAATGTCGATCCAATTGAAGAATTGTAATTTCAGAATTTTTCCAATCCATCTCCAAAAAGGTGAATCCTCACTCGATGATGTAAAGTGCTATGGTAGGATTCAACGGCATTATTAGTTCTATCTTCAATTCCGAACACGCTAAAGTTAATGGGTTGAACGCGGCCGAACCAGAATCTCCTGAAATAGTCTATGAAGCCTTGCATCCGGTTGATGAGGGCATGTGAAGCATCTTGTACCTAAACTTCAAATTGTACATCAATTGCTGTATCTGGTAAAAATGATAACGCTCCACACATGCCCACGAATGTGTTTGCTTCTTCGTTATTTTTAACATAATCTATCAAGTCAAGTCTTCTTAACCCTTTAACGCCTGAAATGACCATTTTCGGACAACATTTATAGCGATGAATTACACCGACTAAAAATTGTTTGAAAAACTTTTCAGACATCATTTCTCTAGTAAAATTTAATGTACTTTTCGAATCCGGTGTCAGAATTTAAAAAAATTATTTAATAAAAAGTTATAAACAATTTTGTAAAAAAAAAACATAAAATTTCGAGAAAAAAATCTCGTTTAACTCAAATTTCAACACGGAAAGAAGGTTCGCTCGTGTGTCTCACGCATATAAATTTGGTCAATGGCATGTATACTTTATTGTAACATAGTCATAATGACGAAATTCAAAATGGCGATCATAAATTCGGCTCTCGAAAACCTGTATGTCATAAAATGATTTCGACAATTTTTAACTCGATAACCATCCATTTTACGAGAATAAGTTAAAGTAAAATAATTAACTTACCTATGATTACCTATGATATTAATGAAATCAGAAACTTTTTGACAAGTACACAAGCAAACCAAGATATTATATAAAATTAGAAGCAACTGAGATTTTAAATAATCCTTTAGTGGTAATTCTTTTTTTCAAAAAGATTATTAGAAGCAAGTATGTCGGTTTGGATCCTACAGTAAGAATTAAACTTACCTATGTTTACCTATGAACCTATGATTACCTATGATGTTAATGAAATCAGAAACTTTTTGACAAGTACACAAGCAAACCAAGATATTATATAAAANTGTGTTCTAAAACAATTTATAAGGGGGAAACCAATTCGTTTTGGTATCAAGCTTTGGGCTTTTTTTACGAGAATAAGTTATAGAACAAAAAGTGTTTAAAATTGATCAAAGAACACGCCTGAGCTGTCTCTGACAGATTTGAATACTTTTCTGGGTGTTGTCATTTTCTCAACATATAATACAAAGACCATCTCAACGAGACTATTGGTCAAATGATCCATTTTTGAATAGTGATGTAGTTCGCAACTCCATAAGTAGAAATGAGTTTGAAAATATAAAAAAATTTTTGAAATGTTTGTAGTTGAATGACAAAAATGAATCAAAGTTTGGCGTGTTCCAGCAATTACAGATATTTTGAACAAAAACATCAAGAAGTTTGGTTATTTTTGCACAGCATATTCTATTGATGAAATGATGGTCAAGTACTATGGTACATGTGTTCTAAAACAATTTATAAGGGGGAAACCAATTCGTTTTGGTATCAAGCTTTGGGCTTTTTTTACGAGAATAAGTTATAGAACAAAAAGTGTTTAAAATTGATCAAAGAACACGCCTGAGCTGTCTCTGACAGATTTGAATACTTTTCTGGGTGTTGTCATTTTCTCAACATATAATACAAAGACCATCTCAACGAGACTATTGGTCAAATGATCCATTTTTGAATAGTGATGTAGTTCGCAACTCCATAAGTAGAAATGAGTTTGAAAATATAAAAAAATTTTTGAAATGTTTGTAGTTGAATGACAAAAATGAATCAAAGTTTGGCGTGTTCCAGCAATTACAGATATTTTGAACAAAAACATCAAGAAGTTTGGTTATTTTTGCACAGCATATTCTATTGATGAAATGATGGTCAAGTACTATGGTACATGTGTTCTAAAACAATTTATAAGGGGGAAACCAATTCGTTTTGGTATCAAGCTTTGGGCTTTTTTTACGAGAATAAGTTATAGAACAAAAAGTGTTTAAAATTGATCAAAGAACACGCCTGAGCTGTCTCTGACAGATTTGAATACTTTTCTGGGTGTTGTCATTTTCTCAACATATAATACAAAGACCATCTCAACGAGACTATTGGTCAAATGATCCATTTTTGAATAGTGATGTAGTTCGCAACTCCATAAGTAGAAATGAGTTTGAAAATATAAAAAAATTTTTGAAATGTTTGTAGTTGAATGACAAAAATGAATCAAAGTTTGGCGTGTTCCAGCAATTACAGATATTTTGAACAAAAACATCAAGAAGTTTGGTTATTTTTGCACAGCATATTCTATTGATGAAATGATGGTCAAGTACTATGGTACATGTGTTCTAAAACAATTTATAAGGGGGAAACCAATTCGTTTTGGTATCAAGCTTTGGGCTTTTTTTACGAGAATAAGTTATAGAACAAAAAGTGTTTAAAATTGATCAAAGAACACGCCTGAGCTGTCTCTGACAGATTTGAATACTTTTCTGGGTGTTGTCATTTTCTCAACATATAATACAAAGACCATCTCAACGAGACTATTGGTCAAATGATCCATTTTTGAATAGTGATGTAGTTCGCAACTCCATAAGTAGAAATGAGTTTGAAAATATAAAAAAATTTTTGAAATGTTTGTAGTTGAATGACAAAAATGAATCAAAGTTTGGCGTGTTCCAGCAATTACAGATATTTTGAACAAAAACATCAAGAAGTTTGGTTATTTTTGCACAGCATATTCTATTGATGAAATGATGGTCAAGTACTATGGTACATGTGTTCTAAAACAATTTATAAGGGGGAAACCAATTCGTTTTGGTATCAAGCTTTGGGCTTTTTTTACGAGAATAAGTTATAGAACAAAAAGTGTTTAAAATTGATCAAAGAACACGCCTGAGCTGTCTCTGACAGATTTGAATACTTTTCTGGGTGTTGTCATTTTCTCAACATATAATACAAAGACCATCTCAACGAGACTATTGGTCAAATGATCCATTTTTGAATAGTGATGTAGTTCGCAACTCCATAAGTAGAAATGAGTTTGAAAATATAAAAAAATTTTTGAAATGTTTGTAGTTGAATGACAAAAATGAATCAAAGTTTGGCGTGTTCCAGCAATTACAGATATTTTGAACAAAAACATCAAGAAGTTTGGTTATTTTTGCACAGCATATTCTATTGATGAAATGATGGTCAAGTACTATGGTACATGTGTTCTAAAACAATTTATAAGGGGGAAACCAATTCGTTTTGGTATCAAGCTTTGGGCTTTATGTGGTAGTTCTGGTTACCTTTTTCATTTTGACATTTACTGCGGAAAAAATGAAACAAATGATGTACTAGCAAATTGTCCGTTAGGTATTAGAGTAGTGATGAAAATGCTGGAAGATATAGTTGTAACGTAAATAATTATCCTTGGACAATTATTCCGTTTGTGTGGCCTTGATATTCCGATAAACTTTGAGTCTGCCGTACAAATGTACAATAACTCAGGTATTATTGAGTTGTTCGATATTCTCTGTATAGCGTGGTTATAAATAAGTTACTTGGGAATAGGACATCAATTCTACAGATGTTTGAAAATATTGTTATAAAAAATTGTACCACTTTTTGACTCGGTGGAAATATATTTTTGCATTTAGGGAGTCAAATTGAACAAGCCTGCATAGTTTTTATCCATTAATTTTTGGTTGCAAACGAAACCATAGCCAGCGCCAGGACTAGATATCTTTCTCTCTCTTACTTATGCATATCGATAATACATAGAATACGCGTGTGCTGTTTTTTTTGTTTTTTTAGGAAATTCAAATTAAACATTTTAAAGAATTCAAATTGAGAAATAACCTATGAATTTTACTTCATTTAGGAAGGATCATCTGAATTATCGGTAAAACGATGGTAACCAGTGTCAGATTATAGAGATTATTGATCACAAATTGTCGGCGAATTTTAGTAGGAATATTAAAATTTTTCGCAATACATGTGCATACGGATCTATTTACTCGATGTTGTCTGTAGGGAGTTTTTTTGGAAGTTTTTAATTTCAGGAGATCAAGAATTTCTTCGAAGGAATAGTCGCTGGAAGATTGAATTTCGAATTGGTTGAAATATTGTAAGGATAACGTATGAACAGATAAATCGGTAACTTAATTGTAAACAACATAATCATAAACGATTTTCACATCGTCCCTCAACCCACTGATTCTGTTTATAGTGAAAACAAATTAGTTTCAATCTTGTCTTTGCTATAACACCAAACAGATACATTTAACTTATTAAGTTTAGGTAGCAATAAATAGAAAGATCTATCGTTTAATTTAGGACACAAAATGGATAAAAGTGAGAAAAAATCCGAGGAAGTTGTCTCGAAATATAATTTAAGTAAACGTGACATTGTTGTTTCAGACGACAAACAACATATTTGTGATATTTGTCGAGAGGCCTTTACACTAGAATCAAGTACGGTAAAACACCGAGACACAATTCACAATGATCAGAAAGAGTACGCATGTGAACAGTGTACAAAGATATTTGGAGGTAAACAGAGTTTGCTGATACACATAAAGGAAGTACACGATGGTAGCAAAGAGTTCGACTTCAAAAACTTCAGAAATTTCTTATGTGACAATTGTGAAAAGAAATTTGGACAAAAATCGCATTTTCTTCGCCATCAAAAGGCCGTTCATGAAGGTCGCAAGGATTTCCCATACGACAAGTGCGAAAAGAAATTTGGAGAAAAATCAAATTTGCTTCGTCATCAAAAAATAGTTCACCAAGGTCGGAAAAATTTCGGATGTGACATGTGCGAGAAGAAATTTGGACGTCAATCCCACCTGATTACCCACCAAAAGACAATACACGAAGATTGCAAAGATTACTCATGCAATAAATGCGAAAAGAAATTTGGAAAAAAATCAAATTTGCTCCGCCATCAAAAAATAGTTCACCAAGGTCGAAAAGATTACGCATGTGACAAGTGCAAGAAGAAATTTGGGAATTCAAGCAATTTGATCAAACATCAAAACACAGTCCATAAAGGTCGGAAAGATTACGCATGCGACAAGTGCGAAAAGAAATTTGGAGAAAAATCAAATTTGCTTCGTCATCAAAAAATAGTTCACCAAGGTCGGAAAGATTTCGGATGTGACATGTGCGAGAAGAAATTCGGACGTCAATCCCACCTGATTACCCACCAAAAGACAATACACGAAGATTGCAAAGATTACTCATGCAATGAATGCGAAAAGAAATTTGGAGAAAAATCAAATTTGCTCCGCCATCAAAAAATAGTTCACCAAGGTCGGAAAGATTACGGATGTGACATGTGCGAAAAGAAATTTGGAGCAAAAATTGATTTGTTGAGGCACCAAAACGTAGTCCACGAAGATCGCAAAGATTTTGCATGCAATAAATGCGAGAAAAAATTTGGACGAAAATCGGTTTTGCTTTGCCATCAAAAGATAGTTCACCAAGGTTGTAAAGATTACGGATGTGACATGTGCGAGAAGAAATTTGGACGAAAATCAAATTTGCTTCGCCATCAAAAAATAGTTCACCAAGGACGGAAAGATTACGCATGTGATAAATGCCAGAAGAAATTTGGATCTCGAGTCGATTTGATACAACACCAAAAACTGTTCCACGAAACTCGCAAAGAGTTTAAATGTGACAATTGTGAAAAAAAATTTAGGCATCAATCGCATTTGCTTGAACACCAAAAAAAAGTTCATAAAGATTGTAAAGAAAGCATTCCACTAATGCGAGAACTAATTATGATTGACAATTGTAAATATGAGTTGATACTTATGAATATACAGGAGGAGGAATAAATATAGAAACCCTTGGAATTCTCGCAAAATAAGCGGGGGAAAAATTCAAAAATTTCATCTCTGACTTATATTTTCACTGGTGACTTTGGATTCGACCTTGAATATAAGATCAAAGCTACAGCGAATCAAACATCGATTTAACGAGTAGGAACCCCTGCTTTTTATTACAGATTTGAAAAGAGTAGAAACTTTTACGTTTGACTGTGTCTTTGAGCTTATGTTCAAAATCAAATCCAAAGTCACCACTGGATTCCCCTGTGAAAAAATAGGTCAGATATGAGGTTTTCGATTAATTTCTCTAACTTATACTGCGAAATTTCCAGGGGTTTGCTTATTTATCATCGACTCTGTAAATATTTCTAATTTTAAGAAAAAATGGAGCTGAAATGATTGAGTTTATGTGATATCAACTATTATTACACCTTTGTTCATTGTAGTTGTAGTGTGATCAGTAATAACAATATCTTACTTCAAAAGAAATGTGTAAATCATTTGATAAGTTCATTTAAACCAAAACTTTATCTAATTCGTCATTGATTTCTGCCGTTCTTTAACTTATACAGGATTCTTGAACACAATTTTTGAAAAAAAAAAAAAAAAAAAAAACCAGCAGGTACCGAATTTTTTTTCGGATTAGAAGGTTGTGTTATAAATTTTTGAATTTCACATTTTAAACGATCCTTGTTAAAAATCAATGTCCAAAGAAGTTTTGTGAATTTTTTCAGATTTTTTAAAACATCCAGTAAATAGTTACAACAACATTTATGCGACGCGCGAGTGCCAGTGCGGGGCCGCGATTCGATACGCCAGCGTAACAGTCCAGACGCTGGCACAGGGTTTTCGTCAAAATTTCGGACTCCACGCTATTTCTACACACGTTTCTAGGCGTATTTTGATGCGCTGAATCCATTTTTCGAGGTTGACTTTCTCTAAATAGGTGCATTAAAAAGTTATAAACAAATTAATTGTTTAAATGGTCAGATGATGTAATTTTTTTTTTAAATGAAAACAAGTGGAAAAAGAAAGAATTTTAGAGTTAGAATCAAATATACGGATCAGACTGTCATACTTGCCCCTATTTATACTTTTGAAGAAAGTATTACCATACGGTTTTGAATTATTCAATCAAACATTTTAGCGGTCTTATAGTCTAAAAAATAAATATGTTAGTTTGACGAATACTCGATAAAATTAATTTGATTTCAATAACATCAAACGGATTTTTTAATCAAAGATTGGGAGGGCCAACTTCTAAACCTCCTAGATATATTCTCGTTCGACGAGGTTAAGTGTCTTAGATTCCCTACATCATATTTATGATAGATATGCATGAGAAATATATCTACTCAAACTACATTACAGACAATATGCAATTATGTATAGTAATAAAAGAGATTGCCCCGAGGTATATTTGTTCGCACGTAAAAAATATATAATAACCACTCAGTGAGAAAGAAACGCAGCACATGCTTAGAATACAGCTGAGCAGGACTTAATCAGCGAAGCGAACGTCCGTGAGGTCTTGGTCGGCGACGCCGCGCCCCTTCCTGTCGGAGCCGCGGTCCATTCGTGCTCGTCGATGCAGCTCGCACGCGTAAGGTTCCGCTTTTGCTGGTCGAGACGTTATAGAGACAGACGTTGTATGTGCGTCGCGTTTCTAGCCCGACGAAAAGCCGACTCGCTGAGCAACGAGCTTTGGCATTCGGACTCCTCTGAGCCGAGAAAAGGGCAGCAGCGCGCGTTATACTCGTCGCAGGCTGAAAAATATAAAAGCGAGCCTCGAATTTAATTGCGAACGCACACACAGTCGAGCTATAGCAGCTGCTGCTTGCTACTTGCTTTCAGCGTAATTACTTCATTTTTCGCGGCTCGCGCCCAGTTCCTGCCGGCAGCAGCAGCTGGTGCTTCGGCTCGGGAAAAAAGTGTCCACGATGCGTACAGCTTTAGGCTCGGGCAAAAGCCGCCCAAGTCTCGCTGTGGATCAAAGCGAGCTCTCGGAAAAGTACCGGAAGAGCAGCGGCCCGTCGGATGAACGTGCCCTCTATGTACACGTCCAGATGCATTCGCGTAAACGTATTTATATAATATGCAAAAAACGAGACTGGCGCGATAAATTGAAGAGCATAAAATTTAGTATACGGGACATTTAAGTGCGTCGAGGTGCACGGGCGCGAGCGTGCTGTGAATTTTCTGAGCCTGCCTTTTGGGTCGGGCGGTATTTCTTGCTTACGGTGCGTGAAAAACTAAATTATACGGTTGTTTCTATGAACTTCGGATTTTTGGATAAGCTCGCAGAACGGTAAGTGAAAATTTGGACAAAACGAGTCATGGTACCGTAATACATTTTTCTGCTCGATTTTCTCGAAGCTAATTTAGTTCGAGACGACAAGTAAAAAAAAAAAAATAAAAAAGAAGAAGAAGAAAAATCGTTGCGAAACATAATTTGTTTGGATCGATCCATTCAAATGTATCGTAGGAAAAAGTACGCGGAGCGCTGCGGCAAAAGAAAAATATGCGCTCAAAGCGAACGAAACGGGATTGAGTTAAAAAACACAGTCAAGCGCGCAAGAAAAAAGAGCAAAGCAGATAAGACGGGCCGAGAGAAAACAAAGTGAGCCGTGTATACGTACGTATATATACGCAGAGAAAACAAATGTTGGCCGATTTTCGATTGGATTCGACTAGCTTTGTGTACGAGGTTTTTTTTTTGACCGTATATCGTTGCAGTGCACACCGACAGCATTCAGCCAGTTGGAATACAGGGCTAAAATCTGCTTTTTAGTTAAATAATTCGATATAAGAAAAAACTTCTTACCGCACCTTGACTCGTACTACTTGTTTTGCCAATGATATAACCAATCCCCAAAAGCCAAACATATCATCGTTCTTCTCATCGTGCATTATCCGAGGCCTTTGCTGGCTGCTGCCCACCACTGAAAAAATCAACATCCTTTTCCTCCTCTCCTCCTTCTTCTTCTTCTTCTTCATCTTTTTTGCTTCAATAAAATATTTACCTGAACCATTAGACAATGTTCCGCGCACGAAGCCATGAAAAGCAGCGAAGCGACGCTAGAGAGAGAGAGGCAGCCGCAGCGGTGCGCGTAGTATCTTCCGCTTTTCGGTACATATAAGGCAAGAGAGAAAGCGACGGCGTATTCAGCACTCGCACGTCTTCTTTCAAATTATATACGGGTAAAGACGTGTCTGTGTGTGTGTATGTGTGTGTTTCTTTCGTGCAACTCCTCTGAGCTTTAGGGCTTGGCTCGTTTCTTTGAATCTTTACGAGCCTCTAGAGTGGTTGCGCTGCAGTGGCGCGGTCGGGCGCCGCAAGAGGATCTCTCTTTCTCCCTCTATGTGCTACGTCGGCCATGCTCTCTGGCAGCTCCGACGAGTACGACGACGAAGGCCAACCTCGCTCAGCTTTTATATTCGCGCGTATCATTTTTGCCCCGCGTACATACCCGTTATACCGTTGGTGCTGCTTGAGCGCCGAGCTCGCTCGCTTCATTAACTTTGAAAATGACAAGAGCGGAGGCTGTAAAAATTTTTTTGAAAAAGACGCGTTACTTTTCATCGGTTTCTTATGTGCAGATGCCCAAGTAATCGCGTGAAATTGCGAGCATGTAACGAAAGCTTTTTATCGTTAGTATATTTCCTACCTACAATGATTCAGATTTAATCGCATATACAGGTTCCTATACTGGAAATTACGTACAATTTACTTATTACGTAAGCTTTACTTATTTACTTGTGGATAATTAATAGCTGTGCTTGACACCTAGCGGTGACACATCTAACTTGACGTACATCAATACGTACAGTAACTAGAATCTAAATAAACAGAAAAATAACAAAGCTCTCTCTTTCTTCAAATCGCAATTTTTGGGAAACTCGTAAGATATGGAAATTTTGACATACGTATTTCTTCACAACATTTTAGAGACTCATAGCAAACGTCCCCCCGGAGAGTAACTATCCTTGCATTTTATCCTTGAATCGTAAATGCACAGCGAGCGATGAAAAACAACTTAAGCGAGCCAGTTAATAGCCAAGTTATGGTCCGCTAAGAGAAACACGCGCCGAGCAAACTTCGAGTAGAAAAATGCATCCTCCGACTCGTCAGCAGCAGCAGCAGCAGCAGCAGCAGCAGCAGCAGCAGCAGCAGCAGCAGCAGCAGTGACTCAACTGAAGAGCGATGCCGAAAACAGCGTCTACGCTGGCACAAGAACTCCAAGCGCCGCCCGAGCTCTCCTGCGTGAAACAAGTTTCATATACACGACGTCGACGCGAGTATAAAAGTCCTTCGATTATGCGATTTTGTTTAACTTTTTTTTTTCAAAATATTGTCCACCTCGCACGCGTATATTTCAAGTTTGCGTCGACTTTGCGCCTCTACTATGTATACAGCTTCGTCGTAGCTGCGCCGCTGGACTCTCGGCGCATGAAAGTTTTGATGGTTTTACTTTGTATGTACGGCAAACCTAATGCCCGTACTGCTGGGCTCTCCTGTGTTTGCGCCCAAACTCTGTATACATACAGCACGCGAAAGTCATATACAAACTATTGTGTAACGGCAGTAGCAGCGAGAAACAGAAAAAAAGCGAATGAAAAAGTCGAGCGAAACTATAATCGTACGTTTAATATGTATGTGATATATCGATAGTGCCACGGGGCGTAGGAGCGATTACGCTCCATACCCTCCCTCGGCCCTTACGAGTACGTATAATAAAGTTCCGAGAGTACATTAATGGCTCGCCGCGGGTTTATCAAGAACTGACCCAAAGTTATGGCAGCGTAATGACTCCTACCTATACCTGGCCTGTCTCTGCCTCGTACCGTGTGTCTCCTGCGCTTGCCGCTACTTTGTATTTATAGACTGCCGAGACGACTACGACGACGACGACGATCCAGAATTAAAGGGGCTGCGCTGCTGCTGGGAGACAACTTAATTTGCTCGCTTGGCTCTCTCGCTGTCACACAGTTTCCGCGCGTCCGGACTTTGTTCCGAAACTCCGGTATATGTGTGTGTGTGTATAGGTAGTGCCGGCTTCATATTACGTACACTACGGCCAAAGAGCGAGAGAGGATGCGGCAAAGGAACCTTGAAAAGTTGATTAAAGAGGTCGAACGTTTACGGTCTTTTGCTTGGCTGTATCAGCTCGAAATAACAACAGCAAAGTTATTATAACGTTATATTTCAGACGAGAGTTTCAGTGTTTTGATTAATGTCACCCTTGATTTGTCATTAATGTCGATCCGACTGCGTGCGTGTCCCCGAGTCGAATGCACTAATGGATATCGGTAGAATTTGACGTAATGTGCGGGATTCGCGAGTGATTTACGTAAACGTATAAACCAAAGAGCCTTAGAGAGCGAGATAAACTTGTAATGTATTACAAGAGAGCTACAAAGCCCGAGTGTGTGTGCGGGGGCTCGATAAGTCGACAAATTGCTACGTACTTCGACCGAAGCTTTTTTCTTTTCTCGCGTCTCGAGTCCGATGATATCGGGTATATAGAAGAGAAAAATAAAGGCAAATATTTGTTCAGTCGCGAGATCGGTCCGTACGAATCGTCGTACATCTTATCGGCCAGAGATTGTTTGCCGAAGTTATACACGCCGATCGATTTGCGCGCAGCTTATTAACTTTCGACGGTGGTTTATTTGTTTTCTGGTGTAGCTGCATCCTCGAAGTGTAGCACGTGTCCGAACGATCGAACCTCGAGGATGTTTACAGTTCGATCGCTTACATCGTCAAATAAGCACAAAACCAATTCGAAAATAATTCGCGAAACAATTTTATACTGTAGTTCGCATCGAGAAGGCTAAATTTCGATGGTGAGTTATATACATATTCACCCCGAGAGTAATTTGCCTCGTTTCGTAACGATCCGTTAAATATCTCTCGCAGCAGCGCAGCGCGGGAAAAATGCTTGAAATGCTATACATATACCCAGCAGCAGCAGCAGCAGCAACAGCTGCACGATGCACATTTATCAAGGCTGTTTCAATACTCGCGCGCGTCCTTTGCCAAACATGCAGCAGCAGCACAGCAACAAAAGTAACCCAAATATGCATGCGCAGCCGAGCTCGCTCGCGCGTTCGGAGTATGCAGCGCGAGATGAAAAATATCGCGTATATATACGTACGCATTCCATGCCGTTAGGGGGCTTACAAAAAAAAAAGTACGAAAACAACATTTTTCGAGGTCCGACGAAGTAAATTCACGAATGCAGCTGCGTAAGTGCAGTAGCTTATACACTACACAGACTTTTGCGTGAAACCCCCCCGCGTAAGCGTGAAAAAGGCGGCATCGCGTGTGCGCAACGAATCTCGTAAAACACTCTCGCGAGTATATAAGAAACATTAGAGCGACTCGACCTCCCCGCAGGTATATATACATATAGTAGCGAGGAGGAACCTTGTTTACGTTTTGTATGTATATATACGCGGCGCGCGTTCCTTTCCATCATATTCTCGCAGGCAGTCGCGAGCGAGAGGCGCGAGGCATCAGTCTTGCGTGTCACATTTCTATTAGATTCGCGAGTGCGAGAAAGGAAGAAAAGCAACATCTACACGTGTTTGCACTTCAAAGCGCCTCCCCCACTCGCGACTGCGTGGCGCGCAACTTTTTTACGTAATAGAAGAGGAAAAAAAGGAAAGAAGAAGGAAGTGAAGCGAGTCAGCTGGAGCAACACACGTTGCTTCTCTGCTGTATATAAACATTTATATGTATCGAGGGAGCTGATGTATATACCGCCTGTATATACGATTCGAGAGAGATTTTTTGATTGATTTGAACAATTTATTGACCAAGGTCGAAAGACCGAATGGCAATTAGCAGTAAATTACAATAATATATATATTTACAAATAAAACAAGCATAAAATAAGCTAAGTAAAACAAAAATATGCAAAAATTAAGCCAGATAACAGATATTCAGGTACAGTTAATCAGCATCATATTCAAACACTATGACTAAAAGTATATACAGGTGTAGGTAAAATTAAATGCTATAAGTACGAGAGATTACAATTAATAAGCAATAATACATAAAAAATTATTGAGCATTTTGTTGTCTCCTCATGTAATGCCCAAGTAGGCTCTTGAATGACGCCAGAGAGCCCGATGACCGTATCTGAGCAGGAAGTGCATTCCATGAGTTGGCTGCACTAATCGAGAAACCTGACTTCAAGGTGGAGGAATCCGCAAACGGCACCTCTATCGTCGGCGCTCCACCCGCGATTCTTGCAGATCTGCGGACCTCCACGCCCGTCCAATGATAAAGATTCGAAATGTATTCTGGGCATAATCCATTGAGCACCTTGAACGTTTGCATGTTTAAAAAATAGTCGCGTCTCTGAGATGGTAGCAGCCAATCGAGCCTGGCGTAGTACGGCTGAAGTGCTGCGTCTCTAGGGAGCTGGAAGATGTAACGTATGCACGTGTTTAGAAGTCGTCTGAGTTTTAAATCCAGTGTGGCAGAGATGTCCATGAAGGCGAGGCAAGCGTAGTCAAGATGAGGTATGATGAAGGCGTTAATAAGCATCTCTTTGACGTTGACGGGCAAAAAGCCAGCCCCAGCACGCAGTCGATGAAGCACTCCATGAATGCGAGAGGAAATTCCTCTGATGTGAGCATCCCAGGAGAGTGCGGGGGTCATCACCAGGCCCAGATTGACAACTCTGTCCTCAAAAGGTATGACGGTGCCGTTCAGGTTAACTCTCCCAACACGATCGAGGTCAATGCGCATGAGATATTGATTTGATGCAAAGAGGATTGCCTTAGTTTTGGCAACATTAAGACTCAATCCATTCGTGAGTGCCCAATCAGAGACAATCTGTGCGTCCTCGCTGAGCCTTGCCACGGTCTCATTAAGCTCGTTCGACGGGCATTGCAAATAGATCTGGAGATCATCAGCAAAGAGCATGTGCGTGGACGTGCAATGGCGAAGCGCACGCGTAAGCCCATCAATGTACGCTGCGAACAGTATAGGCGCGGGTGTGGAGCCTTGCGGAACACCCGATGTATATTCTCTGAAGGCCGTCAAGCCACCCACGTCATCCATTACAGCTTGTGAGCGGTTCGACAGATAAGAGTGAAGCAAGGCGAGCGCTGTGGACGAAAAGTTCTGCAGTTTTAAGGCTCGCAGCAAGGTCGCGTGGTCCAAAGTATCGAAAGCGCTCCGGAAGTCAAAGAGTACGAGTATGGTGATGAGTCCATCTTCTACACCCCGCCTAATATCCTCAGTGATCTTTATCAATGCAGTTTGCGTGCTGAAATTCTTCCGAAAACCTGACTGTCTTGGTGAAAGCATACTGAAGGTCTCGAGATGCTCGGTAAGCTGTGCCGTAAGCAATTTGTCAAAAACCTTCGCAAGATGCGCCAAGTTGGCGATCGGTCGAGTCTGAGACGGTGATTGAGGCACACGCACCTTGCTTAACGGCCTGATGATTGATTTTTTCCAAAGCGACGGATACTGACAGGTTGAGATTGATAGGTTGAAGATAGTAGTAAGAGACGGTGCGAGCAGCGAGAGAGTGTCGCTGAAATAAGACAGGGACAAACCATCCCCAGAGCACGCACTCGCCCGACCAGCCACCTGAGTTAGTGAAAGCAGGACCTCCGTCTCCTGGACAGGCCGGAACTCGAAGCTTGGTATGGCATCGTCAACAGTTAGATCAGTGATGCGAACAAACTGTTCAGGTGAGCAACACGGATGAGCAGTTGTCACAGTGCAGTAATGATCCAGCAGCTTGGCAGCCGTGAAGAAGCCGAGTGGTGAGGGCGGCTGAGGGCCAGACAGGCCAATACGACGCAAATAAGACCATCTCTGGGAGTCCGTTTCACAGCGCCTCAGGCCACCAATCAAATATGACTCACGTGCACGTTTTATGTCACACTTAATGTCGCGACGCAGTGATCTATACCGCTGCAACAAAGCCGGACACCGACCTCTCTTGTAAGCCTTATAAAGTCCATCCCGAAACCTGCATCTATCCCGGAGCGCTGGCGTGAACCACGGGGCCGCTGTGGCGCGCGAGGAACGAGCTCGTAAGGGAGCGAAAGTGTCCAAAGTAGCTACCATTCCAGTCTGAAGAGCACTGACCATCTCGTTCAAGTCCGACATCTCACGAGCCGAAGTGAGAGCAGATTGTAGCTCAAGTGCAAATTCAGGTGTAGCAACGCAACGCCTATCTCGGTACTTGCCAACACTGCAGAGAGGCAACGGTGCAGCGAGCGCATATTCGACCATGATGGAATCGTGAGCAGCAGCGAACGGTGTCGGGGACTTGGTGCTGGCAATGACTTTATCGAGCGAGTCTACAATGATGTGATCAATGGCGGTGTCAAAAGTGAGGCCATGATGTGTGGCCCCAAAGGGCACGATGTCAAGCGAAGCCTCCGAGACCAAGTGCCGATAATGAGCAGTCTCGTACTCGTCCGAGAGCAAGTCCACGTTGAAGTCACCAGCCAGGATCGACCCGCAGTACGCACGGTGACACATCGAGCGATAGAAGCTGAACAGTTCGTTCAAATAAAAGCCACCGGGTCTTCTATAGACAGCTCCAAAGAGCAGCTTCTGTTTTCCACTGCCGATTTCCATCCAGAGGCACTCAGTCTCGTTCAGTGTGACTATCTGAGGAGCGTGCAGTATACGATGAGGGATCCCATTGCGGATATAAACGGCAATACCACCACCTTGCATGTATTTGAATTTTCGCTTTCGGTTATGCTTGCGTCGGCGCTTAGCTGCAGTTGCCAATAAACCACGGTCGTTTCTGATGAGCTTGTAGCCCGGTATATTGCACATTGTCGACGGTAGATTGGGAGTCATCCATGACTCGACCAGCGATAGTACATCGATGTTTTGCGTCGTCAATAAATCACGTACTTGCGTGAAATGATCTCGGAGTGAATTGATGTTTATGTGCATGATTGTGATTCTGTCGAGCAACTCCGACAAGCGATCCTGGTGATGCTTAATTACCTTCTTCAGTCATAACAGACTCTCCAGATCCGACTCCGTTAACAGCTCGATGACATCGGCGCCATCCGACTTCCTCACGCAGACCACTCCGTCGCGAGCCCAGACATGACGATAGCCGCGCGCACTCGCTGTGGTTCTTGCCTTACGGAGTAAATCGTGCACAAAATTTGAGTGCATTTCGTATAGTCTCAAGCTACCAACGGCACCAGGCACGAGCGCAGAGGCAAGCAACTCTCCGGATCTCTTCTTGAGCCTGAGAACCGAGTCGCGGGAGACTATCTGCTTGAACTGCACAACCATGGAGCGAGCAGCGGATGTGTCGGGCTGGCCATCGGCGAGCCGAGCCGACAGCGGAAGCCACCGGACCTCATTTACGTCGGCAATGTAGTTATCGGCTCCCACAAGCTTGAGGACCGCAGTACAAACACCACGAGCATCCTGATCAACAGTGGAAACCAGGGCCGATGGGATACCTACAATTTTAAGCTCCGTACAGGGCTTGGCCTTGCTCAGGTAACGCTCAGTTTGCCGCTGACGAGCCTCCAAAGCCTCGATACGCCCCGCATGGTTCTCGAGGGTTGAAATCGCCCTATCGAGCTTGAGATCGGTGGCAGCAGAAGCAGCTCTGAGCTCGGAGCAAGTGGCACTGACGTCGCTCAGGGTCGCCTTCAAGTCTCCCATAGTCGCCTCCATCCGGGCGAGCACAGCAAACAACTGGGTCCCATCACCGACCGGCTGAACTGCACCAGCAGGCAAGAGCATGTTTGAGGCCGACATCGAAACAGCAGCAGTCTCCTTGGCAAGAATACCTCGGCGCGAGTCCAGGCTCGAAGTGCGGGAAGCCGCTCGTGTAGATGCAACAGTCCGTGCGGTCTCCTCACGTCGAGCAACCGAAGCTTCCGGAAGAGAGGCAGATGACAGACCAGCACAGCACTTTGTCGATGTTCGAAGAGCGAGGTAAACGCTCAGACAGTCAAGATGAAACGACGAACCACAGGCGTTACAGGTAGTGGACTCAGCTGCAGTAACAGCGTTCTTGCACCTCTTGCATTCAACGTCAGACATCAGCAAGTCAATACACAGCAAGCATAACACAACAGGGCAGCAGACAGCAGTCGCGACGCTTAGTTCAAAATACGGGTCCACAAGCACAATAATAAGTTTTAAAGTCAATACGCCGAGCTCTAGTAGCGTATAAGACTCTCGATCAGCATGTAAACAAACCAAGCAAGACACAACAACACACGAGCAAACGGCAAAAATCACTGCGAATCGATAAGTCAACTTTTTCACCTTTAACACAAGCTGTATGCAGCTCACCTAACAGCGAACTCAGTAAAAAGTGCAATGCAAATTTTCACACTCGCACAAAAAAGAGCGAAATTAACGGCACAAAATTACGACTCACAACGATCAAAATAGCAGAGCTCGATCAAACGCGTGTTTACTCGTTCCAGCCCAGAGAGAGAGAGAGAGAGAGATGTCTTTTGTATTGTAGCATCTTTCCACGGCGACGTGACTACGAAATATCATCGTCTTATGCACTGTATCGGCTCTGCCGTTGAAGATCCGTGCTCGTCTATGGTATACGGATCCTCGTCGTTATGCGCGACTCGTCTCGTACTTCTGACGTGATTTTTTCTGTTGTGTAATCCCTCCGCACCGAGACTCGATCCTTGTTTCGAGTCGCTTCGATGTTGGCGGTGGCGATGCATTATTGTACGTATTCTACCACCGATGCTAGTGAGATTTTTTTTTCCCCCGGTGATATTCGCAACGACTCGCGAGGTGCTGGGGTAGAGCCGATTTTCGAACGACGAAAACTTTTCAAGCATCGATTCTATCGCGTACCAAAGTTAACGCGTGATATCACTCGAATGGCCGGCTTATTATATCCGATGACGCGTCTATGGTGCTCTAGGTGACGCACCGAAACGTCTCAATGCTCGAGAGTCGCGCTTACCATTGAAAAAAGTGTTATAGGCGGTCGTTTCATTCAATTTAACTAATAGGATACTGTTGGGAGTTATGAAAAGAACCATTTCTTGAATACTCGAGCTCGAAGTTATAGAAACTGAGAAAATTTACGATGTTTGACTTTCGAAACATCGCAACTCAGATGGTATTGATATTATTGAAAAGTCCCAACGAGTTATTTCGTGCTCATTGCCATTTAGCGCAAATTTAATAAGCACATTTTAATTTAGGGGTATGATAACTACCCCCGTTTTCATCGAAAATTTTGAGTTTCTCAGTCCGTTTCTTTACAAGCTAATTTCTTTGACTGCGCGGATTATAGTTGACGCACTCACGGCAGATGTTGCATTGCCAATTCTCTCAAACGGTTGAATTTAACACTGATGTATAAGAGAAACATAAGAGAATATGAAAGATAAATACTGATTATCCTCTATGTTCAACCGCTTTGAATAGTACTACTTACAGCATCCACCACTAGATGGCGAGGTATCTACATCTGCAAATCTGCAAGTGATAAAATAAAAGTGATTGTACATAAGTCTCAGCATATACGATTGCTAACGTGTTAATTATTTTATTAATATTTATAAAAAAATTGGTATAAAAAAATTACCTTATACTTATTCTTGACGCTCTTGAGGTCTTTGATAAGGTGGTATTACCCGAGGTCTTGGTACTCTTAAAGGTTCAGCTGGCGGGGATGGTGGTAAAAGAACAAAAGGATTAGCATCTAGTAAAAGATCAGGCCTATTTCTAAACATTCCCACTACCTAGTTTCTAATATTAATATTAAAGTAAATAAATCCTCGATCATAAAATACAACACATTAGAACACATGCAACTTACTACAACTATTCGTACGAGGAAAATTATTAGGGTAATCCCATCATTGCTCAAATTTGTTTCGACGAAAAATGCACCACACGAGACTATATTAACAGCTTGCCTTCTTCTATCTTCATTCCCCGTAACATGAGAATTAATGCTACAAGCCTGAAATATATACATGGGCTATTCCACAACAGGTGTTGCAGGCCCAAAAAATGAAGTTGAAACTAACCATTTACTCTTCAAGAACACAATGAAAAATGAAAATCCTGAAGAGCACAGCCCCCTAGGTCAACCCTCATGGATCTACAGGGGCTCAAAGTTGGATTTTTATGTTTTGAAGATATTCTGCTTGTTACTCTGTTTTTGGGGTGGATATGAAAAAATTTTTAAACCATGTATTTTCATGTAAAATTTGACGTAAAATTCAAACCAGCCCATATTGTTATATGTTCATCGATACACCAAAATACAACTTCTGATAAAGTTTCATAACTGAGTCTCTATTACAGACAATTTGATGGCTTGCGGAGGGCCAAAAAACATGGAAAATGAGGAAAAAACCTTTTTTTTTGGGAATGTAAAATATGCAAGAACTAATACTGTTCTTAGGTAATGTGGAAACGATATTCTTTATAATAGTGCAAAACTCAAACCTATAGTTTTGCCTATTCTTTTACTTTATTTATAATAAACGAATTATATTTTTTTTTAGAAATTTATAAATGTTATTAACAATAACATGTCAGAGGAGGGGTGGGAGGGGAGCCTGGAGGAGGGGATCTCGGAGGAGAGGATCTGTATCGTCTATATATATAGTAAGATAAGATGTACCCTGTATACGTATAACAGTGCTGTACATGCTGGAGCAGCAACGCCACGGATCTATGTATATCCATTCGATGTGTCTCGAGGCACGCAGAGATTGCTACGTCTCGCGGGAATAAATCCAAGCGAGAGAGACCAACGCTGCACTACGCCGCGTCGCCGTCGACGAGACGACGATCCGAATCTCAATTCGTCTCCCATACTCTCCGTCTCTGTCTCTCCCTTTGGCTCTGCGAGCGAGTAAGAGAGAGAGAGATGGAGCGCGAAAAATCTCTCCGCGCGAGTATCGAAGTAAATCCATCGGCGTCGCGTGTTATATTAGCAGTTATTGCGCCGTTGCGCCACGCACCCAAGTGCGGTATATGCGTATTATGACACGGCGGTGCAACGGAGGATAAAGAGAATTATCCTCGTACGTTTTCACGCTTGGCAGCGGCAGCAGTGACAGAAGAAACGGCAAAGGCCGATCGAACTCATAAAAGCTGCTTCTCCGAATTCGAGAATCGTAATTGCGTCCATTTGGTATGAGATCTAGCTGCGCAATGATACGACGCGACGCTTCAAATTCCACATTACACCAGAGCAATATCCTACGAGTAAAAATAATGTGTGTATTTACATGTATCACATCGAAACGTGAGCCAATTTTCGAAGGATAGGAAAATTTCTTTGTACATATAGCAATCGGAAAATCGTTTGCCACTTGCGAATTTACAATGCTCCATCTGTTGATGAAATCAACAAGCTCATCATATCAATGTGAAAATTACGTTTAGGATAAAACTTGCTGCTATACAAAATCGATATTGAAATCGTCATCGTTTCTATAAATTGTGCAATAGCTAAATGTACACGCATTCATTCGTCAAATAATAAAAAATGGGTGACGAATCACATGCACAAAACAAAGATCGTCTACATAGCTAAATTTTATATTTTCCTAGGCCCTGTGGTTAAAATTACATCAATCGTGCGTCCCAAGAAAAACATCATGATTATTCAGAAAATTTATTAATAAACCTGGTATATTTTACGAATCTAAATCTAAATCGAATATAAATCTAAATTGTACATCGAATACATAGAGGTCACCTTGCACAATGAATGTTGAAATGCTTATTTAACGTTATAAGTACTATTACAATTAACTTTTGTATTATACATGATCTGATAACAACAATTTATTTGCTTTGAAAAATTTAGACTAGTTTTCAACACTTTTGGATACAACGATACTACTTTAAACTTCCACCATTAGATGGCTAGTACCTTTTTGTTATAAATCTGCAAGTTGCAAAGTAAAAATAATTGTATAAGTCAAAGCATGATTTTTTTTTTAAAAATCTTTTTCCTTCAGATTGTGTATTTTACTTTCTATGTCCAAATATCATAAGACAAGAAAAAAGAATAATAACTGCTCATCCAAAAATGGTCATTTACATGTCGAAAGCGGTCAATCACTGGTCCAAGTACCCTATATTCTTATGGGCAGGTAGGAATAATGAGAAGGCAATGTAAGATGTATCTTCTTGCTTTATTTAATTTCTGAGAGCTCTCTCAACAACTTCTGCATATGCCCAGATAAAGTAAAGTGAGACTAGGGACTCTTCTAAAAATTGCCGACTAAAAAGCTCTCGACTAAAAACAATCATTATCACTATAATATATTGTAAATGTTATATTATGACGTAAAATACCATGTGAGATTCTAAATGATTTTCCCGGTAAGATCCCTTATCACTACGGAAGCTGCAAACAAAATACATAAATAAATTTTCTCTTGTACATAATATTTACGGGAGGCAAATTTGAGATATCCTGAATGAAAATTCGAAATATATGCTCGGAATAATGATGCTGGCGGTCTGTCCGTATATTATGTATATAATACAATACGCCGCTGCTCTCGGAGATCTGAAATACGTCCATTTTATATGAGTTATCCGGTTTTAAAAGCGCGGGAAGCACCGCACTTTTGATTTATTGTTCGATAAAATGTTGCGTGAGCTTTTAGGGACAATTTTTTTCTCTTTCTCTCTCTTTTGTGCCGCGTACGCACAAAACGCGAAAAAGAAAAATTACACTCCATTTTTTCGGTCTTTATCGTTTATATATTTACGTGGAATGCGATTTTCGACGTAAATATATTCAAACACGGCCATTGGATATAACTTTGTTAAATGTTTTATGTATACGCGCGAGCATGCAAAGTGCATGCGATATTTGGCGAGGGGTAGAGAAAAACTTTGCTCTACGCTCGCTCTAGTCTAATCGCGCGCGTCGATTGTACATTTTTCGCGACGCAGATAATCTCGTGTACAATGAAATGAAAAAAAAAAATTGTTTTTTATCCTTTACAGCGAAGATATAAGAATTTATGCTCTCGAATTTAATCACTCGAAATTCGAGCGATTTATCCAATTCCGCATCGACTATTTTTCATCGTTACAATTTGCGTATATTTATATATTATTCTCTCGCGCGACGCACGCCTATATATATAAGAGAGCTTAGCCGAGCCGAGCGCGCGCGGGGGTAACTCGATGAACTATGCCGCAAGTCTTATATACTTTACCGTCCTCGCTTCCCGCTCGCCTGACTTCGCGCGCGCGCAAACAGTGGGAAATTCTTGGATATTATCCGTGTGCCAAAGGAGGCCAAGACGTTGTATACGCTGCGCAGCAGGCTTGGCTGCTGCTGCTGCTGCTTCTGCAACATGTTTCTCGAGACAACTGCGCTCACCCCGCATCCCCTCTGTGCTGTGTGTGTAAGCTGTATGTACTATATTAATTTTAAGAGACGCCGAGGCTAATCTCGCCTAATGGCCTACTGATCACTGCAGAGGTGCAGGCAGGCAGGCAGTATAGTGTATATCATTGTTATTGTTACCCACGGCTGTGCGGCGCGCACTTAGTAAATAGTATAGGCATAAAGTGAGAGGGACAAAAGCGTCAACCGAATTTCAGGCGTTTTGGAAGCTAATGTATGCACAGAGAGAGAGAGATCTCAAGATATACACCATACGTACATTATACATTTTCAATTTGAAGCAAGATGCAAATGAAGCGTCTCGCGCAGCGATCCCGTATATATATGCCAACGTCAGAGATTTGCAAATGTGTCGTTGTGTGTACATACTCCGCGTTCGAAGAGATTTCGTGTATATATATAGACACGTTACATGTCTAGATGTATATCCGCACCTTTACATTATACACGGAGCGCAGTTGGGAGTACGTTGAGCTACACTACTCACAGTCAGACACGCGATCCGCTGCGAAAAGGGGCTTTTACACGCGGTATCTGTACCGAGTGCGGTGAATTAATTTTCCATCGGATGCGAAAATAGTTAAGATTTAAAAAAATACATATAGTTGAGCTCTGATTAAAGTACTTAGCGGTGCCTCGTTTTTACTCTCTGTATGTACGAGTGCCCCGGCGACGATAAAACACAAGTTCATCTTTCTCTCTCTCTCTTTGACTCTTTGCCTCTTTGTACGGCGCAGGCAAACGAGGCCGGGGCTTTTCTTTCCTGGCAATTTTCCCCGAGAGCTAAAAAAGTCGCACTGCGCGCTAATCGCTCTCTCAACCATGATAATTAAGTTGATAATTACGAAGAGTCTTTGGGGAATTTTGCACGGAACTCTTGGTGTATAACACACACACACACACACACAGCAAGTTAAGATGCATTGTTGCTGGCAACTGAGGTCCATGTGCGTTATGGCAAGATCTCTCGAAAAAGTTGCGAAAACTTGGGGCAAAATAAAAAAAAAACAGGAAAAGAAAGAAAGAAAAAGAGAGAAAGAGAGATGAAAACACCTCGAAGTGTATATCTGCTTTAAGAGACGCAATTTTGTCGCAGACCAGTGCGCCACTGGCTGCTGCGTTATTATATACGTATATACGTACAGAGATACAACTGTAGCTCGCAAGAGTCTCTTGAGATAATATTGTATATTGCTCATGAATATATATGACTTTTTATCGAGCTCGGCTTTGACCATTTCTACACTCGCAGCTGTGTAGTTATACGGAACTGTAAAGCTGGTAAACGAGACTTTTTCCCAGCGACTACGTATTATAATGCTACAAATGTTGAGTACAATGACGAGTATCTACAATTACGGCTGTACAAGCGCAGAGCCAGAAAGAGCTGTATATCGATTAATTAAACGAGAGGAAAATATGATGTTTTATTTATTTATTTATTTTTTTGAAAGTCCGAGTCTGAATATTAACGCCCGGTAATAACTCGAGCACTCGGCCGTTTTTTCACTCAACAATCGTATTAAAATTTAATTCCGATAATAGCTCTCTCTCCCCGACGTTAATGACCAATCACATTAGGCCCCGAGTGGAAAATAACATAATCGGATTAGCCCTTTCCCGACCGACCTTTACATGCATACAGTAATCGGGCAAAATTGACATTTGATTTATGGGGGAAAGAGTCCGCGGAGTAATAGCTCTCGTTACACTTTTCTGCGAACGTAAAATAAAATTTGCGAGCGATGCATCAAACTTGCAATACGAGTCGTAATGCGTGTGACGTATATATGTTGCGCGCGCGCGGCATAAACTTTACCTTTTTTTCCCTTTTTTTCGATCGAAGTATGGAATATCAGCTGTGCGCGGAAAATAATCATGCCGGGAAAACTCGCGAGCATATCGTATATATACCTCGGCGAATCGATGCCAATAATTTTTTCGAAACCATCTCGTAGCTCCCCCCGCGTGTGCCTTTACTTTTGCGCATAAAAAATATCGTAATATCGAATTTGATTAACGTCAACATTTTGTTTTTTCACGGCGGAATCGATATTACGTCTCGTAAAGTTTTACCGTACACGTGGATTCGAGACAGATGTTACGACGTATAATAATTTTGAATGAGAAATCATCAAACGGAATATCGATTTTCGCTCGTAAATAGAATTTCGATGAGTCGCAAAATAATAATAATAAAGAATAGTACAAAATTAGTCCTCCAATATTTTTCGTAATAAAAAGGCGAGTTATGAATTATGAAGGCACGAAATGTTGAAACCAATATAAAAATCATAGTTTCGAATATGTCGGAGGGAGTTTCGATCAAACGTCTTACCATCATAATACTTTAGCCTTATTTTTTCAATAAAAACTTTATAAGTGCCTTGCATAAATGCTCAACGTAAATAATTGCTTAATAACCAAAAAATGATAGTAACGAATGTTTTAAAATATGTAACTATTAAATTTTTGGAGATTTTTCTGCTAGGATTATGTTATAAATGTGCCATAGAAATTTGAGCCTTTCTACCAGGGGTCTGGAAAAACACAAATTTTCATTTCTTTCTTTCGTAGCCTCGTCAACCTTCGGAGATTCATCTTTCACGCGTCGATAGTCTTGAATGCGCGCAGCGCCTCCTCGCTTCCAAACGTCTGCAAAAATTCCGTTTAAATTATTCACTAATGCATAAACTACCCTCGTAATTCGGCTGGAAAAATACCTTGTGTCTCGTAGTGACGATATATGCCTTGCCCTCGTAACGCGTGTTCGAGACTGCACGACACGCGAGGCTCTCATCTCGCGCATGAAATTAAAAAGCGTCTCGCGCTATTCTGGAGATTCATGCTGCGGCGCTATACATACGACACACGTATATGGCGCAGCGCAGCTCTCGTGCGGCGGCTTGCGGGAAAAAGAAAAGGGGAACGGAGCTTCTCTCTCATTCTCTCGCTACGGCGAGCTTTTTTGAAAGAGCTTTGGAGACGTCGACGATGGAGGTTGGCCTCGTGAAAAGCTCTTCAGTCGACATGTGCGAAGTACTAGCAGTGGTGCGTAAGTTACCTACTTTTCTTTCTCGTCTCTCGGTTCCTCCTTTTTCTTCTTCAGAAATCTTTGTTGTCGCGATCTATTTTTCTTCTTCATCTTTTTTCTTTTCTTTTTTTTTTAATATTGAAACAAGTTTGACGTTTCATGTTTAGCCGAACTATGCGCTAACTTCTAAATTATCTTTTTCATATAAAACTACGATAGTTCGGAATAGCGGACGATTGTAAAGGGATATCCCACGGCGCTAACGGACGCTACTCATATGTACAGTATTGGCTTCTTTCGCGTACACTATTGTGTATCGTAGAAAATATACATATTTTCTAATATTTTTGCATACTAGAAATAGATGTTATAATTTATAGATTATGATTTCTATTCATATTTAATATTACATCTTAATCGATGGAACTCGATGAGCATCAAAGATCTATATTCAATATATGAGGTGGAATCGAGGAAAAATTTTTTTTCAACTTACGCGGATACGGACCCCCGGAAAATGTTTTTGGGGGTCCTGGGAAAATGTTACAATGTAGGAACCATTGAAATTTCAATAGCATTTATTTATATAGCTACTTTTGTAATTTTGAGGACGTAAAATCATGTTATCTCGTGAATACAGCCAATTACTCAATTTTTGAGTCGCTAAAAAAGTATCAAAACTGATTTAAAAATAATAACTGACTAATGTGTTCGATAGGAAATTTCCTTAGCTTTCCGATACGTCGCAAATTAACCTACTAAGTAGCCATGGAACACGGAGAGCTAAATATCTCGAACAAGGGATTTTTCAGGTTTATTTTTGATTTTTCTTTGTGAAAATGAAGCTTATCGGAAAATTTGTCAGCTCTATGAGAAAGCTAAGAGAATTGCCTATCGAAATAATATCTTCATTTCTTTTTTCATGCTTATCGAGTTCAATCGCATAAGATGTAATATTAAATGTGAATAGAAATTATAACATCACATATGAGCATAATTCAAATAAGAAATGTAGGTTCGTAATGGCAACTTGACGTTTGGCCAAGTAGTTAGGCCGTTTGCCTGACACGCAGGAGTCCGAGGCTCGATCCTCGGGTCCGGCAGAAAAAAAATTTTCATTGATTTTTCGGGTACCGAAAATTATCCTCAATTTAATACACGGCAACGGACTTCTATACATAGTATCTTTGTTCTTCTTTGCAAGAAGCTTCTCCTTTTCTGTATAGTAAGGCCAATTTAAATTGACCTCACTCCATAACTTTTTCTTCAGATCAGATTTTCGATTTCGAATATTGGTAACAACTAAACCCAGGAAAGCGTTGAAGGCCTTTATTTCGCCCTCTTTTATGCCCTCTTTCTCTATCCTTCCTCTTAAGCGAGAAGATGTATCATCCTCTCCCTCAATCGTATCTCCTTTAATGGCTTCAAAGGCGTCAAATTTTGAGCAAGCAGAAGCTGTTAGTTTTCCTGCACGAGATGCTCATTGAAAGTCTCGCCTAAATGTTCTGAGATTAAATCAGGCATTGCATCTGTTGTCGATTGTGGGCTATTCATCATGATTTGTAATAAAAATGAATTAATTGATGAAAAATCATAAAAATATTATATAACAAAATAACACAAATCTAAGTTTCTATGTAATTTTTCAAACAATTTTTTTTGTTCCTAAGACCATAACAAAATCAGGAGACAAGCCTTTCTATCAATTTCTTAAAGTAATCTTTCTAATTAAAAAAAATGAGAAAATTAATTTATCTTAAAGTTCGGAGATGAACACCTCCTCTAATAACTGAGTATTCGTCAAAAGAACTTTAGAAAATCTTCATGAAGACTTCGAAAGTTAAAAATTTGTAGTCAAGGAGCTAGTACTTGTATAAAAATTTCCTGTTACCCACTTGTGAGTTCGATAAATTTATGTATACGCCACCTGTTGGCGATTCATGAACCTAAAAACTTGTTCGAAAGTATCTAGGAAGCTTTTTGAAAGTTTCACTGAAACTTTCGAAATAACCTTTCGGGAAACTTTCATAGAAACTTCTAAGAAAGTTTCCTGAAAGCTTCGATGAAACATTTACTTATGACTCTATGAAACCATCCTCGTAATCTTTTAGAAAACTTTCGAGGAACTTCCATGGAATATTTCTGGAAAGTCTCCTGAAAGTTCCTTGAAAGTGTCTGTAAAGCTTTCTTCAAGCTTTTATTGAATCTTCTAAGATAGTTTCATAGAAGCATCCCTGGAAGAATTAGGGAAGCTTCCGGAAATTTTAAATGAAACTTTTAAAAAAGTAATTTTAGAAACATTTTTTGTAACCTCTCAAAAAACTTTCAGAAAGATTCCATGAAAACTTTCTGGAAAGCACCCTGAAATTTTTTCGTAAATTTCCATAAAGCTTCCTTCGAGCTTTTATTGATGCTTCTAGAATGTTTTCATGGAAGCATACCGGTAAGGATTAGGGAAGCTTCCCGAAAGTTTTAATGAAACCTTCAAAAAAACATTTTATGAAATCTTTGTGGCAACCTTTCAGGAAACTTCCGAAAAGTTTTCATAAAAGCTTTTCCTGTATGCTTCTGGGAAGTTAAAAAAAACTTTCTGAAAACTTTCTGGAATCTTTCATGGGAAGCTTTCTTGAAAGATTTCACGGGAAGCTATCATGCTATGTGGGTTGTGTCTTCACTATATAAAAATGCCGAAACTGTGAAAAAATCTTTTTTGATTGGGATAAAAGTATATATGTACAGTTAGCTCTGTACAAGTTTTATTCATCCGTGCAAAAAGTTCATCGATAAAACCTTAATATCGATTAAAAAATAACCATTTTTTTAAAGGAGCGCCAACACATCCCGGTCTCCCCTACCTTATTGACCAAGTGATTGTAGCACTAATAATTTACGAATCATAAACTCATATATTTTTCCATTACGTCTCTCAGCATTCCAGCCTGCTTATTCAATAGTCATGAAATCAAATATATTGCGATGTCTATTCGCATTTTCAAAATTATAAACACATTGTAAAGTTTGTAATACAATAATTCAATAGTTCATAATATCATTGGTAAGAATCATAGTGAACTTATTTTACTGATGACTCTACTTGCCCGTCCGTCTATTAAATTTAAAACTTTCACTATCGCCATACTCTGATGAAAATGCATACAATAAAAATTTACAATAAAGTTAATGATCTCAAATGATAATATTTAGCTATTCGCCCCGCAAAATTTTGTAAAATTCATAGAGCAAGTGATAATGTAAGGTTTGTATAGAATTTCGATCGAGACCGCCGGGCAAGTAGAGTCATAAGTGAAGATATTATCAATTACTGAATTATTATATTACAAACTTTACAGTGTGTTTATAGTTTGAATAATGAAAATTTCGAATGGTTATCGCAATCGATTTGATTTCAGTACTATCATAGCTAAGTAATCAATCAAAGGTGGGTTGAGTTTTTTAACTTCAACAAAGACTAAACAACAAATTAATTCATAGTATACACGCGAGTCCCTCTGAATTAATTCCTCGTTGCTTACGTACACAAACTAATCATAGAAAAGATAAAGAGAATTAAAAAATTATTTCACGAGCGAGTACCATAGTAACAATCCTCGGCATCACCTCGATATCCACACGACTTTTCTCCTTCATCCTCGCTGCCATGTACATACATTTCATAGATATATACGTTTCTGTTCTCGTCGTCCTTGTCGTCGTGGTCGTCGTCGCTGTGCGTATATATGCGGCACTGCCAAGGGAGAGAAATACCCAAGCTCGACGACGACTCGACCGTATATAGATGCTGCAGCGCTATTACATACCTATGTATACGCAAGCTGCTGATGGTACAATACATACATATATAGCCAGTATCCGTCGTCGTCGTCGGCGGCGGCGTCGCCATAGCTACGCGCGGGCGCACGAGTGAATCTCACACACAGGAACACGGACGCGCGGTGCAACAGCAGCGGCGGCGGCGGCAACGGCAGCAGCAGGCGTATAAATGCATCGGCCATCGAAAGGGTTATACGGCTAGAAGAGTGCGACGACCGTTTCAGTACACGCGCGGTGACCGACGAGCGAGCACTTGTTGTCCCTACTGTGCCGTGTTTCTGCCGTTTTCGCCGCTGCTCTCTTTTTCTCTCTCTATCTATCTATCTGTCTATCTATCTATACCGTCTGTACCATTAATCCTCTCGTACACCTTGCATAAAAATACGCGCACTCTGTGTGGTGGAGGCGATCTCTGTGCTTGACATACGTTGAAAAAAGAGCTACGTACGATTGTCGGTTGGTTGGTTGTTCTGTGCGAGTGCAAAATTTGGTGATCGAAGAAAAAAGAGAAATCGAAAAAATTGTTGAAAATTTTTTGTTCAGAATTGTGTGAGTTCGCGACTACTACTGGCCTTCGACGATTTTGACTTTTCGCCGGGCAATCAAGAACCAAGAAGAGAGGTCCAGTAGAGCTCGTTCGAATTACACTCGAGGTGAGGCAATTATTGCGAAACATTCTGCATGCCTGCGAAGCTCGATCGGAGAATTCGTCAACGACGCCGATGCGGGTGCGACGAAATCGCGATCGCTGCCAATATCAAAGCTAATCGCGTGTACATACACCTAAGAATAATGAAGATGAGTTTGGATGAATAATTTCCTTCGCGCGAACGATCTATTATTGACGTGATCGCGCGACGACGATGGATCTCATGAATTTTTCATACGAACTAGTACGAGAGCTAACTTCTAACAATTACACACGCCGAGGAAATGATAGATTCTGATCTCATTTCGAATCATAATAGTCACGGAACTTTACGATTCGTCCTGTATAAAATATATGCATGCGGGAGGAACTAAGAAAGCCACAAATTGCGCCGAGATTACTTTTCAATAATAAAAAGGGGAAATTCGATGAAATTCTATATCGATTCGAGTAAAAATGATTCCTTCCTGGAGAGTGTTGGCTGCCTAGTATACCAGTTATAACTTAGGACTGCCTTCGCTGCTGCTGCTCTTGTAATAAGATCTTCAATTAAAAATTTTCCCTCTTGCATCTCATTTTCCTCCTCGTTCTCTCTATCTCTCGTCGTTGCGCATCAATGATAATAATAAAAATAATAATAATAATAATAATGATAATAATTATTTTTGACTCGACGTCTGTACTCGAGGTACGAGATCCGGTTCTACTTGCGTGTACGAGATTCGATTTCCAATCGGTGTGGCATCGACGTTATAATTTTATTTATAACCGCACGATCGAGATTCGACGTCGGTTATATATCGTATTATTATATTTCACCGAATCGCTCTCTCGGCCAGCCACCTCGCGAAACTCAATTACACAACGAGATATATACGTGTACCGTTGGAGCGAACTTCCGCGATTTCTGAATTTACAATTGGCAGCGAGTCAAGGATGATTTTCCAAAACTGCGCTAATGGTATCTTTCCTCTCTTTTCTCTCTGTATATATACTTCAATCTGTGCGTAAGCTCGAGTCTTGAATCATATAATATACATATAGCGACGAGCTAATTTTCTCTCGATGAGAGGTTGAATTTTATTCTTTTCTCTCGCGCCTCTTTTCCTTCGCTCTCGGTGCTTTAACGTTTAATGAGCTTTAAACGAGCTTATAGCAATTTTCGCGTTGCACAATCTATACAGGTCGTCGAGGCGATGAAGCAACGATGTATAATCTGTATACCCATTCAACTATATTGTATATATACATCGAGCATAAATACTTTCAAAAGAGAAACGAAAAATCAATGCAAAAATCCTGCCCGACCCGTCAATTTTTCTTACTCCCGCTCGGCTCGGCGTTATAACTGACGCATTCCGTATCGACATTTGGATCGTCGTCGTCGCTGCTGCTGCTGCTGCGGAGAAGTAGAAAGAAAATCGTAAAGTTCGGGGAGAATATTTCCTCGCGGAAGGGTTGAGTTTATCAAATATATAATACGCGCACCCGCCTCGACTCCGCGCGAAACTGTCAAAGTCACTTCTGTGTTCTCCTCAGGGCGACGGTGGTACTGGGGGTTCAAGAAACTTTCTTGTACGCGTCTTTAGCTGCGTCGGGGACGCGCACCTGCACGCATCGATTCGCGCGAGCCTTTTTTTACATCAATCATCGTGCGTGCGTGTGCGCCTTCGACTTTGACACACGCGAGACTGTATACAACGTAATATGGGTATAGAACAAAATCTCGTTCCTTTCGGGCGTAATGCATCGAAGCTTTTACGGAGTTCGTCGACTGCAGAAATCAGAATTTCCATTCGTGAGAGAAGATCGTGAGTCGCGAGAAAAAAAGGTTAAGCGCGTATCGTAGCTCGCAGAATTACGTCAGTTCAGTCTGCTGTGCTCGCGAATCTCTACGGAACGTGTATTGCCATTGTTTCAGCGGCTTTTCCGCTCCGGCGCACACAGCCGCGCGGTATTAGACGGGGTATAGTCGGTACACTAAACCTGTCACACTTTCGAGTCCCACGACCGAATTTTTCGCATATGCTGCTGCTTCTGCCGCTGGAATCCTTTTGTGAAGAGTCTCTCGCGGTCGTCGCGACCAGTAGCACAGTAGTAAGCTTGAATAAAAATAAATAAAAACTACGCGCTGGCCCTCCCATGATCTAGCGGGCAAATATAAGCGCGCGTAAATCGAGGAAGTTTGATGAACATTGCAGGACCTTTGCGTGCTATATTTCACGGCTGAAACAGCAGAATTTTGTACGCGAGTTCGTTTCGCGTAAATAGCATTGCATATCCTCTTTTTCTCTATACCTAATGTTTACATTGGGAAAAATACATAAACTACCACTATGCACTATCGCAGCTCGAAGCGATAGGGATGCATTGCAACTGTGCCTGCGTACGAGCTATGTATAGACACGTGCAAGCTCGCAGCTCTTTTCGAACGAGCTTACAAATTTCCAAATAGCCCCATTGACTGGTATGCATGCATACGTACGCGCAGCTAGTCCAGGGTAAAAAAGTTCACCACCCCCCTATGAATGGGGTCCGCTGCAGCTCTCGAATTGGATCTGCAGAGAGGTGCAAAACGAATTTTAGCACACGAGCGTGACTCGAGAAACTCGAGTCGAGCTACTTGCCTGCTGCTGTATACATTCATTCAATAAAAGCCCAATGACACGTATGCATACGAATGACACACGCGCTAGACGGAATTAAAGGTCCGCTTGGTTGAGGCAACGAGGAAAAAGGGTCTATTTCTCTGTGTGTGTGTGTGTGTGTGCTTTCGAGAGAATAACAGGATTCAATTTTTCGAATAGGGGGATGAAAGAATATTATTTCTTTCAATTTCTTGTATTATTGCGTTTGATAAATAGAACGATAGTTGCAAATGTTTTTTTTAGTTATAATGGTTTAGCTATGATTTCCAATTTTTATCAATACTTTTATAAGCTCTCGGATTGATCTAATGTTGAAATACTAAAATCAAAGAACAAAAGATGAAAGAGAGGATAATCAAAAGTCACGCAAGCAGGCAAACTATTAAAATCCGGCTTTCGTATCCTGAACTTTCGTTTCTTATCGCTAGGTGGCTCGCCACCGAGTGTCTCATCCGCAAGCGACGTAACGTCGATTATTGTATAAAGATGAGTGTTAAACCTGATTTTATTTTACTCATAAGTTCAATGATGGAGTCGTTTGCTCCCGCTTTCTTCTTCGCAAACATTATACATTGGCGAAAACACGATCTGTTTTTTTTTTCATCGTTTTGTCGCAGAATTTCTGGCTGCGCTGCTGTAGTTCGTACGATACAGACACGTATACACGTTTGGCAGCATATTTGGATGATTTAGCAGGGGTTGCCTGTGAATCTATACATTTCCCAAGCCCACATGCATACCTGCACTCACACACAATCTCATACAATACCACTGCTCAGAGCTCGTAGTCCTACAGCACTACTTTTCAACGTTTTGGATATGCTGGTGTCCTATATTTATGCATTACGTATACATGTTCGGCGGACTACATTGTGTACTCCGGGCGTAAGCATACATACCATCTCCCCTCCCTCCCCTGCACCCCCGCACACACACACACACACACACACACATACAAACACAAGTCGGTCGGTCAACTCGCGCGCACCCGGATTTACATTGGGACGAGCTATTTATTTGTTTGCCTCCCTTTCGCCCGGCTCCTGTCCCTCCAGCAACCTGCAGTACTGTTCATCCGTGCGCATGTGTGTGCGTGCGTGCGTCCAGCTCGACGTGCGCGCGGACCTATGTACGCGTAGTTCGCGCGACGCGCCGAGGCTAATATTAGCGTACGGGGGGTAGGACGATCGTGTAAATAATGCCGCCGAACGCACTGGGTAGCATGATAAATTTATTTCTACGCGCTTATTTAGTGTTTGCGGTACGCGAGCTCGAAAGAGAGGAAGTTATTTACCGCTAGCGCGCGAGCGCCGATCCGTATGATATTCACCTGTGTGTGTGTACCTGTGCGAGCTTTTATTATGCGCGATGTTTGCGCTCGAAAGCTACTGCTGCTGCGCATAACACCGAACGTTTGTTTAAATTTTCCACGAGATTTTGTCCATACGCTCGGGGATCTTCCTCGGCTCGAGTCGAGGCTAATAATAATTGATGCGCGCCCGTCCGCGTCGATTTATAAATCCCGTGTATATATAGAGCGTGTGTGTGCGCGCTGTACGAAAACCATCGATTTTTTTTTTTTGTCTTTTAACCAAAGCTTGTACTGCAGTGGCACGGATTTAATAATAGACTTTGAAAAGCTTCGGAAAACGGGGATAGAATTCATTTATGAGCTCGGTCACGACGGATAGAGAGACGTACACACAGGGACGAGTTTAAGCTCCGACGAGCGAGCAACGACGCGAAAAAAATAAAGAGAGAGAGAGAGAGAGAGAGAGTGAGTCACCGAAACAATTCGCGATATTTTTCAATATATATTCCGAAACAAAGAAAAATAGTACTTACGGGCGAGCTGCCGCATATAAGGCAGGATGTACGTCTTCTTCTTCTTCTTTCATCGAATTCCAAATAAAAATGGATTTCTTTCGCATGGATATACATGGGAGCGCGCGCACGCGAGTATGTATGTGTATGCCTAGTGTGCTGCTGCTCCATCCCTTGCGCGCGAGAAACGATCCAGTCATAATACCCCAGCCCGAAGAAAGTATTAAAAGAGGAAAGCCACTATAAATTACATTCCTTGGTACGTAATATATCGACCCCCGCTCGTTGGTATATATATCGGAAGAAAAGGCCGAGGAGTGCGAGTATACGAGAGCCTCGGAGACTCGAGACGTACGTACACATGCGTTTCTGTTTTTTCTCCGTTGTCTTAGTGTCGTATGCTGCACGCATTCGATGCGACGCGTGGCTAAAGTCAATTAAATTTACTCCGCGTCCGAGTGAGAGCAGCAGCAGTAGAAAAATAGTATTAATATTTGGATTTATCAAGACGATGGTAATTACAAATTAATAACAGTTTGATATATTTTATTGTTCTTCAAAAAGTACAAGGATATTAGTTTAAATTTTTTTCCAAAATTACATGTATGTGTTCTTCACCGAATTCAAAAATTCGGAACAAATATCACGCTTTGCTAGGGTTTGCTCTGATTATGCATCTTCATTGTGTGAATTTTGAGGTGATCTCACATTCAAACGGTTTACTCCGATCATGTACCCTTACTATGTGAATGTTGAGGTAACTTTTTCGTCCAAATAACTTATGACAAATCTCACATTCAAATGACTTTTTGTGATCATGTACTGAATTTATGTGACGTTTGAGTACATACTTGTATCCGAATGATTTGTGACAAATCTCACATTCAAAAGATTGGGCACGATCGTGTACTCTCATTATGTGTTTATTAAGGTTACTTCTTTGTCCAAATGATTTTTGACAATTTTCGCATTTAAAGGGTCTGCTGCGATCATGTACTGTCATTATGTGGCTTGTGAGTTTACACTGTACACCAAATGATTTGTGACAAATCTCGCACTCAAAGGGTTTGATGCGATCATGTACTATATTCAAGTGTTTATTTAGACCACTCTTGTATCCAAATGATTTATGACAATTATCACATTCATGGGGTTTGCTATGATTGTGTACTCCACTTATGTGTTTATTGAAGCCACTCTTGTATCCAAATGATTTGTGACAAATCTCACACTCGAAGGGTTTGCTCCGATAATGTACTGCATTTATGTGAAATTTGAGGTATTGTTTTTGTCCAAATGATTTGTGACAAATTTCACACTCAAAAGATTTCATCCGAAGGTGTACTGCCTTTATATGAACTGCGAGGTTACTTTTTTGTCCAAATGATTTGTGACAAATATCACATTCAAAGGGTTTTCTCCGTTTATGTACTACGTTGACGTGTTTCTTGAGGTTCTCCTTATAGCCGAAAAATTTGTGACAAATTTCACATTCATAAGGTTTGCTCCGGTTATGAACTGCATTCATGCGACTACTGCGGTTACTCTTACCTCCAAATGATTTGTGACAAATATCAAAATCAAAGGGTTTGCTACTATTATGTACTGGGAATTCATTGAATATATTTTCATTCATGTCATTCGTCTGATTTCCGTTTTCCGTTTTCACAATAGTTAGGCAACTTTGGTACTCAGTTTTGCATATGTTTGTCGATGAACACTCGAGTTCAAGTTTTACATGCTTGAATTCAATCTCTATGAATATTTTTTCATCCAACTTTTCTTGCGAGGTCATAACCTCATTCATGTGGTTTGCCTAAAATGAAAATTGTGATGCAGTCATGGACAGTAAAGAAACTTAATGTAATTTACACTATTGAACTCACCGATGATTTATAAAACGATAATGTTTCCAAGTTTTTGGCTTCGCTAGAGTCCAATGAATCGAAATCACAATCTCCACCTGCGTCCGGCGAATCATCATTTGGCTCTTCCTTCACCCTGAAAATAATTCAAGTTTGATGAGGCAATTACATAAAAAATTATCACGGCATGCATAAAAAATAATTATACCTAATTGTGTCCTCTCTGCTTTCCATCTCTCACTTTATTGTGTTTATTTTCACAGAAAACTTTCACGGCAATGTACACTGAGAAAAATATTTGAGGTTATATGCCTCGAGAAACCAACACTAGGCCACGAATTCGCACCAATTTGTAAACACTTTGCACTCAATGCATGAATTCCGCTCCTCTACAGATACTGATTGCACTACTTGTAATATTATCTAGATGAACCTGCGATTATGATAATTCCTCGATGATACTTTCCTCCTTTACTGTCGCGTACGAGTGTCGAGTAGATATATACGCGGTAAAGTCTATGCAAAACACAGAGGGACTCGCACATCATGAAATATACGCCGAAATTGTAATGAAAATGTCATTCATCCAGGCGCACAATTTACTTGAACATTAGTGTGATGAATACAGAGAACCCGAAAATAAATAAATGCGCACGCTAGAACCAGTGGTGAATTAAAAAAAGTGCCACCACCACGCAAACTTTCATTTTTCGTAAACACAATTCGAAAACAATTACATTGTTGAGAACAATTAAATTGTTATGTAGTTTCTATGTTATGAAAAAAATTGTTGTTATTACTGATCACGACTCATTTATCGAAAATAATTAGTCAATCGGCAAATTTATCAAAATCTTTTATTGGTGCATGTTTGATCCATTTTGGATAGGTTGTCATTTTGTGAGGTTTATAAAAAATCCAGTAGCTTACTAAATGCTTGCCCAGTTCACAGTTCCAAAGAAGACGTGAAAAAAATCTGGGCTGATAGTTGCATGAACAGATAAAGACAACTAAAAAATGAACACAGAGTAGTAGTAAGGGAAATCTGGAAACACTACAACGACAATGTCCTAGAGGTGTAATGATAGTTGAAAGCCCGAGGTTCAGGTAATACCCAATTATTTCAGTTATAGATATTTTTATTAAAGTTATAGAAAATTTGTAGGAGTATCTACACATATTTATAATTGTCAGTCATCATATTTTCTCACACCTGTGCCGTATAACCCTCGTGGACTCTCTTTTGGTGCAAAAGCAAATACTGCTTATGTCCAAATTTCTTCTCGCATTTATCGCAAGCGTAATCTTTGCGACCTTCGTGTATCGTCTTTTGGTGAAAAAGTAAACTCGATTTTTGTCCAAACTTCTTTTCGCATTCATTGCATGCAAAATCTTTGCGACCTTCGTGGACTGTCGTTTGGTGTCTGATCCAACTTCTTGAATCACTAAATTTCTGCTCACACCTATCACATGGGAAATCTCTTCGACCTTCATGGACTGTTTTTCGATGCCTCCACAAGTGTTCATGTTTTCCGAATTTACTATCACAATTGTCGCATGCATAATCTTTGCTACGGTCGTGTACAGTTTTTTGGTGGAGATACAAATATTCTTTCCATTCAAATTTCTTTTTGCATTTGTCACATTTGTAATCCTTACGAACATCATGGACCGCAATTTGATGTAGAAGCAAAGCCGATTTTCGTCCAAATTTTTTCTCGCATTTATTGCATGCAAAATCTTTGCGACCTTCGTGGACAATCTTAGTGTGGATTAGCAAATTTGATTTCAGTCCAAATTTCTTTTCGCACTTGTCGCATGCAAAATCTTTGCGACCTTCGTGGACAATCTTAGTGTGGATTAGCAAATTTGATTTCAGTCCAAACTTCTTTTCGCACTTGTCGCATGCGTAATCTTTTCGACCTTCATGAATTGTCTTTTGATGGGTGAGTAAATTATATTCACGTCCGAATTTTTTTTCACATTTATCACAAGCGTAATCTTTTTGACCTTCATGTGCTGTCTTTTGATGACTTATCAATTTCGATTTTACTCTGAATTTTTCATCACATTTATCACAAGCGTAATCTTTTTGACCTTCATGGACTGTCTTTTGATGTCTTATCAATGTCGATTTTTCGCCAAATTTCTGTTCACAAATGTCGCATATGTAATCTTTACGACCTTCGTGTACTATTCGCTGGTGATGTATCAAATTGCTTTGAGCCCCAAATTTCTTTCCGCACCTGTCGCATTGGTAATCTTTTTGACCTTCATGGACTATCTTTTGATGTCTAATCAATTTCGATTTTTGTCCAAATTTCTGTTCACAAATGTTGCATACGTAATCTTTACGACCTTCGTGTACTATTTGCTGGTGATGTACCAAATTGCATTGAACACCAAATTTCTTTCCGCACTTGTCGCATTGGTAATCTTTTTGACCTTCATGGACTGTCTTTTGATGTCTAATTAATGTCGATTTTTGTCCAAATTTCTGCTCGCAATTGTCACATGCATAATCTTTTCGACCTTCGTGTATGGTTTTTTGGTGCAGTAACAAATTCGATTTTTGTCCAAATTTTTTCTCACACTTATTGCATGCAAAATTTTTGCGACCATCGTGGACTACTTCTTGGTGTTTTATCAAATCTGCTTTATTCCTAAATTTCCTCTCGCAATAGAGGCATGGGTGATCTTTGCGACCTTGGTGGATTATTTTTTGGTGTGAAAGTAAATGTGATTTTTGACCAAATTTCTTTTCGCACTTATCGCATACGTAATCTTTGCGACCCTCATGTACCGTTTTTTGGTGCCTGATCAAATTACCTAGGCTCACGAATTTTATTTCACACTTATCGCATGCATAATCTTTGCGTCGTTCATGGATTGATCTTTGGTGAAAAAGCAAAGTCGACTTTTTCCCAAATTTCTTTTTGGACTTGTCACATGCGAAATCTTTGCGACTGTCATGTGCTGTTTTTATGTGCAAAAGCAAACTCTGTTTGGTAACAAATCTCTTGGCGCACATTTCACATAAATAATTTTTGAAAGCTTCGTGGAATATTTTTTTGTGCTTGAGTAAAGTTGATTTATTTTCAAATTTTCTCTCGCACTTGTTGCACGTGAAATTATCGTGATTTTTGTGTACTAATTTTTGGTGCGTGAACAAACTTGATTTTTTTACAAATTTTTTCTCGCACTGATCGCATGCAAAATTGTTGCGGCCTTTGTGTTCTGATTTTTGGTGCCTATTCAAATGATTTCGGAACTCAAATGTCTTTTCGCACTGGTTACATACAAAATCTTTTCTTTCATCATGAATTGTGTTTCGGTGTGCTATCAAGCTTGATTCAATTACAAAGGCCTCCTGACAGATATTACAAACGTATTGTTTGTCGTCTGAAACAACAATGTCGTGTTCACTTGAATTATTTTCCGAGACGACTTCTTGTTCACGAGATGATTTCCTCTCACTTTGATCCATTTTGGAGCCTAAAATAAACGATGAATTCTTTAATTTAGTGCCACGGAAATTAAATGAGTAAAATTTATCTTTTTCTATTATGGCTTGCTTCATCGGGTAAGACAACATTCAAACTAATTTGTTTTTACTATAAACATGATCAGTGTATCAAGGAGCGATTGTCCAAATTTTCGTTTATGATTTATTGTTTACAAATCATAACTACTGGTTTATGTATTTATACTTACAATATTTGAAACGATGTAAAATTCTAACATGGCAACGATTCCTTCAAGAACTGCACTTAGTAATTACTGTAATAATTTTGTCAGTCACGTCGATTATTTTACAAAATTCATCGCTATATACTTTTAAAGAAGGTTTAATTGCTTTATTGAAATAAATGTATTGTATGTTGACGCGTTATACACTGAACACAAATGTTTCGATTCTCTATAACGTGATCAAGTATGTATATGGTTTGCACAAGGAGTTTTTTGTGTACACGTAAAAAATAAGGAAGACGTCAAAGACCCGACTAGACTTCTTGCTCCTCACGCAACAGAGATGTGATTTTTTTTCTTCTCGTTACCGAGTGGTAGGTCAGTTAAAGCACGAGTATCACTGTGCGCTGTAAAGCAGTGAAAGTAAACGACGTGACTCCACCATTTTTAAACGTGCAGAAATCTGAGTACATGTATTTAACGCAGACTTATCAATGCGGCTAAGGGCAAGCTCAAAATTTGAAACTTTTTCGTTGGAATGATTCACGACTAGATTACATTTGCATATGCGACCATAAAAACTATCGTTGTTTGACCATTCATTTCGTTTCGATTTTCGATTTTAAATTATATAACACGTAGACAACGATAATTGATGCATTGAAGCAAAGTAACTCCACAAATGTTCGATGAGTTTTTTACGACTCTTACAATCGGATAATAAGACTTTTTTCCAATTCTGCAGTCTCGCTTGGGTGCTTTCAAACTTTTAACAAATGTACATCAAGATTTTAATTCGTAATAATCTCTCGAATCTGTCTTGTTTTACTTTCAGAACTTTGGCAAGAGGATTGGCGCGTGTATTTACGCGTATTTATAATTCGATCGATGCGAACGAAAACAAAAGATGAATAAGCCTGCGTTCATGATATGAGCTTGAGATGCTTGAAATATATAAACATCTAATCATAATAATTTAGTGAAAACTTTTATGAAATCGGATTTTTTTTGGGAGTGGTGAAACCTGGTACTATTTCTATTTTTTTATCCTACTCTCGATTAAATCATGCATAAGGTCTATATTTTTTTTCATCTCTTTTAATCTCGATCCCACTGCGTCACGGACTTCGCTCGTTACAATTACATCGAGTGCATCGTAAATCAATCACGATGATTGATGCTTTTTACGTGCCTGTAATTATTCATCACGACTCCGCGCACACGCAACGAAAGACACGGAATTATTAATTTTATTTGCCTCGCGAATGTAATATATCGACTCCAATCGACCGATTGATTCGTTTCATTCTTCTTACCTCCTGAGCAATTCTCTAATTTATATATGAGAAACTAAAACATCGGTGGGCGAGTAGTTGCTCAAGTTTGCTCTCTCTCTCTCTCTCTCCAATGTTCAATTAAAGATAATTGAAGTTTGTGTGTACTCGAAGCGGATCCGAGTCTCCAACCTGTACCTATATATAGGTGCAGTGCGCGTCACCATAGCAGCAACAGCAGCCGCGCTGCACTTCTCGTGCTATGCGAGTCAAGTACCAAGACGAGCTGCGCCGGATTAGAGTTTCGCGCTTTGTCTCCTGTACCCTCCCTTCTCCCCCACGCATGATTAAATATTCCAAATTTCCCGTCGCGCTGCGGCGTGTGCAGCGCGAAGACAAAGCCATACGTGCGCTTCTCCCTTGTCGCAGTCGGTATATATACTGCCGATCGAGGCCCGGCGAGCTTTGAGTGGGCCTTCACTTTTGATGTGGTTTCCGGCAAGCGGATCTGCTCGGGATCGTCCCATACGAGGCTCGTGCGAGCTAATTATATCCGGCCTGCCTGTATACCGAGCGAGTCGATCTGTCGGGGTACACGAGTGCAAAAAAAAAAAAACGACTACTCAAAGACAATCAGTGCGTCGCGGCACTGCGATCGTCTGTCCATTTCCTGGACACAGACGTGTAGGCCCGGGCGGTAAATCAACTCATTTGCCGAGACGCAATCCTCGCTCAAAGCTCCGATCGTAATATATATAGCGCCACAAAAAGAGGCAAACGCAGGAGCCGTCTGATGGGCATCGATCGAGCGCGAGCATAATATATAGATTTCTCAAAGCTGTCCAACACCGAGTGAGAGAGAGAGACAGAGATAGGCTTTGGCTGAAAGATCGGAATTACACACGATCCGAGGGCAAAGAGATTCGTTATCCGAGCTGTGTATGTGTGTGTGTGTGCCTTACCTCTCACCTTTGTGCCAGATCAAGGGCTGCCGCTGCATTCAGCTCGCGCAAGAATTGCCAGAGAGGCAGAGAGAGAGAGAGAGAGAGAGAGACCTGGTATGTATATATATATATATAGTGTAGTAGTAACGGCTAGATGCACACAAAGTTCAAAGAGTCCTCCGCTGCAGTCCTCTCAAAGCAGACATAATCGACAGACGCAGAAGCCATTCTCTAATCCGGAAAAGGACAAAAGGGTCGTGGCTCGTCGTGTCGGACGCGGCGCGCAAAGGCTTCGTCGTCGTCGTGCTGTGCGCGAGTTCGGTCGCTCGCCGATAATTGACGAAGTAAAAGGTAATTATTGACTACCAGCCCGAATTATACTTCGCCCTTTCTCGTCGTCGATTTTGCAGCTGTGCATTTATACGCGTATATATTTATAGGGTCGGTGCAGCTCGCGTATAATGGCATTCGTGGTGGCAGCGGTACTACTGCTCCGACTAGCGGTGCAGGTGCACTGGGAAATCAAAGCTCCGCAGCTGCGATCCGATTTAATTTCTCTCTCTCTCTCTCACGCTCGTGCGGGCTTCTTCTTCTTCTTGTTCTTCTTCGTTGCTGACGCGCGCGCGCGAGGCCACCGACCGTGTAAAGTCCTGCGAAGTCCTTTGCAGCCGAAGCGAAGTAACTTCGCGATGTTGATGACCTAGTGGTATGTACTCGGAAGAATGAGTAGATCCGCAGACACATTTACTCCGTCGGGCTATTATCATATTGTTGACAGCTGACGTCGAATCCGATTAGACTTTTGTTTTTCTGAATGGAAGCTCCAGCAAATCATTGCATTGCATTCAAAATTAGAACATTTTTGGACGTTTTTATATTTACGCTTGCTCGAATACGTCGAACACTAGCGGATATTTCCGAAACTTGATCTGTTTGTCGGCTCAAGTTTCTGTAATGAAAAGATCACGCACTGTTTTGCTGCGTCAAATCTAAAAATTACAGTACGCATGTCGATTACGGTTGGAAAAAAATAAAGATATATTTATTGCAAGTAATCACAAATAAATAGTGGGAACACTTTCATCACGAGCTTAGCTTTATTCCCACTTATATTAGGTATTCATGGACATTTCTTTTGCCATGAGCGTGACCGCGCATTTTAGTATATAGTAATTGTCGTTTGAAATATATTGCTAAATCCTACAAGGACAAACATGCCGAAAATTGGTTTCAAATTGCATTTTCGACGGTTACCCATATTTATACTAACCATAACTTGACTTTGCCACTTGCGGATATACAATACTCCATCTGTTGACAAACTCGAAAAGTTCACAATCAAAATATGACACTTTCGATTACGATACATATGGTTGTAATGATAAGCACACAAGCAGTTTCAGGATAGTAATTCTCGCGTCATTTACCCAAAAATACCTCACAAAAATGTTCTTGCGATTTTAAAATACTTGATTTGTTGATGGATCACGTGATTGATGGAATGGAAAAGCTGATCATAATCAAAATAATTCTGAAATATTGATTCGTAAATGTACAACTCATTTTTTAGATAAAGAAACTTCAAAAAAATTCGATGAAAAAATTAAATCTAAAGGTATTAAAAATGAAAAATGTTAAAATAAAAAATAATATGAGAGACGTGTTACTTATTTATAAGCTCTAACTGAAATCGCTTATTGTAGTAACCAACTTCGATTACCCGAAGAATGAGAAGATGCATTCGTTTTTAGAGCCTCGCTTCAAAAATTTCCATATCTGCGAGTTGAACATTTTTTTTTTGAATATCTTCTTCTCTGGCACGCATGCAAATCTCGAAGGACATTCTCGATGACAAAAAAGGATGTGGGACATCGTTTGAATGTGGAATCGTGCGGAATAAACTCGTACGGAGAGCTTTTCCAAGCTTCATTTCGTGATTCGAGTAAGTAGCAGATCGAAGCTCAGAAAAGCGTAGAGGAGACGGTCCGCGCAGAGCTGGAAAGTCACTCGGATAAAAGAAAAAAAAACTCGGATGCATCTAGAAGTACGCCTTAGCATTGCCATCGTGCAGTTGGATATAGGTACTTTTCCCTCGCAAGCTCGCTCATGTCTGTGTGTGTGTGTGTGGCTATAACATAAAAAGATATGTGTATCGAGAGGGTAAGATGATAGCCGGGGGCTGACTACTACTACGAGGTCTCTTCAGCTCGTCCTGGAGGAGGTAAAAAAGCGGCAAAAAGGGATGGAAAATGGGGAGGAATAAGAGTCGACGACGGTCACACAGTGCCCCGGACTTGCGAGTAGATGACTTTTCCAATGATAAATTTGCTTATACGCGACTTTTTTGCTACTTTCTCGGTCGTATTACTTTCCTTTCCTTTCCTTTACCTTTACTTCTTTTTTTCGACTCGCCTCTCTCTCTCTCTCTCTCACGTCTTTATACGGACGCGCGCCGAGAGCAAAACTGACGTTATACGGCGGTGACTTTTTCATTTCGCGTTTATACGCGCGCGCGCGTGTGTATAAACCGAAAAGAGAGAGAGAGAGCAGCAGCCTAGCAGAGACTCTCTGGAGATAAAAATGATGTAATTTACACTTTGAAGTTTTCGCATCGTGCGCGCGCGTGTGGAAAGTCTTGCGCTGATTACATTTGCGCAAAATGTTTGCTGTTAATAATGATATATTCGTAATTTCAATGCATATGTAATATGTTTTTTTCATGCATTTTTATTCCACGTTATATCGTTGTATTTTATGCGCTTTAAATATTCATTACTTTTTAATTTCGAGCATTAAAAAGTATTGCGTATACGAAAATGAGGTGTGAAATTATTTCGTCTTTCAGCCTATGAAAAATTTATTTGAATTCACACGTATGCAAATAATATTATTCGAAAATCTGGCATTAAACGAGAAACGACGTAAATAATCATGAAATTTACAAGGACAAAAAAGAGGGTGAAAAAAAAAATTCATTAAAAGCGCACAACGCGCGGGAAAATGCGGGTCGTGTAACCAGCCCCTTACACCTACCTCATACAAACGTGGGCTTGTGTGTGTGTGCGTGTGTGTCTGAGTTTGCAGTGCCGCAGTCCACGAGTATATGACACGACGTTATTTACAGCTTTTCTCGTAAAACATGCCTTACGCATTTTTCACTCGTCTACACAGAGTCGGCGTAGCACAGAGAGAGAAAGAGAGAAACATGTCGCGCATAAGTCGAGTTGGGTGGCGGCAGCGCAGCCTAACGAACTGTCGCAGAGAAAAGCTTTTAGCTGTTGCCAGTTTGAACAATTGAGGTTGCGAGAGTCTAGCGAGCGCGAGAACAAGATCAGAGACATTTTTTTCTTTTTTTTTTTTTGCAAAGTTCGCTACGGACTTTTTGCGGTTGGAAACTTTTTGACCTATTCCACGGGCTGGACGCAAGATTAAAGCACGGAGCAGCAGCAGCAGCAGCTGCTGCCGCCGCTGGAAAATAAAATGATTTTCCGAGATTTTTCAAAGCTAAGCATGTGCTCGCGCGTAGATACATAACGAAGAGTCGCGCGCTCTGCAATTCTTATCCCATTGGCGAACTACGTGTATTTACGAATTTCCGGTTTTGCGTTCGGAACCGTGTAAAAAAATGGAAGGGAAAAGAAAAACCTATAGTCGTCATGACTACTACACGCTCGAGCTTGCACAATCCGCAAGGGGCGCGCTCAGGGTGCAACGCGCGCGATATCCCTCTAGATGAAGTGGAATTCTCAACTTCGTTAAAAAGTCAGCTGCTGCTGCTGTGGGTGTAACGAGCGAACGAAATCGGATGAAAATAAAATACTCCTGACGCTTGCTGCAGCTGCTGATACGTATACGGCGAGAGTACACCGATCAAACTTCGTTATAAATCTCCGAAACGAATCCACGCGAAAAAAAATATAGGAAGCAGAAAAAAAATTAACAGGATAAATTACAGACAGTGGCGGCGGATTGGAAAAAGTGCTGCCCCTATATGTGAAATTTCGTTTGCAACGAGCGCAATTTGAAGAACTTCAATATAAGATTTTGGATTGATAAAAGTATAAAGCGAAAGAATAAAACAATTGCGACTGCTTCTAATGATTTTAAATAAATTTAAAAAATATTTTTTGGTTTGAATTAAATTATTGAATAGTTTGAATAATTTTATAAATTAAATTATTAAATGGTTGAGTTATTTTAGATTGAACATATTTTTATTACCGATCGCGTATCTCGTAGCACAAATAATCAGTGTTCATCCACAAATTTATAAAAATCTTTCAATAGCGTGTGTTTCATCTACATTGTCCGAAGTTTATCGAAAATTCAGTAGCCTACTGAATCCATGTCTCATTCACAGCTCCAAAAAAGACGTTGTAAAAAACTCGCGACTGACTGTGCATAAGGAGCGAAAAACTTAGTAACCAAAAAATGAATAGAGCGAGCAAATTTATTATGGTCGTACACAAAATTGGAAATACACCGCAACGACATGGTAGAAGTAGTGTAATGATCAATGATATCAAGTAAAATTCAATTATTTCGACATGATTTTTATTGAAATTTCGTACTTGAACATATGTAGAAAGTATTAATGAATATTTACAATTGTCAATCATAATTTAGAGCAAAATCTTTGCGACTTTCGTGTACTGTCCTTTGATGGTTGAGCAAATGACATTTATGTCCGAACTTCTTCTCGCACAGGTCACATACGAAATCTTTGCGACCTTCGTGAACTACCTTTCGGTGAACAAGCCAATTCGATTTCTGTGCAAATTCTTTTCCGCACTTGTCGCACGCGTAATCTTTGCGACCCTCATGGACTGCCTTTTGGTGTAAGAGCAAATGTGGTTTTTGTGAGAACTTCTTTTCGCACTTGTCGCATGCGAAACCTTTGCGACTTTCGTGCATCGTCTTTTGGTGTAGGAGCAGAGCCGATTTGTGTCCAAATTTTTTCTCACACTTGTCGCATGCGAAATCTTTGCGACCTTCGTGAACTGCCCTTCGGTGAACAAGCCAATTCGATTTCTGTGTAAATTCTTTTCCGCACTTGTTGCACGCGTAATCTTTGCGACCTTCGTGGACTGTCCTTTGGTGTAAAAGCAAATGCTGTTTTCGTGAGAACTTCTTATCACATATGTCGCATGAGTAATCTTTGCGACCTTCATGGACTACATTTTGGGGCTGAAACAAATGCGATAATCTTCTAAATTTCTTGTCATGCTCGCCGCATGCAAAATTTTTGGCACCCTCGTGGACTATATTTTGATATCTTTTTAAATTACGACTATCCGCTAAAATTTTTTCGCACTTCTCCCATGTCAAATCGTCGTGACCCTTATGAACTCCCTTTACGTGTCGAAGCCAACTCCGTTTATCTCCAAATCTTTTTGCACACTTTTCACATAAGTAATCTTTAAAAACTTCATGAAATATTTTTTTATGCTTACGTAAATTTGATTCATTTTCAAATTTTCTCTCGCACTTGTTGCACGTGAAATTATCGCGATTTTTGTGTACTAATTTTTGGTGCGTGAACAAACTTGATTTTTTTACAAATTTTTTCCCACACTTGTCACAACCAAAATCTTTGCAACTCTTGTGAATCGATATTTGGTGTCTACTTAAATGACTTCGGAACTCAAATGTCTTTTCGCACTGGTTACATACAAAATCTTGTTTTTGATTATGAAGTGTGTCTCGGTGTGTTATCAGGCTGGATTCTAGTGTAAATGTCTCCTGACAAATATCACAAATGTACTTTTTGTCGTCTGAAACAACAGTGTCATGTTCACTTAAATTATGCTTTGAGAAAACATCCTCTGATTTCTTTTCGCTTTTATCCATCTTAGAGTCTCAATTAAACGTCTGATACTTTTATTTAGTGCCTCTAAAAATCAATAATTGAAATTTATCTTTTGGTATCGTCAGGAATGACAACATTCAAACTAATTTGTATTTACTTTATCTCATAAACTCAGTGTCGAGGAACAATGTATAAATCGCTTATGATCATACTGTTTACAATCTAGTTATCGATTTATTTCGTATATATTGCCTTTCAAATTTAAACCAGTTTGAAATTCTATCTTGGCCACTATTTCTTCAAGAAATTGATTTCTGAAACGTGATTATTATGCTTTAATAAACCTCTTACTGATTACAGAATATCAAGAGGCCTGATAGCACCTAACCGGCAAAGTAAAAAAAAATTAAAAACAAATTATTTTAAATCAACAACTCAGCTGATACCGTCATCCGTAGTGATCAAACGAATAAAACTTCACTTTTTACAACAGCCAACCGAATCGAATCGCCAACAGCTCGAGTAGAAGCGTTTCTGTTTAGTCTCAATTCTTCGAGTTCCTCTCGGCGGATGCATTATCTATACCAAAACCACCAAACTATTATCCTTCCTTGCCAGGAAAAGGATAAAACAATTGCGAGAGCTTTTAATGATTTCGAATAAATTTAGAAAATATTTTTTCGTTTGAATGAAATTATTAAATGGTTTGAATAATTTAATAAATTAAATTATTAAATGGTTGAGTTATTTTAGATTGAACATATTTTTATTACCGATCGCGTAACTCGTAGAACAAATAATTAGTGTCTATCCACGATTTTATCTCAATCTTTCAGTAGCATGTGTTTGATCTATATTTTCTGAAGTTTATTGAAAATTCAGTAGCCTACTGAATCCTTATCTCATTCATAGCTCCAAACAAAACGTTGTAAAAAACTCGCGGCTGACTGTGAATAAAGAGCTAAAAACTTAGTAGCCGAAAAATGAACAGAGCGAGCAAAGTTATTGGTCGTACTCAAAATTGGAAATAAACCACAACGACATGGTACAATGGTGTAATGATCATTGATATCAAGTAAGACCCAACTATTTCGACATCATTTTTACTGAAATTTTGTACTTTAACATATGAGGAAAGTATTAATGAATATTTACAATTGTCAATTATAATTTATTCTCGCGATTGTCCAGAGCAAAATCTTTGCAACTTTTGTGTACTGTCCTTTGATGGTAGAGCAAATGGCATTTATGTCCGAACTTCTTTTCGCAATTGTCGCATGCGAAATCTTTGCGACCTTCGTGGACTGTTCGTTGGTGAACAAGTAAATTCGATTTTTGTCCAAATACCTTCTTACAAATGTCGCATGTGAAATCTTTGCTAATTTCGTGTACTGTGTTTTTGTGGTAAAGCCAACTTGATCTTTGTGAAAATTTTTTCTCACACTTGTCACATGCTATATCTTTGCGACCTTCGTGAACTACCCTGCGGTGAACAAGCCAATTCGATTTCTGTGTAAATTCTTTTCCGCACTTGTCGCAAGCGTAATCTTTGCGACCCTCATGGACTGCCTTTTGATGATAGAGTAAACTCGGTTTTTGTGAGAACTTCTTTTCGCACCTGTCGCATGCGAAATCTTTCCGACTTTCGTGTATCGTCTTTTGGTGTCGGAGCAAAGCTCGTTTTTGTCCAAATTTTTTCTCACACTTGTCACATTTGAAATCTTTGCGACGTTCGTGAACTGCCCTTCGGTGAACAAGCCAATTCGATTTCTGTGTAAATTCTTTTCCGCACTTGTCGCACGCGTAATCTTTGCGACCTTCGTGGACTGTCCTTTGGTGTAAAAGCAAATGCTGTTTTCGTGAGAACTTCTTTTCGCACTTGTCGCATGCGAAATCCTTTCGACTTTCATGGACTGCATTTTGGTGCTGAAACAAATGCGATGTTCTTCTTAATTTCTTGTCGCACTTGTCATCTGCAAAATTTTTGGGACTTTCGTGGACTGTCCTGTAGTGAACGAGCAGAGTCTTTTTTTGTTCAAATTTACTTTCATGCTTGTTACATGCGTCATCTTTGCGATCCTCGTGTACTGTCCTTATGTGCAACAGCAAACTATGTTCAGTATCAAATCTCTTTGCGCACATTTCACATAAGTAATTTTTGAAAACTTCGTGAAATATTTTTTTATGCTTGCGTAAATTTGATTCATTTTCAAATTTTCTCTCGCACTTGTTGCACGTGAAATCATTGCGATTTTTGTGTACTAATTTTTGGTGCGTGAACAAACTTGATTTTTTCACAAATTTTTTCTCGCACTTGACACAACCAAAATCTTTGCAACTCTTGTGAATCAATATTTGGTGTCTACTTAAATGACTTCGGAACTCAAATGTCTTTTCGCACTGGTTACATACAAAATCTTGTTTTTGATTATGAAGTGTGTCTCGGTGTGTTATCAGGCTGGATTCTAGTGTAAATGTCTCCTGACAAATATCACAAATGTATTTTTGGTCGTCGGAAACAACAGTGTCATGTTCACTTAAATTATGCTTTGAGAAAACTTCCTCGGATTTCTTCTCGCTTTTATCCATTTTAGCGCCTCAATTAAACGTTAGATACTTTTATTTAGTGCCACCGAAAATGAATAAACAAAATTTATCTTTTGGTATCATCGGGAAAGACAACATTCAAACTAATTTGTTTTTTCTTCATCTCACAAACTCAGTGTGTCGAGGGACAATGTGAAAATCGCTTATGATCATACTGTTTACAATCTAGTTATCGATTTATCTCTTGATACATTGCTTTTCAAATTTAAATCAGTTTAAAATTATAACTTGGCGACGATTTCTTCGAGTAATTTGATTTCTGAAACGTGACTATCGTGCTCTATATAAACCTTCCACTGATTAAAGAATATCAAGAGGTGCCATAATAGCACCTAACCGGCAGAGTATAAAAATAAATTAAAAAAAAATTATTTGAAATCAAAAACTAAGCCTGCAGCTCGAGTACACGCGTTTCTGTTTAGTCTCAATTCTTCGAGTTCCTTTCGGCGGACGCGTTATATATACCAGAACCACAGAGCTATTATCCTTCCTTTCTCGGTACAGACAGAATTTCATTAGGCCTCGTTATACGAGTATACGCGTGGTGGAGGACCTGTATTTGTTCGTCAGTCGTCGTTGTCGTCGTCTGTCGTCCTTCCGTTATATACATGTAAGTGACGTCGGCGTCGTCGTCGCAAAGCGTCGGTTAATGTACACGTACCGCGTGTGCCATTTCGGGAGGTGTACGTATATATCGTATATATATATCCTCTCGTCTCGGCCTCGTTATGCTCTTAGACTGCCATTAGAGAGGGCTAAATTGACACTGTCTAGGCTTGTGCGTGTGCCTCTCTCACTCTCGACGACGAAGCGATCCTAGCTATTCCGCAATGCACTGTACGTACCGCCGACTTCTCCGCACCAATACGTATATAATTTGCCGCGAATATCCGTGACGAAATTTCGGTATCAAGCGCGGAGTCGACTCGCACACGAGTTCCTCGACTATTATATTATACTCGCAGACAATCGTCGCTTAATACGACAAAAATTAAATTCCGTCCAAGTACGAAAAGTTCGGGTATAAATACGACTTCCGCGTTATATATCGGCTTTTTTTCGAGCTGTATCACGAAATAAAGAAAGAAATCACATTCATACCCGAAGTATACGAATTTTTCACCACGTGTCACGGCAGCTGTACCTGCGCGCGGAAAAATACATCGCTCTCTCGAAATCGTCGTCGTCGTCGCGTTGACAAGCGCAATTATTCAGTTAACGTATTATACTTTTTATTTCTTCTCTGCTCTTTTCCCTATTTATACCGATCCGAGGTATAGGTCGGAAGTCGCGAGCGAGAACAAAGGCAAAATTGAACTGAAAAAAGATGGCAAAATGAAAAAAAAAAAAGAAATAAAGAAAGAGAGGAATTAGACTACATGTATCTCGCCGCTGTACCAGCCCTAGGTCATGCGGTGCAGTGGCGTATATAATACCAAGCGATGAAATTAATGAGTCTCGCTCGGCTTTGCGATGTATAATGTCGTTGCTGCTGCGCAAAGGTACACGACGACGACGGTTGTAGCAGAGCCAAGCCTATATGTACTACGAGATAACGTACCGCACACGGGGCCGCGGCGTCATTGCGAGTAATTTATTTTCAATGCCGGTACACGTCTACTCTCGGCACCTGTGTAGCTCGCGCAGGCGTTAAGCAGCCTTTTGTGAGCTTCGCCCCCTTGATGCTGTACGGTGCCGTGTTAAATACGAGAACCAGTCCGCGCGACTCGTTTTTTTTTCTCTCGCTCTCTCTCAACCTCGTTATACGTACGCTCGATTTTCTCGAGTTTCTAAACCTAACCCAGGTGGATATATATATACCGGTACATAACGCACGTATATCGCTGGCGTGTGAATTCGTTCGAGGATTTATTATATATATCCGATATCATTTGTGCGCGCGCGAGATTTTAACGAGTACGGCGATAAATCGCTCGGGCGCGCTAGCCCTCTCAGCTGTTATATAATATATATATATAAGTGACGTGAATGATGTGAAAAAAATTCCCTAGGAAAATATCGATTCGAAAACTCATGCGAATCGCCGCGTTTGAAATTTTCTCTCTTTTTTTTTCTTCCATTTCTTTCTCTTCCGCTACTGCCGAGCGAGCGAGTATAATTAATCAGTCAAGCTTCGCTCGACGACTGTTAAGGATATCACATTTACTCGAGTCATCGAGTTCTCTCTCGATGTGTGTGTGTATATAGGATATTCTCTCCCATGAGCTCCGAGCGCTGCGCCGATATTTAACTCGCACATTCGCAGTCGCACACAGACACATGAGTTGGAAAAGCTGCCATGTATACGTATACACACACATTGAGTCGATTTCGAGAGAGTGAGAGAGAGAGAGAGTTAGAGCGTTGAATGGAATTCAAGCGAAGGTAATGAAACGAAACAGGATGATGGGCGGACTTTTCGACATTTGCTGCTGCTGCTGGCGCGAGATTACGCTCGAAACTTCATCGTGAATGCACACACACACATACACATCGCAGCATGTATATATATAGGCTATTGCCTCGGAGCGACGAAGGAACTTGAGAAAAACAATTACTCCGCAAGCTCGACGTTTATTATTCTCCATCGAATCGAGTTAATAATCCCGAAAGTCTACCCTCGATCTCTCTTTCTCTTTGCTTTTTGAGCTGTATCGAAGTGTGCACGATCAGCTGATGCTGCTGCTGCAACTATATAATCTTTCCACATCGTATAAGCAGACTTACGTAATTTTTCGAAGCTCGCGACCTAAATAAAGCTCCGTAGACGTAAAACGAAAATTATAAAACGTTACACACAAGCTCTCGTCATTATCATACTTCCGCTGCGTTGCAGTATTAGCTCGTCTGAATTTTCGCAGCGACTCTCATCGCGAGGAGAACTAAACAAAAGCGCGATTACACGCGTTGTTCGCCTTCGTCGTCGTCGAGCTACATTTACGTTATATTATACGGCTGTAGCAGACGGCGAAATGAGCTTGCAGCGCAGAACACGACGCGTATAAAGCGAAAAAAATGATGTGATATGAAATTTTTCATTCCCCGTACTTTTTTTGTGTGCGCGAGTACGTACAATTTCTCCGTAACTCGTTCCCAAGTAATACGTGGATACTTTTTACCTCGATTCGTCGTCGTCTATTGCACGACAAAAAAGCTGTATATCCTCGGGGCTAAAAAGAAATGAACATTCGAGTCGTCGTCACGAATTACAGAGCGCAAGATTGCGCTAATGTCTCGATCGGAGCTTTGTTTCTTCTGTATACCTCCTTACGCTCTACATACAGCAGCAGCAGCAGCAGCATACGATATATAACTCACTTTCCTCCACTGGCGAATTGTTTGCGCAGTTACGGGAGCAAAGCGGAAAGAGAGTCCAGACGTACATATACACCATTATATACATGCCGTGCACTTGCTCTCGCTCTATTCCGATGTCCTCCTATGTATATATGTAACGCAGAAAACGCGTAGTACCAGTATATATAGCGCGAGAGTACGGGAGCAAGAAACGAGTTTCCGGTATGTTTACTCTGCCACGACGGCGGGGGCAAGAAATAAACGTCGGGGGCGCTCTGATGGCCGCACGGACTCGGGGGCGGTGCACGAGAAGAGAGAGGAAGACGCCACCGGAAATTCGAGCCATCCACATCGCTACAACTGCCGCTGCTGCCTTATGTACTGTATTCGCCGAGCTTTAGAGCTGTGCTTTAAGATCGCCCGAGCGACCCGCGTTTGCTGCTGGCGCAGCCAAGTCCGCTTGCAACGGCGTGCGTACATGTACTGTACACGCAGGACCTTCGCGTGAGTCGAGCTTTCATTCTTTTCTCGAGTCTCGCGCGAACACGCCACGTCTTGCTTTCGTTATAAATTCGGTTTAACTCCGAGAGTACACGCCTGCTTCGATCCAGCACTGCGTATACGTAGAGCTTTTACGATCACTTTCACCATTCCCCCGCTTTGCTCGTGTAGTGCTGCGAAGCTTTTTTTATATATAAACATTTATATAAACGTCGTTACTGCCGCACACACCCGTTTTATGTATACGTACGCGCGGGCAAGGAAGACATCTTGAAAACAATTTGCGCGCGAGCACCGAAGTAGTCGGAGCGAAACGAAGTAATTTACGATACGAAAAGTGCAGCGCCAGATAAGGTATATACTCGCTCGCCCCACCGAAAAGCTCGACCCGGCAAAGAGATGCGACTTTCGCGCGGGTGTATACGCGTGCTTTTTCTTCGGTGTAGAGTACGGTAGTAGACGACGACGCTTCTGTAAATTGTGCTATATTATACCGGCGAGGGCACGAGGTCGACGCGCAAAAGAGCTGATAACGATAACGAAAGAGCCCCGAGAACGAGGAGAGAGAGAGTGAGCGAGAGCAAGTATATATATGCGTAAGCTGCAGCATAAGGATAGGGAGAAAAATGATGTTACATCGCGGGCTGCTGCGCGTGTCTCTCGTCGTCGACGACGACGATGACGAAAATAGGAGGAGGATGAGAAGGAGTGTATACGTAATATATAGTTACGCGCTCGCGCGAGCTTTTCTTTTTCGAGGGTTGGCGTCGCGCGCACTCATGCGAGTAATAGACCATTACACACCCTTCGTTTGCGTTATCTATATGCCGTATGCGTGTATATACGTTTTATTCGCGCTATTAGCTATATCGAGCTTGCGACTCTGCACACACACACACACCTTCCATAGCGTGACTGCGTATCAAGTATATGTTTTCTCCGCTCGATCTTTCGTGCGGAGCTGCACGTGGAGGAGTAAGTAAAAAAGAAAATCTAAATTCAGCCTCACCGAGGATGTATTAAAATTTTACGCTCCGTGTAAAGTATCGCAACACTCGTACGCGTACTGTATTTCGTAACAAATTATCAAGACTCTTCTAGTTTATGTATATAACGAGAGGAAAATAACGACCGCAACATTATATACGCGCGCTGACGTTCTGCGGTCCCAGGGCTGTAGAGACCGGGGTTGAAGAAAAAATAAAATAAAATGAAAACACACCTCTCGCTCCAAGTACACAGCAGCTTTTCATACACACACGAAGGGTACGTATGTATATACCCGCGTTGTGTATACCCTGTTGCAATTTTTCTCACACACACACACACATCACACTGTTGGTGCAATATACGTGAGCTGCTACGTGCACCGCGATAATTGCGTTTGGTTCATTTCAACGTGCGGTCTCGTTGCCATATTACGTGCACTCCCTTTTTTTTGCTCGCTCTTCTCTCGTTTTTTCTTCCTCTTCTTTTTCTTGCTTTTTTTCTCGCGCCGCGCACGCATCAATCGGAAATAAGGAAAATCGAGCCGAGCACGCGCGCATCCGAACGAATCGCAGGTGTATATATAGAAGGAGGAGAAAATTATATTTTTCTCGATATAGCTGCTAGGAGAGGAAAAAGTTACTCTTACAAAGCTCGGGCGTAAATTACACTTATATACGGCGTGGCGCGCGCGCGCGCGTGCAAATAGCAACTATATCCGCGCGCAAAAGGCGCCACTACTAGGAAATGAAAGTTCAAAAGTTATTGCCGTTCGCGCGTATCTTCTTCGCTAATACGCAATCGAAAGGGTCCCTCCCTTCTCTCGGTCGCTTTATATATCCTTACAGTAGCGGAAGGTGTAAGTTAGCTCGAGCTTACAGCAGGGAAGGAGGAGGGCTTATGCACTCGCGCGTGCATCTGTATTCGTGTATATTTTATACGTATACGCAGCCGCCTCTACCCCGCTTCGAGATTACTTTCTTTCGGCTTATTCGCGCGATCATGCGATATCAGCTTTTTCATACATATATGCACGCGCGAGATAGGCTTCGCGTATGTGTGTGAGTGTGCTAGGCGGAGAAGAAGAAGAAAAAGAAGAAGACGTAGAAAAAAAAAAGAAAGCTAAAGTGCAGAAAAGCGAACGAAAAGTCGTTGAGTGCAAACTCGCTGAAAGAAAAGAGAAAAGAAGCCGGAGATCTCGTACGAGAAAAACTTCTAGCTCTCTCTCGCCTAGCTTATAACACGGCTAAAACAATGCCGATCCACGCGTATAAGAAAGCGAAATATCGTTTATGGAAATGTTTCTTGCTCGACTCATGCCGTACGTATGTATTATATTATACGTATATACGAAAGCTCGCGCAGGGGCGAAATCGAATATCGAACTTGCACGCGCAAGCTCGATGCTTTTAACACACGCAAACATATAATACCTATATACGCGCGCGTAGAACGATGATCCGCAATTAGTAGCTTGTTAGTGCGTTTATGTATATCGGCCAGGCGGGCAGTACGGGGCTATACGTATAATGGCATATAATTCACCTCGCTCGAGAAGTCGAATGCGATAAGCGCGGGGGATTCGAGCCAGAGCGAGCGAGAGTTTAAAGGGCAAAACCAAAATACAGTAAGTTACTGCTTTATATACGCGCGCAAGCTCGCTCTCGAACATCGCCTTTATGGTGGATCGTAGTAGTAGTAGTGGGCTTGCTGCAAGCTCGACTACTCTCCTCTTATACTATACACTATATAGCTGCAGCAGTGCAGCTTTGATTTATCAGTTGGCGCGCAGTTTTTCAGGGCAATTGCGTCGAAATAATAACAACAACGACAAGAACGACTACTCGAAATTTCCGAAATAGGCTGCTCCTTGCGAGCGCGCGCGTGGCGGCCCCATTAAATATTTATGCGGACAGGTTATACGGCTCTCTCTCTCTCTCTCTCTCTCTTGCTCTCTGCGCATTATAGCAGTCGGTCTATATGCGCGCCGCTTGCGAAAATATTAAATGTGAAAGAGTGCGGCACGTATAGCTGCGAGCTATATGTAGACATACATAGCTGTATATGTTTGCGTTCGTGTGTGTTTATACGTATGTGTGTGAGTACGTAAGGGCGAGAGTACATAAGCCCTGCGAATGGAAGTTAGTTCGGCCAAACTTTGCTCTCGCGCGCAGTGCGTATACGTATAGATATAGAGAATATATAGTTGCCCAGGTAAGTGCAACGTTTTCTCATAGTTACTAAATCAGGACGCTGTGCGCGCATTTCTACTCCCTGCTGCGCTGCGCGCCCACACACACACACGCGCATACGCACCGCTTGTGCATTTATAACTTTATACTTACACACACGAGGGCTGATACTGCAGCGCAGCCTCAAACGGTAAGTACATGTTAACGAGAAAAGTTACAGGGTAGAGGGGGGGGGGGGGGGGGGGGGGNGGGGGAAGGGCCTCCGTCGATGAAGTTTTACCTCAAGTTTCGATAAAAAAATAAACACTGCGAAAAATGAGCGCCCGCTCGACCCGCCTAAACGTCCGATCGGCTAAAAGGCGCTTTATGACGTGACCGCGAGAAGCGTGAAGGACTTTTGAGTAAATGTACGTATGCCTACTTCGTGTTTTGACTTATATGTATGTATTTTGACTTTACCACTTGCAGATTTACAGTTCAAGGTATTAGCCATCTAGCGGCAGAGGCTGGATGTATCCATGCCTCCAATGATGATTAAATTCTCATACTCTTTTTTTGTACAATTAAAACAAAAACTAAATCAATATCAAAGTATTAATTATTTATCATAATATTTAAATTTGATCAGAAAAATAAATTAATTCGCTTATTTTTGCATGAATTTTTTGTTCAGTTAATCTCAAAAAAAAAAAAAATAAATAAATAAATCTGTCCTGATACCTTGATTTTGATCAAAGATCTTATGTAAAACTACCTTTAATAAGTTTGGGTAAAATTCAATTTTAATGTCTGATTTCACAATTAAATCTACATTAAATTTAAGTTTTTTTCAACCGTATAGCCTCGACAGTGCTACGCGAGCGCAAAGCTCTTTGCTTTTCCATAATCTCGGCGCTCTCGCATACAAGTTTGTATCTCATATTCCCTCTCGTTCTCGCATGATACGATCCCTCGTCGTTTCGACCTCGTTTTCTTGGGGAGGGTTGCGGGGCTAGTATCGCTGCTCGACTCGTCGTTTTCGTATAATTGCAAAACGAGTGCGGCCACAAAAGTCGACATCGTCGTCGTCGTAGCAAAGCTCGAGCTTTTCCGACGCGGCGCGGGGCCGAGCGATAAAGGTATATATAGATACGTGTGTGTGTGTATACGTGTATATCTATGGTTGTACATATACGTATATAACGCACGACTGGAGGATCGCCAGATTCCGATTGCACAGGAAACGATCCGAGCTACGAGAGGAGAGTCTCGAGAGCCGGAAATTCGCGGTCGAATTGAAGAGAGAGAGAGAGACAACTCTCGAGCTTCGTTTGAGGCTTTAGTACTCTGTACTATATCTTACGGCGCGCCACCCCCCGAGGCGATCGCTGCTGCTGCCGCGTCGCTTCAGCCAAAATGATAATAAAAAAAGAAAGAGAGCGAAAGAAGGTCACCTAGTCGTACCTATATATACACGTCTTCTTGAAAAGAAATCACATCTTTGCCCACTTTCCGGTGCGGTGGCTGCTGCTGCTGCTGCTGCTCCAGTGGATTGCGGGACGTTCTCTTTACTTTATTCTTTTTTTTTGTCGCGAAAAAGCCTCGTGAATAAAAATTAATTGCGCTTCGTTTGAGCGCCTGCAGGGGGCATCTCGAAATCTCTTTCCCTTTTTTTCCTTTTCCCCCTTTTTAAGGTATACATTAAGGACTGGCCGTAGGCACGTAAATGCCACTTTCACGCGAGCTTTTTTTTTTTTTGTTCCGAGCCGAGTTCAGGGGAAATGGGCCGCGTACCGCGCGTCACGCCGCACTATGCGCTCTTTGCGCAACTATAAGTGTAAATTATCATACACTTTCGCACACACGGACCATCGCGCGTAGGGGGGAGGGAGGGAGGCGTGAGTCATACTTTATATCCGCAGAAACGTGCTGATGTCGCTGCAGCGCAGGGGGCCGCCCGCCGCACGGAGCAGCCTGAGCTAGCGCGCGTGCAAAGTGCTCCGGTAAATTCAATTTGCCGCGGGTGTCAAGTCTCGAGAAATATTCTTGCCGACCGACCACGCAATGGATACACCCGGTCGTTTGTGTGTGTATGTATGTGTGCTCGTGAGAGAGCTAAAACTTCCAATGCACTTTGCGACCTCCTCCTCCTCCTACCGAGCTTTTTTTCACTCTCCCCCGTTCGCCTCGGCCTCCAAAATGAGATTCCGTATCGATTCCTGTATGTGCACGAGGGAGGGAGGCCAAATTTAAAGCGTCGCTTAGGCCATTGACATTTGTCTACATACGCGTGTAACGCTGCACTGGCTGTAAATAAAATTTGGCGTATATAGAACAATTTGCGTCGAGAACGAGCCAAAGCTAGCGTTGCGTTGCGCACTTAAACTCCCCAACGATGCGTATATATACACTGTACGTACGCAAGCACGATTTTCGGATGAAATGGCTTTAAAACTCGGCGCGCGTACATATTCTATATGTATAACGGCATACATTTTGTATGTTATAACTCGTGTTTGCGTCTCGCCCAAGCGTCCGGTGTAATTTTATTCGATATCTTTCTTTCTCTCTCTCTTTAGCGAGCTAGTGAGTGAGTGAGAGCTTTAAAGCTTTGTCATATAATAATGTAAAATGTCGAATGTGCTTGCGTTTGTACTCACGCGCGTCGTATATTTCAGCGATGTGCAGCTGCTGCTGCTATTGCTGCTTCTGACCCCCTCCTCTCCTGACTTTATTGTGGATGGGAATATTGTTAGCCAGATACAATCATAATCTCGCTTTTCTCTCTCTCTCTGCGTGGTAGTGTCTGAGCGGGCTTAGAACGAGAGCCGGTTAGTTCCGCGCGCGTTTGAATATTCAAAATTTCATGTACAATGTCGTCGTGTGTCGTCGTCGTTGCGGCGCACGGTGGTTGTTTTCATCGCGAGTACGAGGTCGAGCTAAAATTCAGCAGAGATTTTACAACGACTGTATGCGCGGTAATCTCATCGAGTTAACTTTTCCAACGGGTGTGATAATGAGGAGCGACTGCTGCTGGTGTTGAGAATTTTCAGCGAGGTTGTAAATTTAAGGGAAAAACTCGGTATATGGTCAGACGGAGTATGTACGGCTCGAAATGCGCTCGACAAAAATACGTATCACGTACAAGGTAGAGATGAAAATTTAATTTTTCCATTTTCGATTTGATCTTAATTTTCTTCTGTATTAATGTACGCGATAAGTGAGTGAGTTCAGACTGTGACTCGATTCGTTCCACTGTATATACGTTACATTAACTTTGGCCAGAGACGTGCTTGCGTGAGCGACTTCTGTATTCCGCGCGGGAGGACGTCCACCCTCTTTCCAGCTTTACTTCTCAGCTGTTTTTCTCGCTTTCTTTTCTTTTCTCTCGACTCGCTTAATTTCCGGAGACCCAATTTCCTTCGGGTGAGGAAAACAAAAGGGAAAAGAAGAGAGAGAGAGAGAGCACGAGGAAGAGAGAAGACAACGCGGAAAATATATTTGCTCGTAGGTCATTTTCGTTGCATCAGCGGCAAATAAAAAAACAAGTAAAAAAAAAATAAATCGTTCAGCGTCTGTGCTTCACCCAGTTTTATCGCAATATGCTAAAATTTTCTCCATTAATTTCGAACAGCTGCGCAATCGTACTAAAATTGTACATTCAAATCGATGAATTCGCATGAGCAATTTAACGATTTCTCCGTGGACATCATTTTGCATTATTCAACTACCTGCGTTAGACATATATAATAAAACATCCACGTGAAAATTGTGTGTGCGTTGGTATATAGGAGCGAGCTGCTTGTTACGCTCGCGGAGCTCGGCCACGTGGAAAAGCGTATTTTACTATAATAGAAAGTTGCGCAAGCTAAGCTCGTGAATATTAACTTGGCTTTTGAAAGACAAAACAGAGCATTACTTCTCGCAAAATTTCCAGGGCTGTTATTATTTGTAAGCGCGATATATTACGTACCATGCACACGATGAATGAATATGAACAATCAATTTTGAATAACAAATTTGTTTGGCTTGTTTCAGGTGAGTACACGAGAATTTCCTTATGCGCCTCGCGCGCTGCACAAACTTCAATTCTGGTAAGCTTTGAAATCATCTCTCTCTCTCTCTCTCTCTCTCTCTCTCTGGCTGTCTATGTCGGCGTAAAGGAGTAATAAGTGTACCGTCGCGGGTTACATCAAAGGCACACATATTTGCAGTATATATTTCCCAGCGTTGCCTCTCACTGGTGCACACATGCTGTATTCGAGCTGAACCAGAGGCGGAAGCCACCCCAAAGCAGCAGCACCAGCAGCAACTGTATAGTCGCTCGGATTTGCCCTCGAGAGATGGCATCGCGGCGGTGTCCCATAAGCCCTGTGTATAGCGAGGATACGTCCGGTCAGCCGAGCATAATCCTCTTCCTCTCGTACACGCGCGTGTTACGTAGGCTTCGTCGTTTGGCCTTTGAGTCGAGACCTTCGGATATACGCCGCAATGTCCGTCGTCTTGTTTCGGCATCTCGCGAGAAATCATCTCCTTCCGACTGTGAGATTCAACGAAGATGATTATGATTTAGATTTTTTGATAAACTACTAAAAAACTCGTGAGATTTTGTCGAGTTCGAGCATTATATTGATTATCAGTGACAGTTTAGAAAAAGAGCCGTCCGCACGCGAACTTTCATGTGCCACTCATCAATATTAAAAAACAATTCTGAAAGCTTCTTACTATAATTTTGAAAAAATTAAAATAACATGTTTCCAAGTCGATGTTGCAGTATAAACGCATATTGTTGCTAATGATCGCTTGTCTCTGAGAAGAAATAATTAGTTTGTCTGCAAACTCATCAAAATCTTTAAATAGCGCATCATTGATAAATTTAGGATCGTGATAATATATTATTACGAAAAGCTGCAGGTGAACAAGTAGCCAAAAATAAAAACCACCATGGCACTCAAAGGTGTAATGATAGTTGATATCAAGTAAGATACAATCATATATTGGCACAACTTTTATTAAAATTTTATAAGTCGTCTGCATAATTATCTATACATATTTAAAACTATTATATAACTCTAGTGCCTGAGCAATTGGATTTGTCCAAATTTTATCTTGCATTTCTCGCGTAGTAGAGTCAAGCGCAGTCTTTACGCCTTCTTTGGTGGGAGAGCAAATGCGATTTATGTCCGAATTTTTTTTCACACTTGTCGCATGCGTAGTCTTTCCGACCATCATGAATTGTCACTAGGTGGACGAGAAAACTCTGTTTTTGTGTGAATTTCGTCTCGCATTTGGTACATGCATAATCTTTACGACCTTCATGGACTGTTCTTTCGTGAACGAGTAACGTCCTTTTAGCTCCAAATTTCTTCTCGCACTTGTCGCATGCGAAATCTCTGCGACCTTCGTGAACTGTCTTTTGATGGGTGAGTAAATTACATTCAAGTCCGAATTTTTTTTCACATTTATCACAAGCGTAATCTTTGCGACCTTCATGTGCTGTCTTTTGGTGGTTAATTAGGTGGGATTTGCGTCCAAACTTCTTTTCGCACTTGTCGCAAACGAAATTTTTGCGATGCTCATGGATTGTCGTCATGTGCACAAGCAAATTAAATTTTTGTGAAAATTTTTTCTTACACTCGACGCAAGCATAATCTTTGCGACCTTCGTGACTTAACTTTTTGTGTCTGATCAAATCAGATTTTAGTCCAAACTTCTTCTCGCATTCGTCGCATGTGAAATCTTTGCGACCTTCGTGTGCTATCTTTTGGTGGGTAATCATATGCGATTTATATGCAAATTTCCTTTCACACTTGTCGCACGCGAAATATTTGCGACCTTGATGGATAGTTTTTTTGTGAAAAAGTAAATGCAGTTTTCGTGTAAATTTTTGTTTGCAATTATCACATTCGTAATCTTTGCGATTTTCATGTACTGCCTTTTGGTGCCTAATCAATTCCGAATTTTCTCCAAATTTCTGCTCACAATTATCGCTTTCGTAATCTTTCCAACCTTCGTGTACTATCTTTTGATGTACGAGTAAATACGATTTTTTTCCAAATTTTTTATCGCATTCGGCGCAAGCAAAATCTTTCGGATCTTCGTGCACTGTTCGTTGGTGCACAAACAAATTCGATTTCTGCCCAAATACCTTCTCACAAATGTTGCATGTGAAATCTTTGCTATTTTCGTGTATTGTCTTTTGGTGGTAGAGCCAATTCGATTTGTGAGCAAATTTCTTTTCACACTTGTCACATGCAAAATCTTTGCGACCCTCGTGGACTGTCCTTACGTGCATAAGTAAACTCTGTTTATTTCCAAATTTCTTGGCGCACTTTTCACACAAGTAATCTTTGAAACCGTCGTGGAATATTTTTTTATGCTTCAGTAAAGTTGTTTTATTTTCAAATTTCTTCTCGCACTTGTTGCATGTGAAATTTTCGCGATTTTTGTGTACTAATTTTTGGTGCGTAGACAAACTTGATTTTTTCTCAAATTTTCTCATGCATTGATCGCATGCAAACTCTTTTTGGCCTTTGTGTTCTGATATTTGGTGTCTATTTAAATGACTTCGGAACTCAAATGTCTTTTCGCACTTGTCACATACATAATTTTTCTCTTTATTGTGAATTGGATCTCTGTGAGTTACCATACTTGATTCTATTATAAATGCCTCGTGGCCAATATCACAAACGTATTGTTTATCGTCGGAAACAGCAATGTCTCGTTCACTTGAGTTATCTTTAAAGACAACGTTCTCGGATTTCTCCTCACTTTTATCCATTTTGGTGCTTAAAATAAACGATGGACCAGTCTTATGAGTAACAGGGAAATTTAACAAGTACAACATACGTTCTGGTATGATGGCTTGTTTAGTCGGGAAAGACAATATTCAAACTAAATTGTCTTACTATAAACATGAGTACAATGTATGATGTCAAAACCGTTCATTAGAACATTGTTTACAATAAAATTACCGATGTATTCATTCATATATTTTGCTTACAATATTTATGCCAGTTTATTATTCAAACTTGGTGACCATTTGTGTGGAGAATTTTTTGGGACTCGTTAAACTCTGTCCTTAAAAAATCTCTCTTTGTCATAATGTTATAAAATTGTGTCTGTGTAAAGTTAAAAAAACATTTCAATATTTCTTCCATAATTTGCCACCACAGCGTGCTTCATAACCCACCACCGAACATAAGGTAGTTATTTAATTTGCTTGGGAAGCAAATTTCAGAAGCAAAAAGCATGTTTAATTTTATACCATATTTGAAAAAACCGCGATGATAATTTTCAAAGAAGTATTATAGCTTCTTCTTGGCGACAAATCATCCATTAGCCACTGTCGACGTATACTTATCACCGCGAAAAATTTGAATTAATACGTAATTCCAGCAGTTCTTTTCAGCCAAGAACTAGCAGGTATTGTAGCAGTTATTGAGTTTGAGTCGAGACTGTTGGATGTGTCGAAATGTCCATCTTCTTGTTCCGACATCTCGCGAGAAATCATCTCCTTCCGACTGCGAGATCTAGCACAGATGATTATTATTACTTCGATTTTTAGGTAAGACACTAAAAAGCGCACGAGCTTTTGTCGAGTTTGAATTTAATCAAAGGCTAATTAGAAAAAGAGTTTTCAAAAACGATTATAAAAAATTCTTACTAATTTTTCTTATTATTTATTATTTTATTATTACTAATTTTGATGAAATATAGAAAGAATTTCTTCGCTAAATTCAAATTATCAAAAAATTTACAAGTTTCTTTTTGCAGTAAAAACTCAATGTTATAACTGATCGCGTGTGTCTAAGCAGATATTATCAGTCTAGCTTGCAAGCTCATCGAAATCTTTCAATAGTACATGTTCGATAAATTGAAGATCGCGATATTATGACGTGAGGTTTATCAAAAATCTAGTTCCAAATAAAATATGAAAATAACTCTTAGCTGATCGTTGAAGAGCTGCAAGTGAGCAAGTAGCCAAAAATAAAAACCACCATTGCTTTCAAAGGCGCACTGATTATTGTTATCAAGTAGGACGCAATCATATATTGGCACAATTTTTATCAAAATTTAAGTAATCGTCTGTATAAATATCTATAAACATTAAAATCCTTTATAACTCTATTGCCTGAGCTATTCGACTTGTTGTCCAAATTTTATCTTGCAGGTCTTGCGTAGTATTGTCATGCGCAGTCTTTATGACCTTCATGGATTTTTCTTTGGTGAGATAGCAAACTCCATTTGTGTCCAAATTTTTTATCGCACTTGTCGCATGTGAAATCTTTGCGACCTTCGTGGACTGTTTTTTTGTGTAAGAGCAAATGCGGTTTTTGTCCAAATTTCTTCTCGCACTTGTCGCATGCGAAATCTTTGCGACCTTCATGGACTGTCTTTTGGTGTAAGAACAAATACGGTTTATGTGAGAATTTCTTTTCGCAATTGTCACATGGATAATCTTTGCGACCTTCGTGAACTGTTTTTTGGTGAAGAAGCAAATTCTGTTTGTGTCCAAATTTTTTCCCACACGTGTCGCATGCATAATTTTTGCAATCTTCATGAACGTTTTTGCGGTGCTGAATCATAATCCATTTTAGTCCGAATTTCTTTCCGCACTTATCGCATTCAAAATCTTTGCGATGCCCATGGGCTACTGTCATGTGCAAGAGCAAATGCGATTTTTGTCCGAATTTCTTTTCGCACTTACCGCATACGTAATCTTTGCGACCCTCATGTATTGTTTTTTGGTGCAAAAGCAGGTTGCATTTTCGTGCAAATTTCTTTTCGCAATCGTTACATGGATAATTTTTGCGATCATCGTGGACTGTTCTTTGGTGAACAAGTAAATTCGATTTTATTTCAAAATTTTTCTCGCATTGGTTGCATGTGAAATCTTTCTGACTTTCGTGTACTTTTCTTTGGTGGTAAAGCAAAGTTGATTTATATTCGAATTTTATTTGGCACTTGTCGCATGCGTAATCTTTACGGCGTTCATGTACCGTTTTTTGGTGTCTGATCAAATTACCTAGGCTCACGAATTTTATTTCACACTTATCACATGCATAATCTTTGCGTCGTTCATGGATTGATCTTTGGTGGAAAAACAAACTCGATTTTTGGGTAAATTTCTTCTCGCACTTGTCGCATGCGAAATCTTTGCGATTATTGTGTACTTTCCTTATGTGCAAGAGCAAACTATATTTAGTATCAAATCTCTTTGCACACATTTCACATAAGTAATTTTTGAAAACTTCGTGAAATATTTTTTTGTGCTTGAGTAAACTTGATTCATTTTCAAATTCTTTCTCGCACTTGTTGCATGTGAAATTTACGCGATTTTTGTGTACTAATTTCTGGTGCGTAGACAAACTCGATTGTTTCACAAATCTCTTATCGCACTGATCGCATGCAAAATCTTTTCGGCTTTTGTGTTCAGATATTTGATGTCTACTTAAATGACTTCGAAACTCAAATATCTTTTCGCACTGGTTACATGCAAAATCTTTTTTTTGATTGTAAATTGTGCCTCGGTGAGTTACTATACTTGATTCTAGCCTAAATGCCTCCTGAGATATATCAATAGCATATTGTTTGTCGTCGGAAACAACAATGTCATGTTCACTTGAACTATTTTTCGAGACGATTTCTTCGGATTTTTCCTTTCTTTCGTCCATTTTAGTATCTGAATGAATCGATGGATTCCATTTAGTGACACGAAAATTGAATAATCAAAACGTATCTCGTAAACGGACTATGACTTATTTGGTCGGGAAAGACAACATTTAAACTAATTTGTCTTACTGTAAACATGGTTAGAGTTTTAATGATAATGACGAAAACGTTCACAAGCACATTGTTTACAATAAAATTACCGATTTATCTATTAATATATTCCGCTTACAATAAATAGACCTTCATATCAGTTCTATTACTCAGTATGTGCTCAAAAACATTGAAAAAATTTTTTATTTCTTGCTTTTTTTCACATCTGTTGGCATACAAACTTTTTTATAACTCTAATCAAAATTTCACGAAACTTAGCCCATGAAGGATACTTTTCTGGAGATTTTGATTCCTATTAGAGAATCCCCCTCTAAATAACTCTGATCTGAACCTGGCGCACAGTGCGGAAGGGCTGAAATAGCAAAAATAAGCTATGTTAAGTTGCAAAGGCCTATTCTGCAACTGTTTTCACATCTTTTAAGGCTCAAAGATGTCAATTTTATTTTGAAAATGTAGATTGACATTAAACTGTAGTTTATATCACAAAAATGACTAAGAGGATTGAATTGATGTATGACTCCCCTTGATTCGATCGTAATGTAACTAATTTTTTATTTATTTATTGTTACTAATTTAGAAAGAATTTCTTGGCTAAAATTAAATTATCAAAAAATGTACAAGTTGTTTTTGCAGTAAAAACGCATTGTTATAAGTGATCACATGTTTTTAAGCAGATATAATCAGTCTGCCTGCAAGCTCATCAAAAGCTTTCAATAGTACATATTCGATAAATTAAAGATCGCGATATTATGACGTGAGGTTTATCAAAAATCTAGTTCCAAACAAGACACTCAAAGGTGTAGTGAGAGTGCATATCTAGTAAGACAAAATCATATATTGGCACAATTTTTATTAAAATTTTATAAGTCGTCTGTATAATTATCTATACACATTTAAAACTATTATATAACTCTAGTGCCTGAACAATTGGACTTGTCTAAATTTCATCTTGCATTTCTCGCGTAGTAGAGTCAAGCGCAGTCTGTACGCCTTCTTTGGTGGGAGAGCAAATGCGATTTATGTCCGAATTTTTTCTCACACTTGTCGCATGCGTAGTCTTTCCGACCATCATGAATTGTCCTTAGGTGGGCGAGCAAACTCTGTTTTTGCGTGAATTTCGTCTCGCATTTGGTACATGCATAATCTTTACAACCTTCATGGACTGTTCTTTCGTGAATGAGTAACGTCCTTTTAGCTCCAAATTTCTTCTCGCACTTGTCGCATGCGAAATCTCTGCGACCTTCGTGAACTGTCTTTTGATGTATGAGCAGAGATGATATATATCCAAAATTTTTTTCGCATCGGTCACATGTGATATCTCTCCGGCCTTCGTGTACTGTTCTTTGGTGGAGAAGCAAATACTCCTTACGTCGAAATTTCTTTTCGCACTTGTCACATGTAAAATTCTTCTGACCTCCGTGTATTGTCTTATGGTGCATTATTAAACTCGATTTGAACGCAAATTTATGCTCACAATTATCACATGAATAATCTTTGCGACGTTCGTGAACTGACTTTCGGTGCTTTAACAAATCTGCTTTACATCCATATTTCTTTTCGCATTTGTCGCATTCAAAATCTTTGCGACCTTCGTGAATAGTTTTTTTGTGATAAATTAAATGCGATTTTAGTGTAAATTTTTTTTTGCAATTATCACATTCGTAATCTTTGCGACCCTCATGTATTATTTTTTGGTGCATAAGCACATCGGATTTTCGTGCATATTTCTTTTCGCAATTGTCACATGGATAATCTTTCCGACCTTCATGTTCAGTCTTTTGGTGTGAAAGCAAATTTGATTTATATCCGAATTTTTTTTCACACTTGTCGCATACGTAATCTTTGCGACCCTCATGTATTGTTCTTTGGTGAACAAGCAAATTTGATTTCTGTCCAAATACCTTTCCGCATTTGCCGCATGTGAAATCTTTGCGTTGTTCATGGATTGATTTGTGGTGGTAAAGCAAACTCGATTTTTGGGTAAATTTCTTCTCACACTTGTCACATGCGTAGTCTTTGCGACCTTCGTGAACTGTTATTTGATGGGTGAGTAAAGTTGCTTTTTGTCCGAATTTCTTCTTGCATTTGTCACATGCATAATTTTTGAGACCTTCGTGTACTGTTTCTTGATGTCTAATCAAATGTTGACAATTATTAAATTTTTTCTCGCACTCGCCGCATGCATAAACTTTCTGACTTTCGTGCACTGGTTTCAGGTGCATGAACAAATTCGATTTTTTTCTAAATTTCTTTTCGGATTTGTCGCATGTGTCATCTTTGCGATGCTCGTGTACTGTCTTTATGTGCAAGAGCAAACTATGTTTAGTATCAAATCTCTTTGCGCACATTTCACATAAGTAATTTTTGAAAACTTCGTGGAATATCTTTTTATGCTTCAGTAGAGTTGTTTTATTTTCAAATTTCTTCTCGCACTTGTTACACGTGAAATCATTGCGATCTTTGTGTACCAATTTCTGGTGCGTAGTCAAACTCGATTTTTTCACAAATTTCTTCTCGCACTGGTCGCATGCAAAATCTTTTTGGCTTTTGTGTTCCGATATTTGATGTCTACTCAAATGACATCGAAACTCAAATATCTTTTCGCACTGGTTACATGCAAAATCTTTACGATCATTGTAAATTGTGCCTCGGTGAGTTACCATACTTGATTCTAGCCTAAATGCCTCCTGAGAAATATCAGGAACGTATTGTTTGTCGTCTGAAACAACAATGTCATGTTCCCTTGAATTATTTTTCGAAACAATTTCTTCGAATTTTTCATCACTTTCATTCATTTTAGTATCGGAATTAATCGATGGATTCTATTTAGTGCCACGAAAATTGATTAAGTAAAATTTATCTCCTGGTACTATGACTTATGTGGTCGGGAAAGACAACATTCAAACTAATTTGTCTTACTGTAAACATGATTAGAGTTTGAATGATGATGTCAAAACCGTTCACAAGCACATTGTTTATAATCAAATTACCGATTCATGCGATCATTTATATATCGTTCTTACAATTTTCAAGACAGTTTATTATTCAAACTTGGTGACGATTAATTTGGAAAATTTTTTTGGACTTCTTAACCTCAGTCCTTAAAAAAAACTCTCTTACATTAATTAATGTTATTAAAATGTTTCATATCCATTTCAAAATTTTCCGCTATACTGTGTTAGGCGTGCTTCATAACCCACCACCAAATACAACGTTCGCTTTTCCGTTTCCAAAGCTCAGGATACGTCACCGCTTATGTTTAATCTTATCCCCAAGGTGGAATAAACCACGATGATAATTTCCAAAGAAATGTAGCTTCTGCTCGGCGACGAACGACTATAAAATCATTCACGCGCCACCGCCGTCGTCGTATACTTATCACCGCGGAAAAAAATTTGAATTAATACGTAATTTCAGCAGTCCCTTTTCAGCTATTCTCGCACACGAGCAGTTATACACACCGCGATGCGAGGCTTGCAGCGTGAAAAATGAAGGCAGCGGAGCGCCGGCAAAAAGTATTACGGTAGGCGCGCAGTTTACTCTCTCTCTCTCTCTCTCTCTCTCGCGCCGCACTTTACACGCGGCCCGAGATCGTAAAATAGAAAAACTTTTCCGGCAGTCGTAGTGGTGGGTGCTGGTGGCGCAACTTATATATATATACGTACAAGAAGGAAAGGTGTCGTCGTCGTAGTAGACCGTCCCCGGCTTTTTGTCGTTGCCGCCGCCGCTGCCGCTGCTGCGGGAACTAGATATTATATGCACTCAGCGTAATGTATATAAAAGCTGCGCCGAGGAAGTCTCTTGTTTTCATGGCGCAGCCTCGAGTCATCCGGCTCTTTCTCTCTCGCTGCCACACTACCACCGCCGCGCGGCATATATATACAAAGTGACTTCGTCGATCTTGTACTTTTAAGGAGGCTGTAGCGCTGTAGGAGGTTCTACAATTGAGTGCTCTAGTACTGGTATTGCGCGGTGCGTTACGCAGTGCCGCAGCACGTAGCGCCGCCGGCGGCAAGCAGCAGACAGCAGCGTCTGCTACAGCTGTGGTACATGTGTTATACAAGGCTCGGCTCTGCTTCTTTTTTCGCCAATTCTTTTTTCGTTTTTAAATAATGGATTTAAATAAATTAGGACTTAGCAAACAAACAAGAGGTAAATTTAAAGGTCGGTTCATGAAAATAAAAAGTAGTGAAAGAAAAGAAAAATCTGTGCAAGGTGCAAGGAAGGCGTTGGAGGCGAAGAAAAGAAAATCTGTAAGTATATACATAAAAGTATAATGCGGTGTTTCATTTACTTGATATATTTGTCAACAGTAATAAATATAATTTTTTTCCAGACTGAGCCTGATGAAGAAGAGGTAGGAGCGGCGAAGTCTATGAACATCTCAGGCAGCCGGATTGTCAACATTGAAACTTTAAAAAATAATATGTGGTGCTATGCGTGTCAAATACCCCTATCATTCAAAAATGTAATTGCTGAACAGCAGAAAGGATTAGTTAGCTTTTTCACTATTGCCTGCACTAAGTGTAAACTGAATCACTGCATAAAAACCAATGAAAATGAAATTAACGACCAGCTGGCCCTAGGTTAGTCTAAATACATTTATTTCTATAATTATTGTAACTATGGAGCGAGTAAGTTTACAATCATCTTTTCATTTTACAGGAATGTTAGATACAGGGACAGGAACATCACAGATCAACTCACTGCTAAGTACATTGGACATCCCTACTGTATCTAAAACAACCATGAAGAGACATGAAAGGATTGTAGGAGTTGCTATCGAAGATGTAGCAAAGAACTCTTGTGTTGAGAGCATACTTTTAGAAAAAAAATTAGCAGAAGAGAAGTAGGCCTCTACAAATAATTACAGTATTGGCTTGCATCTGTGAATTCAGATTCAATATATAAAAAAGTATTTTGAACCATGTGATACTGACACATAATCATGTTTATGAAATTGTACATATAATCATGTCTAGAAATTGTACATATAATCATGTCTATGAAATTGTACATATAATCATGTCTATGAAATTGTACATATAATCATGTCTATGAAATTGTACATAATATAAATGAAAATGAAATTTTACGTAGTACATAAATGGAATCACTAATGGATTATAGTACATTGTATGCTATACAATTGTAATTCATCGTTAAGTTTTTATTTCTTTTTTTATTGTTTATATTTTGTTACTCTTTTTTTACAGTCCATCAATTATACCACCAATTGTTAAAATTATTTTAACATTAATCAATTCATATTTTTTGATGATTTTTTTTATTGACAGTTTATTTTTTTAGTAATATTTAAAATTATAATAAGTTTATACGGTTATTATTATTTTTTGTTATGTAAAGTTTTCATATACAGATTTATGATCAATTTATAGCAATACTTTTATATATATTTTATCTGTGCATTCACAGATGCAAATAAAGAAATAAATCTCACGACAAAACCAATTTATTTGTTATTTCTCTTATTTTACACAGAGAAAATTCCTGCAACACTAATATATCTTCAACTACCTCGAAGACTTTATTGAAAGGGTCGTTTGACGGTGCCTGGCAAAAACGTGGAACCGGTCACGCGTATAATAGTTTGTCCGGTACACATATTTTATTTCGAACGTGCGTTAATTTCAGTATCAAGGCAACGAGTAAATTTAAATTTTAGGTCATGCAGCCGTTATAGGATACCACTCGGGGAAGATATTGTCTTATGCTGTCCGCTCGAAAGATTGTCGATTGTGTGCACTTGGACATGAACCACAAGACCATGATTGCCGTAAAAACCATACTGGATCGGCTAAATCGATGGAAGCCAGTATGGCCGTGGAGCTTTATACGAAGAATGTTTTATTGGAAGATAATGGAGCTGCTTTGAATGTTTTTATCGGCGATGATGACTCGAGCACGATTTCTGCTATCCGTAGAGAGAGCAGAGTGGTGATCGATAAGTGGTCCGATTTCAATCACACAAAAAAAAATTTTGTTAATGATCTCTACGAACTGAAATTATCGAAGGCCCTAATTGAATATTTCTCTTATAAATTCTCGCTCGCAATTAAAATGAATAAAGGCGACGAATTGGCCATAAAAAAATCTTTAGATCAAATAGTTCCTCATGCATTCGGAGATCACTCCGTATGCTCTGATGATCGTGGGTGTAAAATTATGGGCGATACTTACGTTTACTTGTTTCTGCCGCGTAGACGATGTCTGACCGATCTAAATTTGCGCGCAGATCTAACATCAATTATCGCTAGGTTCTCGCAAAATGCCGCGAAAATAGCCCAGTGTGGGTCAACTCAAGCTAATGAGTCATTTAATAATTTAGTTGCCTTGAAAAACCCAAAAAATAAACATTATGGTGGATCATCATCGTTAAATTTTAGAGTGGCTGCGTCTGTGTGCCAAAAAAATTATGGATATGATTACACATCGAGAATTTTACAACGATTAAAAGTGAAATCAATGTTTATTTCCGAGCAATACAGACTAAAACAAAAAAAATTAGCTATGCAAAACAGCGCGCGCAAGAGCTCCAATAAATTCAAAAAAGGCCGTCAGTCTTTAAAAAAAGTAAGGAGCAATGAAAGTTCCAAGTCAAAGAAAAAAGAAGGCACATCGTACAAGAGTGGAATGGGCCTATATGATGTGTCCGAACTAATCGATTCAAATCAAAATATATTGATTGTGGACGAATCACTTCCTCCATTAGATGAGTGTCACATAGTTTTGTTCGACTTAGAGACAACTGGACTATCGATCTACGACGACATCGTACAGGTACAAATGCCTACTTTACGTACATATATTTCTTTTATAATTTGAAACGAAAATTTATTATAGATATCAGCTGTCAACTCTTCCAATGAAGTATTCAATTGTTATATTTCTCCGTCAAGACCGATGACGAAAAAGGCGTCGCAAGTTACAGGCTTGACCGTGATAGACGGAGATCTATACTTTAGAGATGAAAAAGTCAATACAGTATCAGCCGAAAGCGGTGCTGATTCGTTTTTACATTATATTGAAAATTTGAAAGGTCCTGTGATTTTAGTTGCGCATAATGGTTTTAGGTTCGTTAATATTTTTACGACTAATTTCATTGATTTCAATTTTATATTTTAACATTTTATAAATACTTCAGGTTTGATACTCCGAGAATAATAAAACTAATTTCAAAAGTACAAAAGATGGAACGATTTTGTCTTTCCGTAAAAGGCTTCAGCGACACACTGCCTATTTTCAAAAAAAAATTGCCCGAGAGAGTAAGAGCAAAAGAAAAATTCAAAATATCAGCTCTTGCAGAAAGTTTCTTACCCAATGTAGATATAGGTTGTTTGCATAACGCAATTGACGATGTGAGAGTAATGAAACAATTACTCGTTCATCAAAAAATCGATGACGAGCTTTTATACAAATATGCCAAAAGTATTTCATCCATACAAAATAGTGCCGCTAATGAAGAAATTATAAAAATGAACAAAGCCACTCTTGAGATTTTCAAAAATGACTTCTCAAACCAAATGTTAAAAAAAATGGCATCGAATGGCATAAACTACAACATTTTAAAAGAATGTTATGAAAAAAATGGTCAAGAAGGCATTTTATTTTTATTTACAGAAAATGTGAATGAAAAACCACGAGTCACTAAAGATAAAAAAATTTTAGATACTGTTAAAAAGTTATTTCCCAAAAAATAATATTTTTATAATTTTATTGTTTGTTTTGTTTAAAAATATTGTTTTTTAGTCATTATTTCATTAAAAACCACATGTACAAATAAATAAATAGTCATAAGTAGAGAAAAACACATTTTTATTACTCAAACCTTGAATTCAGTGAATTTCAAATTTTGAATTACGCGCCACTCGTTGACGTCGGGTGACCCGGTATCGCTACGGTACAAATTTTCAAAAAATCATAATTTGTTTATTTGCACGGAAACCCCCATTTTTTATTGTACCATTCGAAAGCTAATGAAATTTTCTATAACATATGTTAATTTCATAAACTTCTTAAGTGATTTGAGCTCACAGTACACTAAAGACTGCCTGCTCCCATTTAAATCAATGTTAAATTGCCGAAACTTTGAAATTCCATATTTCCCAAATTTGCACGGAAACCCCCAATTTTTTTTTTACCAAAAATCTTGTAATTTCACTAACTATCAGTGGTTAAAATTTCATTAAGATCTTAAGTCTTTTTCATTTTCGCTACAGCCTCCTTAAAGCGCTATATGCTGCTAGGCTCGTTGCCGCTGACGTCGTCGCCTACTCCTGCACCACCGTTGCTGCATTTACTTTGCTTGGTAGCGCGCGCGCGAAATTTTCCAAGTAAAGTGGTTTCCTTCGACCTTATGTATATGCGTTTTTCTTCGTCCTCTCTCGCACTTTTTTTTTCACCACGCCTCTCTCTCTCTCTTCTCCTTCGCTTCATTTTCCTTTATGCCGTGGCGCACACTCTTTGCGCGCTACACTCTGTCATTTCCATCTGTTTTCTCCTTTTTTTTTTTGCTCTGCCTCGCTCACGAGCTTGCGAGCCATTTACGCGAGCTCGTTCGGTTCTCGCTCGCTCGCTGTACACCTTTCTCTGTCTCTCTCTTTTCTCTTCTTCTTTTTTCCGCACGTGCTCGGTCGCGCGAACCTTTCATCCGTGCGCACACCTGCTTTTCGTATATTACATGCGTATGCGCGTGTACCGACAAGGTGTTAATTTTCACGCGCGCACAAAAGATCGTTTGTGCGCCGGCTTGAGGTTGCCTTTTCTTTCATCCTCATTGTTATCCAGTTGCCGGCTGGATATATACGCGAGCTGCTTTTTTTGCTGCTGCTGCCTTCTACCTAAATACTGTGCGCGAACGTAAGGCATCACCTATATATATATGCACGCACCGTAGTATAAAAGCCGATGCTTTGATTAAAAAATCTCCTTAATGATCAAAAGGCGCGCTCCACGCTCGCGCTATATATAATTAAAGTTTTTAAAGCGCAAAGATCGTAATGGTATTTGCTTAGTCCACTACTTTTTGCCTCGAAAAGATTCTACACATTCTCAAGTAAAATAGTAATAAAAAAAAAGAAAGAAATAAAATGAGAATTACGACCGTAGAGTAAACTTGAAAAAAAAAAAAGGAAAAAAAGCTCGAGCACGCTGGGAACCCCCCCGTATATAGAATCAGAATTCATGCCAATGAAAAAAAGAGCGAAGGTCTTGAAATGTTTTTTCTCGCGCAAAATCTCGAATGGAACGTCAACAGCTGAACAAATTCACTTGTGTTATATAAGAGCCAGGGAGAGAAAGAGTAAGATTCAACCGGCGGCGGGAGGTGCTGCTGGTCTCTTGTACTATACACACACTCTTGCGAGAAAAGCCGAAGCGACGAACTTTTTCATCCTCGCTCGCTTCCTCTCTCTCTGTCTCTCATCTCGACAACGTGGCATTTGTCTAGTGGAAAATTAAATTTTACAAGCTACTTCACTCTCACTTATCTTTTTTTTTTTTTGTTTGTTTTCTTTTCACTTTTTTTTTTTTTATACATCCTCGACGGACCTCTTCCGTTTGAATTTACTTCCACTCTCGCATACACTATTTGTCCATTCGTTTTTCCATTCTCTTCTTTTTCTTTTTTTTGTCATCCTAGCCCCGGCCCCAGCCTCGGCAGCAGCAGCAGCAGCAGCCGCTTCATTTATCTTAGCGCAACAGCAGCAGCGAAACACGAGACACTATATAGGTAAGAGGGTGGCCTCGACGCGACGCGCATTCAAATGTACATTGGCATAGTCGCAGCAACGGCAACACGACGCGTCGTGTTGTTGGTCCAAGCGGCGTACGATAAACACCGCGCCGGAATGAAAACAATAAATTTGCACAGCGCCGTCGTCGTCGTCGTCGTCGTCGTAGACGTGCAGGCCCGCGCCTACCACTGCTGCTGTTCGCGACGTGCTTTGAAATTTTACGTGTATCATACCTATATGGTCGCAGATCTTTGCGAAATTCTTCAAAAATGACCGCGCGGCTAAACGAGCGAACAAATTGTCGCAACGAACGAACGACGCACACAGCGAGCTTTTTGATCCCGTCGCAAGCTCCGTCGTTGTACGTCTTAAGCGCGCGGGCGTAAAATTGCAGGGCAAAAATTTAGCGTCTGCCCGCATATAACTCGGGTAGAGAGCCATGCGGCCCTGTTTTACGGCGAGCTCGTATAAGACGCGCGTAGCTCTCGGTCCGGCGTACAAGTGTACACACAACCGAGCCATACCGTATATATACTATATATAGCATAGTTTATACGCGTAAAAGCAGCTTCCACCGTACGGCGAATTTCCGCAGCAAATATTTCCAGCTGTTATTTACAGGCCAGCGCGAGAACTGCGCACGGTCGTCGTCGTCGTCGTCGTCGTTCTAGATGGCCGCCTCGCGCCGGTGGGTATAAATTTTACCTCGTGTTGGCTTAACTCTGCGTGCCACACACGTATGACTATGTGTGTGTATATATGTGCGAGCAACGAAGCTTCGGGTGCAACAAACCCGCAGAACGAAAGCTATGTATGAGATATCTCGGTTACGTATATATTATATACGAGGCACACAAAAAGCTCAACATACCCTCGTATTATATTGCCTTTGTGCACGTGGGTATAAGATACATTTATAATAATAATAATATATACGGGTCGAATGCAGCACGGAACATTGAGTTGCGTGCGCGCCTTATCATTTTTTTTGTGCTGTTGTTGTGGCTTTCTCTCTTTCGTCGTTAGCGCGGCAATGATATGAAAATTTATGAAAATGATCGAGACCCAGGATACATTATTTTATTACGCTGTAGCGTGTAATGCATTCCTAGAATGAAAAAAGAGCAAAGAGAGAAGAGAAGAGGTAGATTTCGCTCGGAAGTAGTGCTATTTACCGCTGCTGCGTGCTCGGCCTCGAATTGCCGGTGTTTCGACAACCTAAGAACCTTCGTTCGGCTTCTAGATATGATACAGACAAAAGTCAAAATGATTAAATTAAATCGCTTGTTGTACAACGTATTGTGGAGGGGACGATTTCGAGCGAGCATGCAGGATTTGGCGGGAGTTTCATTGTAACCCTAGTAGGAGAAGTAGCTTCTACTAATACCCTGAAGAATTGTTTATCTTTTTCGGGTACGGGTTTTTTATGTCGCTGCGCCACCTGGCGGCTGGACTCGAAGCTTCGTATGGTAGAAGTGGCAGAGGAGCGTAAATGAATATTCGAGTTGTACGTTTGACCGAGTTCACTATTGAGGTAGTAATTGTCCCTATATAGGCCTCACTCTCGGGTATTCGTGCGGCGCAGAGTCCGAGCACGATGTGCAGTGCGCTCCGGCATACCGCCGCGAGACGACTGTTCCTATACAGTCCCCCAAAATTGCTCGCTTATGTACACAGCGAACCACGCGCTGATTGGCCGGTGCCGCGAGGTGGGGACGAGTGCAGCGGTGCACGTCGTTTGAGTAGAGACGCACGCAGTGGTCTCGAGCGTTCATCACTCATATTCCTGAAAATTTTTGAAACCCGTGCTTTAACTTACACGATTATGTTCACTTTGCCACTTGTGGGTTTACAGATAGAGGTGCTCGCCATCTAGCGGTAGAGGCTTGAAGTAGCATTATAATACTCCAAGTGTTTGAAAACTCGTCTAAATTTTTCGAAACGGTTAAACTGTCTTTTACAGGTATATAATTCTAACAGAAAAATATCCTCAAAAAATAAGCCAACAAATGATAAACATAATTCAGAGAATATATTTTAAATGGTCATTAGATCATTGTTACAAAATGTCGAGCACTTTTACCAGGAATGAAGATTGGCGCGAACACAACGGAGCCGTTTATACAAAAGCTCACAACTCGCGCTCGTTCGCGGGTTAAAAGATCGAAGCGAACGGATATATACACTCATCTCGAGCCGAGTCAGAAGCTCCTATTCGCCCTTTTACGCTATTACGCCGGCTGAGCGCTGCAGCACCATATACATTGTTCCAAAACGCTTTTAACGCGAGTATTTTAATTAGTATAAACTCGTAAGTTTCGAATGTACCTTATGTACGCGAAATATAAACGCGCGCACACAGAGGCGCGCAGAAGTCAAAATGAAGTTTCCTTGTGAAATCAAATCTATTCAGCGTTGGCAAAGGTAGCTGTAGCTGCCTCCGCACTCTATATACACACACACACACAGGAAAGAGTAGATAGAAAGAGCAGACAGCTCTCTCTCTCTCTCTCTCTCGGCTGCCTTTGCAAAATATTGAATTATAATGCAGCGCGTTGCATTCTGCGCATTCCGCGCGTATCCCAGAGTGCAGCTGAGAGAGAGAGAGAGAGAGAGATTTTTGTTTCAAAATGCGCGAGTCTCTCTCTTTCTCTATCCCGATAAAGCCTGCAGTGCAGCTCGAGCTTCGCCTGCTCTCCATTCATCGAGCCTCTTTCAGCTTATTCATTCGGCGAGAAATCCACGCGCGTACATTTGAAAAGCTCCGCACGTATCGGGTAGTATACACACACACACACACACACACACACACACACACACACACACACACACACACACACACACACACACACACACACACACACACACACACACACACACACACACACACACACACACACACACACACACACACACACACACACACACACACACACACACACACACACACACACACACACACACACACACACACACACACACACACACACACACACACACACACACACACACACACACACACACACACACACACACACACACACACACACACACACACACACACACACACACACACACACACACACACACACACACACACACACACACACACACATACACAGACACAGACACAGGAGCTTTAAGGAGGAGAAATGCTAAACGTTATTCCGCTGCGCCATGCGAGTCTCGAAAATTACGTTGTTTTTGAGAGAGAGAGAGAGAAAAGTTGAAACAACAAAAGTAATTAAATTGTTGGTCTATGCGTTGGCCCGGCTGCAATTTGCGGTTCTCGCGAGCGGCGCGTTAAGTTATATACATACTTATACACGTACATAATATAACGCGGTGCGCGTAGCACGCGATGAATGGGTTAATTTACGGTGAAAATACACACACACACAAGACAAAAGGCAGCGGCGCATGCGAGAGGAAATATCGCGCGTAACGCCGGTGGGTTAATGTAGCGAAAACACAAGTCGCGCGCGCGCGGGTTAAAATGATGTAAAGTAGTGTGTACATCGGGCCGGAGGTGCTGTATGCATAATGCGGCGAGGCTATGATGCAACGAAAAAAAAATACCTACACAGAAGTAAAGCGAGCGCTAGGCGAGGTGCAAAGAACAAAAAAAAAGAAGAGAAGAGAAGAGAAGAAGAGTAAGAGGGAGAGAGGATAAAAAGAAACACATAATGCGAGCGCTACGAGTAAGTAACTCCGAGGCCAAAAGAGCCGAAAAATAGAGCGAGCGCGCGAATATTCTCCGAGATAAAGAAACTTTGCAGTATGGTATAGTAGTTGCGGAAAGAGAGAAGCGGAAGACTCTATCTTTCTTTCTCTGTGTGTGTGAGCGCTGGAAAACGGCGAAAAATGTATATACGGAAGAGAAGAAGTTCTTTTGGGGGCTCATGGTAGAGAGACGATCGCTTAAATAGAGACGCGTAAAAGAGAGAGAGCCATTACGAGTCCTTTATACGTTTTACGATATCCCACCCCGCCCTACGGTCATTAATGTATAACGTTATTACTATTATATTTTTTTTCATCTTCGTAAATTCAATAATAATACGCGCGAGATGTGCCGTTGGCCCCCTACAGCTCGCGAGCGAGCTTTCGAAGATATATAAAATTAACGGCCCTTACACAGAGCGCTCGTAACCGGTAATTCAAAATAACATTCAAATTTCGCTGGATATCGCACGAGATTCTTTCCACACATAACTTTTTATGGATTTTTAAAATTACGACTTATAAAATTTTACCCACTTAATGAGGTTGTAAATAACGGCTCGCGCGCGAGCTCCAAAAGAAACGGAGTATAAAAGGCTCGAATGAAAATGTACAGATCGAGCGTTTAATGCCTTGTTCTCCCCGTTTTTTTTTCTATTAAAGCTCGTATAATTAAATCTCTTTTTCTCTCTCTGGAACGCGATCGTTTCATTCACGTATATACGAGGCAATGAATCGTTATAAATCTTTCTCTCTTTCTCTCTCAGCGTACAGAAACTTTGAAAAAGATAAATCGATGCCGAGCTTTTCGAAATTAACTTTATAAAATTGCTTTTGAAAATCGAGAAAACTATAATGTGTAAACAGCGTTTCGCTTCGCCCAGCTAATTTTCGATAATGAACATCGAAGTATTTATTACCCAAAGTTAACTTTGTATTATAATAGCTTGTCCCGGTAAAAATTAAATAAACCACGGGATAATTAGATTCCGTATTAGTTCGTGAACGGAATAAAGAAAAAAGAGCGGCACGAGAATTGCCTCGATAATGCTAGTAAACGCTCGGTTGCATAGATGCGGGCAAATCGACGTGGCTTTTTTTACGGGGGAAAAAAATAAGAAAAGGAAATATCGAACATCGACACGCGGCATATAGTTGGCGACATTTTGAAAGACATTGATTCGAAAAAAAAATTTTTGCAGACGACATAACGACCCAAAAAATTTAAAAAGAGCAACTTTTGAAAAGAAATAATTTTTTTTTAGTTTGCACTGGACGCTTGAACTTGGAGTATGGTTATACTCGACATTAATGCTACATCTTACCACCATCATGCAAATTAAGTATCATATTTGCAACGATTAATTTACATGATGATGGCTTGACCTTCGCAGCTTTTTCTGCATCTATCTCAAAAATTGTGGCTCTCGCAATTACAATATGCACGTAACGATCAGCTGACCCCTCAGTAAAATTTAATCAATTTCAAATTTCTTTAGTTCCACGGGAACGTGAACACTATTCTATACGAGGGAAAGTTTTTATTTTAGACATTCCTGCAATATGAGATTTCGTAGCATCGATCTCGCTTCGCTTTCATGGAAGCCGAGAGTGTTCGGTAGGTCGATGGGTAATCGCGATAATAAAAGTCAGACGATCGAGGTCCTCAACGGTCAAAACATTATTATTGAAAATTATTATTGAAAATTTTTATTAACGGTCAGAGTCTCGCTTTTTTCCATGTTTTACGTATATCCCCTGCACATCGAAGTAATCCAAAAAAACTCCGAAAGAATTAACATATGGACCCACGATGTAAAATCTCCATTCATTCCCTCTCCCGCGCTCGATGAAAAGCCTAAACTTGCGTTCGGCTGAATACATTATATCCTCTCGCCTCTCTTGTAAAGCTCGAAGCTTCGCTGGCGGAGGAATTTTTGCATACGTACACATCCGCCGTATATATAAGCTTATTATTCCAGAGTCTCTCTCTCTCTCTCTCTCTCTGTATATGTATAAATGCGATACGGCATCAGCTGGAGTACACACACACAGGCAATGTGTCGCACGAGAAAAAAGCTCGCAAGCTGCGCCGTTATGTATACATATGTATGATACCGAGTATATCGCGCGATACCCGCGATATATAAATGTATACACTTCGCTTCTCTCCGCGCATTTCTGACGTTTTTTTTCGCTCACCGTACACCGCGCCGTAGCGGATTTCTCCTTTCATTTTTTTTTGTTGTTGCTACTTTACTCTCTCTCCGATAATGCGGCAGCAGCAACAGCACTGAAAGGCGCGTCTGCTACCACGACGACGACGACTTGAAAATTGTGTCTAGTTTATTTTATAAATAGGTTGGGTATAGGTATCATTCGCTTCCTCGGCGTCGTTGTCGTTCGCGTAGTTCAGCACAATGGAGTCCTCCTCCCTCCCCCCTTCGAGATTGTGTAATACTTATTAAAATAAACTTTTTTCGTTATTGTTCGGCGCGCGCGCTCGTGTACATAGCTAGCTCGTATAGCTGCTCGGGATTTTATAAAAACCCAATTGTCGAGTATATATACTTTCCGATATCAGCACCGAAGTTGCGCGTGCATATACCTTCTACCTTTTTTTTTGCGCCGTGAAACTTTTAACGGAAAAAAATGCGAAGAAGAAGAATCTTTCGGCGTAGTAGCATAGCTCGCTCGCTTTCTTCTCTATTATCCATGGAGAAATCGCAACAATGAAAAAAGAAGGAAAATATGTTTAAAATGCCTCGATACATCGAGCTCTGCCTGTTACATAATATAATAACGTCGATTAAGAATTATAATGCATCCGTGGCTTCGCTCGAGAGTCATTGAAAATCCAGCCGAAATTGCTCGCATATCTCGTGCTGCATACGCTACATTATATACTATATACGATATAGGTACGTAACATGCTCACGACGACGAAGTAGCCGAGATAATCCGAATGTATGATATGCAGATGTAGCACGTCTCGTCTTACGTATATCTCCGTGCGTCTCGTAAGAGCTTGCGCAAGCTGCAATGTGTGTGTGTATGTGTGCATATACATACGTGTAGGCGTGTCGCTCCGCACTGTTCAAATGCCTGGATTATACCCGCTTGGGATGGTTCTCTCTCACTCCTGGCACGTGATTCCTCGGCATCTGTCTCACTCTCGGCTTCCTAGGAGAGAGAGAGAGAGAGAGAGAAGCTTTTGCGAAGAGAAATGCATCGTCCGAAATGCTGTCTTACCCCGGGCTGCACTGGCTGAATTCCCGCCGCCGCTTTTGCCTACCGGGGGTAGGTAATTTTCCACGTGTACGCCGCGCACCTCTTGGTCAAATTTTGCTTATGTATGCAGTTGCGCCATGGCTGAAATTGCGTGAAATCACACAGTCGCTTATATACGTATACCGAGACTATATATAATATATATAAATGTGTATAATATACGGGGGGAAACGTGTATTTATGCATTGCGCAGCAGCAGCAGCAGCAGCTTTGAACTGACCCTCGCGTGTCTGTTCAGTCTCTGCCCGCTGGCAAAACTAATCGTTATAACCAAGAGAAAGAGAGATGCATGTTTGAACGTGTATGCGCCCCGCCTTTGAGAGCGATAATACGGCGATTTTCATATATAAATCCGCTTTCGACTCTAGTAAATCACTTTTAACTTATACATATATTATATAATAATAATGAAGCCGAGAGAGAGAGAGAGTTAGAGCTTTAACGTATGGTTTAGCTTTTATTACTCTCATTATATGCTTGCGCGCGGAGGAAAACCCTTGTATGTATGTATGGGTGCTCGCGACTTATATGTATTATATATCTCTCTGCGCGATCCTTTCTGGAATTTCATTTCATCGTGTATGTGTGTGAGTGTGTGTACGCCTCGGCTTGCGAACTTTTTATTTTTGCCACTTATCTTCCGGCTTCCGCAGAGTCCCCCGCGCACATACATAATTTTTTTATTATAATAATGTTTTATCCGCGACCGTGTATATAGTAGCTATCTTAGCGTCGTTAAAGTTTTTTTTACTTCTTTGCAGCTGCTTTAAATACGAGATTTATTTTTTTTTTTATACACACGAGCAAGCACAGATATTTTTTGTGCAGGAAGGAGTTTCAATCGCGACTTGTGAATAAAAAGTATCTGAATGACTTTTAGCTAGGATATGACCTAGGTACTTGGCTTCAGACATATTCATTAGACCCTCGATCATTTTTATTTCATCACTATAAGATCGATAAAACCCCATTCAATTACTTGCCAAAGCAAAAATCTTCAATGATACATCTCGTATATCCGCTCGCATTGTCTCTCCACGGAGCTGAAGCGCACATTCGGATACATGTATAGAGAAGTCGCGACGTGTTAAGCGGCTCGCAGCGCAGCTGGGGCACGTTTTATACGGGCGCGAATTATATTCGTCGTCGTCGTGCTTGGCGTCGATACAGCGCGTCGTATATATATCCACCCACCCGCGCGCACATATCGCGCATATGGGAATTCACGTAGTGTATAACAGCTTAAGCCGTTTAGAGGCAGGAACTTGGGTGCGTCGCGATCGACTGTTAGCTACTACTACTACGAGCTCCAACGGCGTACATAGCTACGTTTTCTGTCTGTGTATGTGTGCGTGTAGTCGCGCGTCGTCGCCGCTATCGAGGAGCTTCGCGCCGAATCCAAAGCATAATATCGTTCGCTGCTACTTCTGCGTAGAGAGGATTAGCGAGTCCAACCAGCCGAGCTAAATTACCGACTTAGCCGGTGCATCCGTGACAGCTATACGTATATATCTCTGCGCTTTGGATGATGCGACTAATGATGAACTATTTTGGCTCAACTGCAGAGTCATGAGTACAGCTACAAATGTACTGAAAATCAAGAATGAATGTTTAATGACATGGATATTCAATCCTGGAAACTTATACAAGTCTAAGGCGAACTCGGTCGCGGGAGCGACTCTCCCGGCTTGTGCCACCTAGCGGCCATTACAGCAACTCTATGCTTGTGCACGAGTCATTGAAAGAAATTTATGGATTTTTATTAAAACGCGTACCATCGAGCGCAGGACTCTGCCGCGGAATCATGATATCGTTCAACTGCATAAGTTGACGTACCTTGATACGTTGTTCTACATCTCACACCCAACGATAAACAAAAAAATAACTACAAAAAACTTTTTATGTTTTTACAACGAAATTAATCTAAAGAACATTTTCTACCGCTCGCATCTCACGACACCCTTGTAAAATTCCACCGCTGCACCTCATCTCGCGCCCTCGTCTTCTCGAATTTATCTTTTTCCTTACTTTCTTCAGCCTCGCGTATACAGCTGCGTAGGTAAAGTTCAGTATACGCATACATGCGACGTATGAGGCATGATGTAGGTACTACGTACTATGTATATATACCTCGTCGAGTCGCTTCTGCCGTTGGACAAACTTGCCTAGCTCTTAACCACATGTAGAGAGGGACAATGTCGAGCGTAGCGTAGAGAGAGAGAGAGAAGAACGTGATGTCGTATATGCACACGTACTCAGTCCTCTCGTGCACACAAGACCTTAGAGAGAGGACTTTCTGGCCAACCCAAGTCTCTTGTCTTCTTCTCTCTCTCTCTCTCTCTTTCCTGCTCTCGTGCACGAGTATACGCTGTATAGTACATGTACGTGGGAGCTCTTTGTCACTGCCAGTGAAAGAGAAGACTCGTTTTTTTTTTCTCTCTCTCTCCTCTAGTGCACGTGTGTACGTGTATGTGCGTGTCTGTGTATATATTTTCCGTCATGCCACTGTAAGCAGTAGCAGCAGCAGCAGCAGGCGCATAACCACGGAAAAAGGCAATGAATTCTTGGGCGGTCTTCTCTCTCTCTCTCTATGAATGTGCAGTGCGCAGTGCCCTGCACCCCCTTGAGAGGATGACCTCCTTCTCTCTCGCTCTTATACGTATAGCCGCTAGGTGCCCCGCGAGTCTCTTCCTTCCTGCGCCCGGGCTCGTTGCGGCGTGCTGCACACAGCTCGCTCCGCACTCTATATCTTTCTTCGCTGGACGCGCGGGCTAGTCTCCTTTTGAAGCTTGGGAGAGAGAGAGAGAGTTCAGACTATTCGTTATGTGCTCTTGAGATACCTCTTTTTTTAGGGGGTGAAAAAAAGGAACGTTTTTTTGTTGCATTGTTAGAGCGCGAAAAAAAAAAGCAGGAGATAAGGCCTTTTTGCTTTCCTCGACTCCGGTGCAGTACATGCATAAAAGGCTTTTTTGAGCTAGTCTAGGTACGTACAAAGTGGTGGTTTATGGAGCAGGCCAATCACGTCATAGATTGGCGGTGGCAAATTTTGAAATGAATATCATAATTTTTTATCATACTTGTGTATGAGGATCTATTTAATCAATGTTTTGTGTGTGAGCTCGATGTTGTCTGACGAAAGTTTTTTGACAAGTACTTAGTTCAAGAAGGTAAAAAAATCCTTGAAGGAAACATCGCCAAGTTAAAAATTTTTAATCGTTTCAAATATTGTAGAACTGATGTATAAACAGATAAATCGATACCTTAATTGAATGTAAACAATACGATCATAATTAATTTTAACATAGACCTTCGAATACAGATCATATTTATAGTGAAAACAAATTAGTTTGAATGTTGTCTTTCCTGATGAAGCAAGCTATAATATATTTAAGTTTCGTGGCGCTAAAAGAAGGATCTATCGTTTATTTTAGGCACCAACATGGTTGAAAGTGAAAAAAAATTCGAGGAAGTTAACTCGAAAAATAATTTAAGTGAACATGACATTGTTGTTTCAGACCACAAACAAAACATTGGTGATATGTGTTACGGGGCATTTACACTAGAATCCAGTATGATAACTCACCGAAACACAATTCACAATGAACCGAAAGTTTACTCATGTGACAAATGCGAAAAGACATTTGAGTTTCGAAGTCATTTCAGAAGACATCAATTATCGGAACACAGAGTCCACGGAGATTTTGGATGTGAGAAGTGCGAGAAAAAATTCGTGAAAAAATCGAGTTTATCTACGCATCAAAAATTGGTACACAAGGATTACAAACGTTACTCATGCAAAAAGTGCAAGAGAAAATTTGAAAATGAATCAACTTTACTTCAGCATAAAAAAATAATCCATGAAGTTTTCAAAAATTACTTATGTGAAATGTGCGCAAAGAGATTTGATACTAAACATAGTTTGCTCTTGCACATAAAGACAGTCCATGAGGAACACAAAGATAACGCATGCGACAAGTGCAACAAGAAATTTGGAAAAAAATCGAATTTACTCATGCATAATATGACAGTCCATGAGCATCGCAAAGATTACGCATGTGATAAATGCGAGAAAAAATTTGGAAAAAAGTCGAATTTGCTCGATCACCAAAGAATATTGCACGAAGGTAGGAAAGATTACGCTTGCGACAAATGCGAGCACAATTTTGGACAAAAATCGAAATTGATTAGACACCAAAAGGTAGTACATGAAGGTCGGAAAGATTTTAAATGTGACCAATGCGAGAAGAAATTTGGACTGAAATCGCAAATGATTTCTCACCAAAACACGGTACATGAAGGTCGCAAAGATTTTGCGTGCGACAAGTGTGAAAAGAAATATGGACACAAACATCATTTGCTTTCGCATCAAAAGACAGTCCATGAGGGTCGCAAAGATTACGCGTGCGACAAGTGCGGAAAAGAATTTGCACAGAAATCGAATTGGCTTGTTCACCGAAGGGTAGTTCACGAACGTCGCAAAGATTTCGTATGTGACAAGTGCGAAAAAAAATTTACCCAAAAAGGGAATTGGCTCATCCACCAAAAAACAGTACACGAGGGTCACAAAGATTACCAATGCGACAAGTGCGAAAAGAAATTTACCCGAAAAGGGAATTGGCTCATCCACCAAAAAACAGTACACGAGGGTCACAAAGATTACCAATGCGACAAGTGCGAAAAGAAATTTACCCAAAAAGGGAATTGGCTCATCCACCAAAAAACAGTACACGAGGGTCGCAAAGATTACGCATGCGATAATTGCGAGAAGGTATTTGGACAAAAACGTACGTTACTTTTGCACCGAAATGCAGTCCACGAAATTCAGAAAAATTTAGCAAGTGTGAACGGAAATTTCGAGAGTTTCGAATAGAAATTCGAACACAAATGTAATTTGTTCTACTATCAAAGGACTGTACTCAAAAGTCACAAAGATTTTGCTCACGACAAATGCGAGAATAAATGATGATTGACTATTGTAAAAATATTCATAGATACTTATACATATGATTAAGTAAATTATTTCATTCAAAATATTGTGCCCAAATTATTGAGTCTTACCTGATAAAACTATCATTTCACCTTCATACTGTGTCGTTGTAGTGTATTTTCAGATTTCACGTACGACTAATTACTTTACTCTTCGTTTGTTTTTTTAACTATTTTAGAGCTGCAAACGAGACAAGGATTTAGTAGTTTAGTTTAGTAGACTACTGAATTTTATATAAAACTCACTTTATAATATCGTGACTCTAAATTTATCAAACGTATGCAGTAGAGAAAATTTTGATAAACTTGCTAACGGACTTATTATTGCTGCTAAGATAGAAATGATCGATAATGAGTTTTTACTGTAAAAAACATTGAATAATTCAATTGAAACCTAAATATGTTTTCTAAACTCATAATCAGTAAAAGCTCTGATAATTGTTTTATCATTATCTGAATACTATTATCAATCCCAAATTGTATATTAGAGCTTTTTGAATTGCGTGAGCGGCAAACGAAAGTTGGCATGGAGGCAACACTTTTGTTAAATATTACAATTTTTTATTATACACGAGTATAAAGATTTATTCACTCCACTTACTGTACTTAGTTTTAAAATTCAAAAAAAACTCCAACCAGAAATCTTCACCGTGTTAGCATTTTGAATTGGTTAAATAAATAAATAAATCGATAACTCAGAATTGTAAACAATATGATCGTCAGCGATTTTCACATAGTTCTTTGAGGCACTGATTATTTTTATAGTAAAAGTAAATTAGTTTGAATATTGTCGTTCTCGACAAATCAAGGCAAAATCGAAACACAAAAAGAAAAGGTAAATTTTACTCATTCAATTTCTGTGGAAATAAATAGAAGGATCCAACATTTGATGTACTCACTAAAATGTACAGAAGTGAGGAGAAATCCGAGGAAGTTATCTTGGAAAATAATTCGAGCAAACATGACATTGTTATTTCAGATGACCAAAAATACATTAGTGATACTTTTCAGGAGGAATTTACACTAGAATCCAACATGATAACACACCGAAGCACAGTTCACAATGATCAGAAAAATTACTCATGCGACAAGTGTGAGCAGAAATTTGAGTTCCGAAGTCATTTGAGTAGACACCAAGTATCAGAGCACAAAAGCCGCAAAGATTTTGCATGCAATCAGTGCGAGAAGAAATTTGTGAAAAAATCGAGTTTGTCTACGCATCAAAAATTAGTACACAAGGATCGCGAAGATTTCTCATGTAAAAAATGTGAGAAGAAATTTGAAAATAAATCAACTTTACTCAAACACAATAAGATATTCCACGAAGTTTTTAAAGATTATTTATGTGAAAAGTGCGCAAAGAGATTTGGGAATAAAAAAAGTTTGCTTTTGCACATAAAAACAGTCCATGAAGATTGCAATAGTTACTTGTGCGACAAGTGTGGAGAGAAATTTGAACAACAAAGGACTCTGCTCGTTCACTATAGGACAGTCCATGAAGGTCGGGAACATGGCACCTTCAAAGTCTACAAAGATTACTTATGTGAAAATTGCGGAAAAAAATTTGGGGATAAAAATAATTTGATCAAACACCAAAAAACAATCCATGAAAATCGCAAAGGCTACGTATACGAAAAGTGCGAAAAGAAATTTGGACAAAAATCGAAATTGATTGGACACCAAAAAACAGTACACGAAGGTAGTGATGATTTGGCTTGCGATAAGTGCAAGAAGAAATTTCGGGATAAAAGCAATTTGATTAAACACCAAAAGTTAGTTCACGAGGATCGCAAAGATTACGCATATGATAAATGCGAGCAAACATTTGGAACAAAACAGAATTTGCTTGCTCACCAAAAAATAGTTCACGAAGGTCGCAAAGATTTTGCATGCGATAAGTGCGAAATTAAATTTAGAATTAAATCAGATTTGTTGAAGCATCAAAGAACAGCCCATAAGGATCAAAAAGATTTCGCATGTGACAAGTGCGAAAAGAAATTTGGTTATTCATGGAATTTGATAAAACACCAAAAAACAGTACATGAAGGTCGAAAAGATTTCGCATGTGGCAGGTGTGAAAAAATTTTTGGATTTAAATCACATTTGCTCGATCACCAAAAGACAATCCATGAGGGTCGCAAAGATTACGCATGTAACAATTGTGAGAAGGTATTTTCACGTAATCGGCATTTGCTTTTACACCAAAAATCAATACACGAACGTCGGAAAGATTATGCATGCGACAAGTGCGAAAAGAAATTTACCCAAAAAAGCAATTTGCTCGCCCATCTAAAGAGGATCCACGAAGGTCGCAATGATTACGTATGCGACAAATGCGAGAAAATATTTGGAACTGATTCCAAGTTGTCAAACCACCGAAAGGCAGTCCACGAAGGTCGCAAATATTACGGATGTGACAGTTGCGAAAATATGTTTAGATCTAAATCAGCTTTGCTCTTACACCAAAAGACTGTTCATGAAGGTCGCAAAGATTACGCATGCGGCGTGTGTGAACAGAAATTTGGACACAAATGTAGTTTAGTTTTTCACCAAAAGACAATACACGAAGGACGTAGAGATTACGCATGCGACTATTGCGAGAAGAAATTTGGACAAAAATCACGTTTGCTCTACCATCAAATGAAAGTACATAAGAGTCGTAAAGATTTTGCTCACGAGAATTGCGAAAGGAAATAATCATTGACTATTGTAAATATTTATAGATACTTATACATATGATTAAGCACAAAATTTCATTAAATATTCCGCCGAAATTATTGAGTCTTACCTGATGCAAACAATCATTACACCTTCATACTGTGTCGTTGTAGTGTATTTTAAGATTTCACGTACGACTAATTATTATACTCTCCGTTTGCTTTTTAACTATTTTAGAATTTCGAATAATAGAGGCAGCACTTTTTTTTTCTTTCGTTTTTTTCTATCCTCCCAGTTCTTCCCCTACCCATTTACAAAGGAGTTTCGTACATCCTTGTGAGGGCGCCACAGAGCCAAAAAACTTAAAATTAATTCAAATCGACGCCTAACTACTGGTGAACGAATATAGTTCACAAAAATCACACCATGGCGTGGGGGCTACCAATTATTAAATATTAAAATTTTTAATTATACATATGGCCAATTCTCTGTGAAATCGATTGGTCAAAAAAATTTTTTTTCTGCAAATATGAAAAACTTGTTGTATTTGATGTCAGAAATGTCCCCAAATTTTATTAGAATTTTTGGGGCCTTCTATGACACTTTTTCAGAGGCCCAAAGTTGGCCATTTTAGGGTTTTTTTGAAATTCATGAAAAATCACAAATATTAAAATAATTCCTGGATTAAAGTAGAATGATTCAAAAGTAAAAGTGCCCAGCAACTTTTTTGTTGGAAATTGTCCAAATTTTCAGAAAAAAAATATGCCAAAGTGATTGGAACAATCTAGGTAAGTGTAAAGCAAAAAAACTGCCAAAGGGACATAAGTGATGAAATCTACTCGAGTTCGAACCGGACTTTCATTTCCTAAACTATGTAAAAAGCTTCCCAAAGATGTCAACTAATGCCTGATAAAGTTTTGTAATGGATCTTAAAGTTTAACGCAATGTAGACAACAATGTGTGGCGAAAAACGTGCAAAAAAGGTCAAAAATAGGCCCAAAATGCCTAAAATCACCAAAAACAGCCATTTTCAGGCCTTTTTTGCATGTTTTTCGCCACACATTGTTGTCTACATTGCGTTAAACTTTAAGACCCATTACAAAACTTTATCAGGCATTAGTTGACATCTTTGGGAAGCTTTTTACATAGTTTAGGAAATGAAAGTCCGGTTCGAACTCGAGTAGATTTCTTGTTTTATGTTTTTTTTTTATGTTTTCCCACTATTATGTATTTAGGTGGCTCCAATCACTTTGGCATATTTTTTTTCTGAAAATTTGGACAATTTCCAACAAAAAAGTTGCTGGGCACTTTTACTTTTGAATCATTCTACTTTAATCCAGGAATTATTTTAATATTTGTGATTTTTCATGAATTTCAAAAAAACCCTAAAATGGCCAACTTTGGGCCTCTGAAAAAGTGTCATAGAAGGCCCCAAAAATTCTAATAAAATTTGGGGACATTTCTGACATCAAATACAACAAGTTTTTCATATTTGCAAAAAAAAAATTTTTTTGACCAATCGATTTCACAGAGAATCGGCCATATGCACAAGAGTTTATTTACTCTACTTACTGTACTTGGTTTTAAAATGTAAAAAAAACTCTAAGAACAAATCTTCGCCAAGTTAGTATTTTAAATTATTTCAAATATTGTAAGTATAATAAATCGATAGCTGAGAATTGTAAACAGTATGATCATAAACGATTCTCACATAGCTCTTCGACACACTGATCATATTTATTGGGAAAATAAATTAGTTTAATGTTGTCTTTCCCGAAGAAGCAAGCCATAATACAAAAAGATAACTCATTGAAATTCCGTGGCACCAAGTAGGAAGATCCATCGTTTATTGTTGGAACTGAAATGGATAATAGTAAAAAGAAATTCGAGGAAGTTATATTGGAAAATAATTCAGGTGGACATGCCATTGTTGTTTTAGATGACAAGAAATACATTTGTGATATTAGCCAGGAGGCATTTACACTAGAATCCAGTATGATAACTCACCGAAACGAAATTCACAATGAACGAAAAGATTACTCATGCGACAAATGCGAAAAGAAATTTGAGTTCCGAAGTCATTTGAGTAGGCACCAAATATCAGGACACAGAGTCCACAAAGATTTTGTATGCGACAAGTGCGAGAAAAAGTTTAAGATTAAATCGAGTTTGACTACGCACCAGAAATTGGTACACAAAGATCACGAGGATTTCACGTGCAACCAGTGCCAGAGAAAATTTGAAAATAAATCAACTTTACTAAAGCATAAAAAAATATTTCACGAAGTTTTCAAAAATTACTTATGTGAAATGTGCGCAAAGAGATTTGATACTAAACATAGTTTGCTCTTGCACATAAGGACAGTACACAAAAATCGCAAAGATTTCGCATGCGACAAGTGTGAAAGTAAATTTGAACAAAAAAGGACTATGCTTGTTCACTATAGGACAGTTCATGAGGGTCGGAAAGATGGCACTTTCAAAGTCTACGAAAATTACTTATGTGACAATTGCGGAAAGATTTTTGGGAATAAGTCGAGTTTGTTCTTGCACCAAAAGAAGATCCATAAAAATCGTAGAGACTTTGAATACGATATGTACGAAAAAAAATTTGGAAGTAAATCATATCTGTTAAAGCACCAAAGGAAAGTCCTTGCAGATCAGAAAGATCACGCGTGTGACAAATGTGAGCAGAAATTTGGACTAAAATCGAATTTGATTAGACACCAAAAAACTATCCACCTAGATCAAAAAGATTTTTCATGTGAAAAGTGCGAAAAGAAATTCGGACTACAATGTACTTTGACCAGACACCAAAAAACAGTCCATGAAGGTCGCAAAGATTTTGCATGTGACAAGTGCGAGAAAAAATTTGGAGAAAAATCGAAATTGATTCAACATCAAAAGACAGTCCATGAAGGTCAAAAAGATTACCAATGCGACAAGTGCGAAAAGAAATTTGGGGACAAAGGCAATTTGATTAAGCACCGAAAGTTAGTTCACGAGGGTCGAAAAAATTTCGCATGTGACAAGTGCGAGAAAAGATTTGGAGAAAAATCGAAATTGATTAAACATCAAAAGACAGTCCATGAAGGTCAAAAAGATTACCAATGCGACAAGTGCGAAAAGAAATTTGGGGCTCAAAGCTATTTAATAAATCACCAAAAGATAGTTCATGAAGGTCGTAAAGATTACGTATGCGTTTATTGCGAGAAGAAATTCGGGAGGAAAGCAGAGTTGTTTCGACATCAAAAGATAATCCACGAAGGTCGAAACGATTACGCTTGTAACCAATGCGAAAAGAAATTTGGAAGAAAATCGAATTTGCTCGTGCACCAAAAAACAATACACGAAGGTCAGAAAAATTTCGCATGTGACAAGTGCGAAAATAAATTTACTCAAAAAAGGAATTTGCTTATCCATCTTATGACAGTCCATGAAGGTCGTAAAGATTACGAATGCGACGATGGCGAAAGAAAATTTGGGAGTAAATCGATGTTGTTAAAGCACCGAAAGACAGTCCATGAAAATCAAAAAGATTACGCATGCGTCAAGTGCGAAAAAAAATTTGGGGATAGAAGCAATTTCATGAAGCATCAAAAAACAGTTCACGAAGGTCGCAAAAATTTCGCATGCGACAAGTGCGAAAAAAAATTTGGGGATAGAAGCAATTTCATGAAGCATCAAAAAACAGTTCACGAAGGTCGCAAAGATTACGCATGTGACAAGTGTGAGAAAAAATTTTCACAAAAACCAAGTTTGCTCTACCACCAAAGGACAGCACACAAGAGTCGTAAAGATTTTGCTCACGACAAATGCGAGAATAAATGATGATTGACTATTGTAAAAATATTTATAGATACTTATACATAGGCTTAAGTACAAAATTTCAATAACTATACTGTCAAAATGATTGACTCTTACCTTGTATCAACTATCATTATACCTTCGTACTATAACTTGGTAGTGTATTTTCAGATTTCGTATACGACTAATTATTATACTCTCCGTTTGCTTTTTAACTATTTTAGAATTTCGAAAAATAGAGGCAGCACTTTTTTCGATACGCCAATTTACACACAACGATTCTTTCGTTTTTTTCTATCCTCCCAGTTCTTCCCCTACCCATTTACAAAGGACTTTCCTACATCCTTGTGAGGGCGCCACAGAGCCGAAAAACTTAAAATTAATTCAAATCGACGCCTAACTACTAGTGAACGTATATAGTTCACAAAAATCACACCATGGCGTGGGGGCTACCAATTATTAAATATTAAAATTTTTAATTATACATAGGCACAAGGGTTTATTTACTCTACTTACGGTACTTGGTTTTAAAATGTAAAAAAAACTCCCAGAACAAATCTTCGCCAAGTTAGCATTTTAAATTATTTCAAATATTGTAAGTATAATAAATCGATAGCTGAGAATTGTAAACAGTATGATCATAAACGATTCTCACATAGCTCTTCGACACACTGATCATATTTATTGGGAAAATAAATTAGTTTAATGTTGTCTTTCCCGACGAAGCAAGCCATAATACAAACAGATAACTCATTGAAATTCCGTGGCACCAAGTAGAAGGATCGATCGTTTATTGTTGGAACTGAAATGGATAATAGTAAAAAGAAATTCGAGGAAGTTATCTTGGAAAATAATTCAGGTGGACATGCCATTGTTGTTTTAGATGACAATAAATACATTTGTGATATTAGCCAGAAGGCATTTACACTAGAATCCAGCATGATAACTCACAAAGACACAATTCAAAAGAAAGAGAAAAATTACGCATGCGACAAGTGCGAAAAGACATTCGAGTTTCGAAGTCATTTGAGTAGACACCAAATATCAGAACACAAAGTCCACAAAGATTTTGTATGCGGCAGCTGCGAGAAAAAATTTAAGAAAAAATCGAGTTTGACCACGCACCAGAAATTGGTACACAAAGATCACGAGGATTTCACGTGCAACAAGTGCGAGAGAAAATTTAAAAATAAATCAACTTTACTAAAGCATAAAAAAATATTTCACGAAGTTTTCAAAAATTACTTATGTGAAATGTGCGCAAAGAGATTTGATACTAAACATAGTTTGCTCTTGCACATAAGGACAGTACACAAAAATCGCAAAGATTTCGCATGCGACAAGTGTGAAAGTAAATTTGAACAAAAAAGGACTATGCTCGTTCACTATAGGACAGTCCATGAGGGTCGGAAAGATGGCACCTTCAAAGTTTACGAAAATTACTTATGTGACAAATGTGGAGAGAAATTTGGGAATAAGTCGAGTTTGTTCTTGCACCAAAAGAAGATCCATGAAAATCGTAGAGACTTCGAATACGATATGTGTGAAAGAAAATTTGGAAGTAAATCATATCTGTTAAAGCACCAAAGGAAAGTCCATGAGGATCAGAAAGATCACGCATGTGACAAATGCGAGCAGAAATTTGGACTACAATCGAATTTGATTAGACATCAAACGATCGTACACGAAAGTCGGAAAGATTATGCTTGTAACAGATGCGAGAAGAAATTTGGACAAAAAAATAATTTGCTTTGGCATCATAAGATAGTCCATGAAGGTCGCAAAGATTTCGCATGTGACAAATGCGGGAAGAAATTTGGAGATAAAAGCAATTTGATTAAACACCAAAAGTTAGTTCACGAGGGTCGCAAAAATTTCGCATGTGACAAGTGCGAGAAAAAATTTGGAGAAAAATCGAAAGTGATTAAACATCAAAAGACAGTCCATGAAGGTCAAAAAGATTACCAATGCGACAAGTGCGAAAAGACATTTGGTGTACGAAGCAATTTAATCAAACACCAAAAGATAGTTCATGAAGGTCGTAAAGATTACGTATGCGTTTATTGCGAGAAGAAATTCGCGAGTAAAGCAGTGTTGTTTCGACATCAAAAGATAATCCACGAAGGTCAGAAAGATTACGCATGCCAAAACTGCGAGAGGAAATTTGGAAGCAATGCAGATTTGTTACGGCACCAAATGGCAGTCCACGAAGGTCGAAAAGATTACGCTTGTAACCAATGCGAAAAGAAATTTGCAAGAAAATCGAATTTGCTCGTGCACCAAAAAACAGTACACGAAGGTCAGAAAAAATTCGCATGCGACAAGTGCGAAAATAAATTTGCTCAAAAAAGGAATTTGCTTATCCATCTTATGACAGTCCATGAAGGTCGTAAAGATTACGAATGCGACGATGGCGAAAGAAAATTTGGGAGTAAATCGATGATGTTAAAGCACCGAAAGACAGTCCATGAAAATCAAAAAGATTACGCATGCGTCAAGTGCGAAAAAAAATTTGGGGACAGAAGCAATTTCGTGAAGCATCATAAAACAGTTCACGAAGGTCGCAAAGATTACGCATGTGACAAGTGTGAGAAAAATTTTTCACAAAAACCAAGTTTGCTCTACCACCAAAGGACAGCACACGAGAGTCGCTGATTTTGCTCGATTCGAAGATTTTGCTCACGACAATTGCGAGAAGAAATGATGATTGACTATTGTAAATATATATAGATACTTATACATATAGGCTTAAGTAAAAAATTTCAATAACTATTCTGTCAAAATAATTGACTCTTACCTGGTATCAACTATCATTACACCTTCGTACTGTATCTTGGTAGTGTATTTTCAGATTTCGTGTACGACTAAATTATTATACTGTCAGTAAAAGCTCTCATTATCTTTTTTTCCTTTTCTGAGTACTTTTATCCATCTAAAATCTTATAGCTTTTCGAATCACGTGAGAGCCAAACGATAGTTAGCATGGAGGAGGCCTTTTTTCCATCCACCGCTGTATACACACACACAACGTTTCTTTCGTTTTTTTCTCTACTCGTTACAACCGACTATCGTGCATCGCCTCTCCTTGCTCAAGCGCCGCAAAGTCGAAAAACTTAAAATTAATTCGAATCAACGCCTAATTGCCGGATAATCGTATATCGTTCGAAGAGAGAAGAGTGAGAGAGATCGAGCTATTTTCATGGAAAAGTTCTCCTTTTAAATTTTCGACATTGCACTTTTTATACGAAAAGTATTGAGAAATTCCGGGCGATTCTCGCTCGCTCTGCAGGGATGGGTATAGGAGGACACGAACCAACTATATATATGCGGGCCCCCCCGCTTATTAGAAGCAATTGTCCATATAATTGTCGAAGTTTTCCCAGTCGCTCGTATAGGCACTAATTAAAGCCGGTAAACTATGGAAAATTCTATAGCTATGTACTTCGGGGCAGCTTGAATTGTATTTCAGCCGATATTCTCTCTCTCTCTCTCTCCGTCTGCTCTTCCATTCTATTTCGGCCGAGCGAAAGCAAACTATTAAAAGCTGCGCGCATAAATTTGCGCCGGTCCGTTCATCAGTGCCGTTCAATGTCAGCAGATTCGCTGCCGCTGGTACGTGTACCTGCATACATATAACATAAATGTGTGTGTGTGTGCGTGGCGAATCATTCGGAAATCAGTTACCCATGGGCAACTCCAAATTACACATTCGCCGCTGCCAACCCGTTACCTATGTATATGTGTGTGTGTGTGTGCTCGCCCGAGAGGATCACGTGCGGTGGCATTACGCACGTACGAGCTCCGGTGCGAGGAGGAGTTTGATGCTCGAGCTGCTGTTTTAGAGAAGCTCGGCGCACCAACTCGGTCCCTGCTCTCGGTGCGGTTTGCCCTCCCTTATATACGCTATGCACGGACACGAGCTAGACGACGACGACGACGACGACGACGATCGGTGAGAAAAATCTCGGCACACGATGGCCTATATTTCGAGGCTGCTGGGATATCTCTCTCTTATCCACGTGGAAAATCTTTACATCGACTTTCGGGTGTATTAAAATTTAAAAGTACGAAAGATGTGAGAGATAAACCACAACTTCAGCGGTTACTCGAGCGAGTTAATGAACTTAGATGTTCGGACATCGAATATTCATGTTCTTCAAACTACCCCCTTGGCTGCTGTTAATACCCAAAGTATTACGATCATCATCAAACGAATTTCTTACAGTCCATATCTAGAGTCATTTTAAATTTTAGCGCATAATTGGAATCCCAAAGATAATGCTATTTTAATCTTTAAAAATCCACTCACACACATGTACAGACAGGTATGAATATTGAAGAAAAAAATCAGGTACTCTCTCGGCTCGCTCGGAAAAGCTCGATCCCTCCCCGCGGAGGCATCCATCGACCGAAGATTGAGGCGGCGTGCCTGGGATTTTTCGCCGTACATACATGCACGAGGGCAGAGATGGAGAGGAAGAGAGAAAATATATATAATATATAAGTTTTTTTTCTTTTTTCTAAATTGCACTTCACTCTCGGGGGCTCGAAGAGAGAGAGAGGGAGAAAATCTGTTTTCCCCGAAAGTAACGAAATTCCGCGTGTACTCGCGCGCTCAGACGAGCTTCTGCTGCTGCGCTATATATAATACGTACAGCTGCCTGACGTACGCGAGGATCGACAGTTTCACTTTACTCGCGTGTGCCGCGCGCACACACCATCGCCCGAAAAGGAGCATAGTACAGCGGCGGAGTACAGTGGGAAGCTTTTTTTCCTACATATACGCGAACGCGTTCGAGGGAAAAAGAGATGTTTTACTTTTTTTCTCTTTTCTCTTTCTCTCTCTTTCCTTCCTGTGTAGCTCCAAACCCAACCCGACGCCTTTCGATCCTTTATTTCTCGCGCAGAGAGCTGTCCTAAAAGTCACACTGTACGCGCGAATCGCGCCGAATGAAAATCCAGTTGCCGAGTCGAGATCTACACACGCACACACGTATACGTAGAGTCGCAGTGACGTTGATCCAATGTCTATTCGTCGGATATCGACTGTATAGCTATATACATACCTTGAGACTGGATCTACCAACGCGATCAGCTCTGGCATTCCGAGCAAAGTCGACACTAAAACCGCGGCGGAGTCTTGGGGCTTCAGGATTTTCTGGATTTTATAAAATTACCTCGAGCTGTGGCAGTTTTTACTATTCAAAAATCGTTACGAGAACTCAAATACAATTCATCGATGTTGTAACCATCTAAACTTTGCACGATATCGTACTAAAAATTTGAGGGAGAAAAAACTCGCACTCGTGCACGTATGTATATATCTCGCACATTGAGTTCTCCAACATGCGCTCCCAGTGAGAAAAAGAAAAGACGACGAGGACGACGACGAAGCTCGAAAGAGACGAGAAAAATTTTTCGTCATCCCCCCCCTATATAGCTGGGAGCAGGTGTCACTCGCGAGGCTTCAAAAAGTTTATACCCACGCGCTCGCAGCCGGGGCGACACACGTCTAGAGGTGAGCTTGCGCGCGAGCTTTTCGCGACGCGTACCGACGCGCGCCCGCCTCGGGATGTACATACAAGGCGCGCCGATAAAACTCCCGAGCGAAGCTGCGCGCACATAATTACGGGCACGCATTCGCATACATATACGTACACGATTGTATATATGCGTATAACCCACGGGCGAGAGACTTTTCCGTAAATGGAAGTCGTAGGCATTCGTCAGAAAGTTCGAGACTCGCGAGATGTATGAGCGAATGCCGGATAACTTATAAATGTTTTTGAGTCTGGTTTACAAAGATCGGCGCGCTTGGAGTTGAGCTTTATGCGTGGAATCGATCGAAACAGTTGGGATTGATTCAGTTTTTTTCTCAACCCTACCCCGCGTCGTTCGTTCTTTACACGCGTAGCAGCAGGTGTAACTCGGGAGGGGAGTTCTCGTAATAGAGCACGAAAAAAAAATGAATGAAGAAAAAGCTCACATGTTTGACTTACTTGATCTTTTTAAAATAAAAATTCGACTCGTACACGAATTCGAGTACTAACAAAAGTTGTTGAGTATACTCTATATGAAGTTTTCCAATTGCGTTGAAGTATTGCTATTTTTTTTTAATACTTACATTTTCGATCTGTTCATGGTTGGATTCAAAATAAGGTGTTGGGATAATGAATATTTTTATTTCATACATGATTGTGTGCTTATCAATAAAGTAAAACATCCCAGCTTATTTTTTAAATTTATTTATTGAATTCCAAGCACATGTCTAGCACATGTCTTTGTGGGTCGTTCAATCAAATGATGGAAAAGATATTAAAAAGAGTCGATTGAGACAATAGATGTAGTGAACAAAATGTTTCGAGGATTTTGAAACTACGGCCTAGACGGGTGCAAAACTCAATGCATATCAATCATACCAACCGATCGTAATCTTTCCTCTTATTTTCTTTATCTTATACCTGTGCGTGTAATTTAATACATTTTCCGAGATGATAATTATGATGATTATACTTTATTACTGACCTTGAACGAGAAAAACAAAAAAGTTTCGAGGCTCATGTAGTTAGCAATCGAGCTAGAGCCGAGGTTGATAAACACGACTCATTTCTTAATGATACGCAGCAAACAATATTGGGGCTGGTATTTTTTTTTAATTTTTGATTATTTCCGCATTTCGTGACAAAGTTTGGAAGCTCGAAAACAATCGAGTGGGTATTGGACTCGAACTCGAAAAAATAAAAACTCTACTCTACGAAAAAATAAATACCCTGCCATTGCTGCACCTGTCAAGGCAATCGCAGGAGGCAATTCCCGTGCGACTGCGAATAAAAAAAAGAACCGGAGCTCGCACCGCAGCGAAGCATATTTTTCATTCACGCGACCGATGGTAGTAGTATGTATAGTAGTAGCGGCCGCTGCGCACCACAGTACTACAGTACTTTCATCAGTGCCAAAAGTTTTTGCGCCGAGCCAAAGAGAGAGAAAGAGAGAGAGAGAGAATAAAAGTAGAAGCAGTATGCAAAGTGTTATTGTATACGCAGGGAATTTCTATACGGAGCTAAGCTCATTCGCATTAGAGGATTAAAAAACCACTGTTTGTCGAGGCGAAGTGTACACTCTTCCTCCGGCGACGGCGGCGGCAAAGAAAAGGATCTTCGAGACGCGCGAGCAGCAGTTTTTTCTTTTTTATTTCAACTCCCTTACTTTTACCGCTGTAGGTCGTGCCCGTTTATAATTTATAAAAACCGCGAAATCGGGTCACGCTTTGAAGAGTTGAAACTTCAAAACTCGCGATGCAATTGAATCAGCGTGGTTTTGAAACTGCATAGACAATGCTTTATTGTTATCACTTTATATTTTGTATTGTTGAAAAATTAATTTGTTGTTTAAACGTTCAACGCAAAATAACAGTTTTGTTCAATTTGTTTGTTGCAGGTTTCATCGAGGCGATGCTGCGCAAAGAAAACGCCTAATCCTAAATAAGAAGATTGAAATCTTAAAAATGGGTAAGATTTTGGAAAAATGTTTTCTACAACCTTCAAAGACATGGGATGATAGCCTCGAGGCTTTAATTTAGTTTGCACACGGCCCTAAATTTACTCTTTAATCGAAAAATTGAGCTTTTAAAAGTTCTCAAATGTCACTGTCGCGTACGTGTAAACTGATGAAAAAGCGAATCATTATCTATTTTACCTCTCAAAAAAATCACAGAATTCTTCATTTCACAATTCATTACTTCATATCACTTCACAAGCCAAAGGGTTTTTCACGGCAAAACATACAGAAATATTTACGTACGAATTTTTCTCTTTATTTCACGTATTATTTTTGGGCTATTTTTTGTCCATGCGAACGCCCGGCAAAATTGTGTTCTCTCTCTTTCTCTCTCTCTCTCTCACACACTCTTAACTCTGTTTTTGTAAAATATGAAAATTCCATGCCCTTTTGTGCCGCGAACCTGTTATCCTCTCGTTATATAATAATAATACGTTCGCTTTCGTCTACGTTGCAGTTTTGCGCGCGGGCGTTACACGCAGCGAGCTCAAAAACATATCATATATATATTGTATAATATACAAAACGAGCGCGCCAAAAAGTGGCCGTCATCTGCTGTGCACAACACACACGCACGTATTTATAAATTTATTTCGATTTCCAGTGCTCGCGCGTCTGAAATTTCATTCATTGAGTGGCCCATCCGTGTTCGCTCGCGTTCTGCGCAGCAGCCTCCAGCTGTGTCATTTAATAATTTTACGTATATGTGTGCATATGCGCGTAACATCTCGTTATTAAATCCTAATAGGTCGAAAAACATTTCAACTATATACGCACGAGTCGGTGTAGTACTATACATACGTATAATATGCGATCGACGTGAGCGGATAAAATGTCAAAAGGTCGCGCATTAATTAGTAACGTAAAGCTCCTCCCTGTGAATATGCAAATTACACGATGGATGTGTCTCGCTGGGATTATAATGTACTTTTAGCGGGCCAAGATGTTTTTTGTGTGTATGTAATACATTGAGTTACAAGGAAAAGCTTTCCAACTTTTTATAACGAATATAGATGTCATAGTTAATTGAATCAATACAAGATTACAAAGAAAAAATACAAAAAAATATTTATTTTATCGATATGATATCATTAAACATATTACATTTGTCATGATTATTTAGTAAAATTATACGCTAAACCCAGAAACAAAAATTTTGCTGCATACAAGTACAATCTGAACAGAATTGACTCCATCGAAAAAAAAAGAGATCCCCACTGAAATAACCTTTAGAAGAAACGCGCGTAAACTCAAAATTATTTTCTGAGCGAAATTCGCTTTCTCAGGGTGATTTTCTCTCAAACTAGAGAGTCGTCGAGCTTCCTCTAAAAAAAATTATTTCAACGCGAATCTCGCCCTGGTAGAAGTAAATTCTTTGAAAAAAATAAATCATGAAATCAGCTTTGTTTTATGGAATGTCAATTACTACATTTTTTTTAAACCAAAGTAATCGATGTACTTTTTGCAATTCTCACACGAATGTTACGTGATTTGCTCAAAGAAAATAAATAGGAACGGTTAATTGACAGTCATTTTGGTTTAGTAATAATTGTTACTCTCAGTCGAAGAAAACTGAAACTTATTTACGTTTGACTTGAAGTTGATCTTGGCAAATGATTTTAGCAATTGAAGGTGCATCTGCTCGAACGTTTTTGTCGGCTTACCGACTCTCGGCTCGGCTCCCTTGAGTTTGGTCGCGAGATTCGCGTAGTTCACCGTCGACTTGGTTTGAGATGCGGCAGTAGTACCAGTAGACGAGGCACCGCCGACTATTAGCTCGGCGGCTTTGAGTTTATTCGCGTATCTCGAGTAGTTCACCGTCGACTTGAATTGAGATGCAGCAGTAGTACCAGTAGACGAGGCATCGTCTATTAGATCGGCGGCTTTGAATTTATTCACGATTCTCGAGTAGTGCAAGTCAGTCGTCGACTTGGTTTGAGATGCGGTAACGCTAGCCCAGGCAGATTTAACCGGAGACGTAGATCTACTTGTTGAACTCTCGGTTTCTTTTTTATCCGACTCGGCAGCGGATCTCCATGCCGACGAGGCCATTCTCGCGAATGTTTTCGGCTGCTCGTCGGCCACTGCTGCTGCTGCATCGTCTTCTTTTTCTTTTTTCGCGACACTCGCGTAGTTGAACGTTGACTTTGGTTCAGGTGCAGAAGCTGCGGATGGATTTTCGATTTCTTTCTTCTTTGCCACGGCAGCGGATCTCCATGGTAGCGACGACGACGAGTTGGTCGTTGCACAAGTTTTCGGCTGCTCGTCGACTATGGAATCCGCTTCTTTTGGTTTTTTCGCCACGTTTGCGTAATTGAACGTTGAATCAGATTGAGGTGGAGGAGGTCTTGGCCGCTCGATAAGTCCTCGACGGGCTGTTTTCGCGGCATTCGCATAGTTGACTATTGCCTTGAGTTGAGTCTCGACACCCGCGGACGAGGAAGATTCAACCGAAGACGAGGATGTATTCAATGAACTTTCCATTTCTTTCTTATTCGATTCAACGACAACGGATCTCCATGAGATCGATGAGTTGGTCGTTGTAATTACTCTCGGCTGCTCATCGACTTTCGTGTCAGCTGCCTCTTTGACTTTTTTCGCGGCACTCGCATAATTGAACGTGGACTTGGCTTGAGTCGTAGTGCCGGCGGACGAGGAAGACTCGACCGAAGACGCGGATCTGTTCAACGGACTCTCGATTTCCTTCTTGCTAGATTCGGCAACGACGGACCTCCACGACAACGACGAGCAACTGTTCGTCGCGGCAATTTTTTTCGGCTGCTCGTCGACGACTGTTTTTGGCTCGTCGGCTTTCGGATCGGTTCTCATGACGAACGTTATCGACTGCTCGACGGCTTTCGGATCGGCCGCCGCCGCTTCCTTGGCTTTTCTCGCGGCGTTCGCGTAGCTGAACGCCGCCGACTGGGCTGGAGGTACTGTACCTGTAGAAGAGGAAGCCTCGACCTCGAGAGATTCGGATTTGCCCGATGAAATATCAGACTCGTCGACGGTTTTCCACGCCGTAATCGGCGCGGGAGCTTGGAACGATTCCGGAGTTTCCGGCGGATTCGACGAGTTGAACGATTCGCAGGACGACGTCGACAGTTTGGCTTTTCGCTCGGTATGCACCGGCTGAACGATTTTTTTGTTGACGAAACTATCCGTTGGCTGCAAGAAACAATTTCATCAAATTCTCCGGTTGAGTTTTTTTTATTTCGCCAAACTCGCTCTCTACCTTCCACGTGTTTCCTTTATTCTCGATGTACTGATGCCTGGACCTCTCGTTCCTGCGGAAGTTCTTGCGCTCGGCCGGCGCCAAGCCGGTGGGCTGAATGAACACCGGCAGATCGGCGAGATTCTCGCCGGGCTGGTAGCAGCTGCCGCCCGCCGCCTCGGTCTCCCAGTCCTCCTCGCTCTGGGCCGGCACGATCATCAGCGGCCTCGTGGCCGGCGGCACGTTCAGCTTCACCTCCTGGTCCTGGCTCTGGAAGTGCAGCACCGACAGTCGCGACTCGCACTCGCCGAGATGGTACTGATGAAAAAAAAAAATAAATAATGAGTCAAAATTTTTTAGTTTGCGTGAAGAATCGTGGGCAGGTCGAACCTCGAACTCGACGGCGTTGACGATGTGATTGGCGTCGTAGGGGCACTGCTTCTGGCCGCCCTGGCCCTTGTGGTTCTCCCGGCACTTGGTCAGGTGGATCTGGAAGCGCGACTTGAGGGCGCGATGCGCCTTGTTGTAGGGACAGGTGACCCACGTGTCGTCGTTCATTTTGCTGTTGTTGGACCAAAAAAATAAAAATAATTACAGATTTTAATGTAATAAAATCGGCGCGATCGATGACGCATGGATTTTCCAACGAACGAACGATAGTAACGAACGACAGCTCGATTGGATAATTTAATTATATAAACAAAAGGCAGCTGTGCGCAAGCCACTGTGTTTACTCGTTGGTTAAGTATTTACTCGGCGTTCGCGAGACACTTACCTACAATGGTTTTATTGTCTCTTAATATCGTAGTAAAAACGGCAGCACACGAGACGAAACCGGCACACTTTTTTTCTCGGAAGAATCTAAACTCGAGCCAAATGAAAACAACGAGCACTCGGAGATAACCCCCGCCGCCGCGGCGACAAAAGGACGCGACGAGTCGGTAAAATTATATGCAGACGATACTTTTCGATCAACGGCGATTATATCCTACCGGCGCACTATGATTTCGATTCTCTCGTGTATCAAATGACTCGATTACGCGACGAATGGTCGTTATCGATGATAAATGGAAAAACAGCACGAAATAAACACTTCATTACTATCCAAAAAAAAATCGCGCCCGTGTACCTTCGCCGCGAGGCAAAAAAGTCGGAGCAAAAAATATCGTCGTCGCGTGGACCGAGTGCCGCGACCTACTGCCGCTGCGTATCGATACTACTGTGCGCGACGTTCTATATATATTGTGTGTACGGCACACGAGATCGCAGAGGCTCGCGCATTGTTGACATGTCGTAGCGGTCGACGCGCCGAGTAGCGATCGCCGTCGTATATATAATATACCGAACGCGCCGAGTCGCGCGATTTATTTTGCACGCGAGCGAGAGACAGAGGGATAAATGGAGGGGGGAGAGACGACAAGTGCGATGTACAGAGTGGGTCGCTCGGAGCGTGAAATTTTTTTCGTAAATTCCAATGTGCGACGCGGGTGCAAGAAGTGTGGACTAGCGCCAGGCGCTAATTTGAACTTGAATACTATTTTTTTTTGTTGCTTATAAGCAAGCCAATAGATAGTCGATTGATTATTTTGATGATGATTGTAATTACTTTATAAGATTCATTGATCATAAATCGTATCTGATGGTCGCCCGTGCTTTTCATAAAGCTCCCGAAATTCATAAAAAAAATGAGTTTTGATATTTCTATCGATACTCGATCGTCCAAAGTAAAGATCTCGAGTCACGACGTATATTATGCATTTAAAACATCATCACTTGGCTTAGGTGTATGATTAACCCCCTTAATATTGCGACTGGTGACCAAAAACACGACTTTCCAGAAAACGCAAAAGGAAAAAAAATTTTAAAAATGCAGTATAGGAAAAAAGGCTTACGGAAATAACTGTATCTCAGTACAGAATCAACATTTTGGAGTTTTGAATAATGCAATGGAAAGAGGAAGAAAAATTCTGCTCAAAATTTCCGTAAAAAAAATTTCAAGTTTAAGGTGTGTGAAAGCTCTTAAATGACCACAAAAGTACCTAAGAAATATTATATTAAATTTTTAAAATTTTTATTAATTTCGTTATTTCAAAACGATCGTCAGCAATTTTTAGTATATTATTAATTTAAATGCGCGCATAATTATAAGTTGAGACATTAAGGGATTAACAGTCCCTAAAGCCTGAGACATTGGTTGATTTTTCGACGTTTTTAAATACTCTCGGAATCACGTGGTTAGTGAACCGAAAAATACTTTTTGCGCTATTGTTTTTTCGCACATATCACCCGTTCGCGTAAGCTAATTGTGCGCCTAAGTGAATGATATTTTCATTACGATCTGGGTTAATTATATGTCAGTGGCTACTCATCGTTGTACAAAACTGTTTACGCTCAGTCGCTATTAATCATTTCCTGCTGTTGGAAGTGTTTACAATAATATCCGTTCAAGTTTATTGGTGAAAATAAGGTTCGGTGTTGGCTACGGGAGGCATCTAATTTTGAATAATTTAAGGATAAATCATTCTAACGAAACAATGGAAAGCAGGAAGGATTTAGTTAGGTACACACTTTTTCATGATTACCAAAGATATATTTTTAAACGATCGTTTCTATAGTGTTAAAGAGGAGCCGCATGACAATTGGGAAGATGTAGCCAACGAGAGTGTCGATCCGAGGTTCTCGGTGAAAACTGAAAACTCTGATGAGTCATCGTCGAATGAATCTTCGGTGAGCTCTGTCTTTTGAAATTATGTTCGGACTTCTACCATAAAAAACTATAACATTATTATAATTTTAGGCAAATCCCACCAATGAATGTATTTCGTCGCAGCAGAAAATAGATGAGGATATTTTTGTAGATTGCGAGACCGTATTGGTAAAATTGGAACATAAGCCCTCATTGACGACCATCTGCCAAGCTACTGTTAAGGAAGAAAATCCAACAAAAGATTTGAATGGGAAAAGGATTCCAATTTTAATTAAAACAGGATTCGATTACGAGAAAACCCGTCAATTTACTATTGGAGAAGAATCGAGTTTAACAAGACAAATAGAAACGACGAATAAGGACTATGGATCACATGAATTAGAAATTTGCAAAACCGAAAACTCTGAAGAATCATCGTCGAATGAGTCATCGGTGAGTCCATTTTTCGACATTATGTTCGGATTTCCACCATGAAAAAACTATAAACAATTTTAAAGACTCGATGCTGTTACAGGATGAAATTTTGATCGACTTTGAGAGCGAAAATGTAAAACTTGAACCTAATCCCTCATTAACGACCATCTGCCAAGCTACTGTAAAGGAAGAAAATCCAACAAATGACTTGAATGGGAAAAGGCTTACAATTTTAATCCAAAAAGGATTTAATGACGATAGTTATCGTAAATTTACCAGAGAAGAAGCGACTTCAATGAGACAAATGAAAACGACACACAAGGGCATTGGACCACTTGAATGTGAAATTTGTCACAAATCGTTTAGATCCCCATATAAACTCAAAAGACACGTGAATCAAGTACATGATAAAAACAAACTTTCCCCGTGTGAAATTTGTCACGAATCATTTAGGTATAAAAGTACCTTCAATACTCACATGAATTCAGTACATAATCAGAGCAAACCCTTTGAGTGTCATATTTGTCATAAATCATTTACACGAAAAGAAAATCTCAAAAAGCACATCAATGAAGTACATAATCGGAGCAAACCCTTTGAGTGTAATATTTGTCATAAATCATTTGCACGAAAAGAAAATCTCAAACAGCACATCAATGCAGTACATAATCGGAGCAAACCCTTTGGATGTGAGATTTGTCACAAATCATTTGGACAAAAACAACACCTCGAAACTCATATAAATACCGTACATAATCAGAGCAAACCCTTCGAGTGCGACAAATGTCACAAAACATTTGGACTAAAAAGCAACCTCAATGCTCACATAAATGAGGTTCATAATCGCAGCAAACCCTTTGAATGTGAGACTTGTCATAAATCATTTGGACAAAAAAGTAATCTCGAAAGGCACATCAGTCAAGTACATAATCGGAGCAAACCCTTCGAGTGCGACAAATGTCACAAAACATTTGGACTAAAAGCCCGCCTCAATTCTCACATAAATGCAGTTCATAATCAGAGCAAACCCTTTGTGTGTGATATTTGTCAAAAATCATATGGAAACAAGCATGTACTGAAGAAGCACATTATTGCAGTACATATGTAAAGTAAACTTTTTGAGTGCAATATTTGTTATAAATCATTTGCATCTCGAAGTATCTCGAAAATTACATTAATGCAGGACATACGGAAAGCAAATTTTAGAAATATGAAATTGATTTAAAATTAGTGATTAAACGGGTTATACACTGAGAAAAAAAATTCATTGAATCAATGAAATATTCAATTAAATATAATCTATGAAATAATTTCATTGAAATAATCTTTTTTTTATTTCATCCAATAAAATATTTAATTCTTTTTACGAAAGTTTCATTGCTCCAATCAATCATTTGATTAAATTAATAGTAAATAAAATATTAAATTAGATTTCATTGAATCAATGAATTTTTTCTCAGTGTACGCTATGTAATTTTAGAAAACCATTGTCACGAACAATAAAGCTTTTAAAACGGTTATTCATTTGGTTGTGACTGTGAAAACCTTTTACTCGCCTTTTAAACGCGAACTCAAATATCAACACCTTCTATTATATCAAATACCACACATCTATTTATTCTTTAAAATACTGTTGTTTTTAAAGAACGAACTTGAAACATCCTATTTATCGGCTGAACATTTTTTTCAAGTAACTGCTGCTGATCAGAAGATCCCCGCATCGAAACTGGAATTATTTTTACCAGTCTCCCAAATTTGACGCACGCAAAGATTTAATAATTGCAAAGGTCGATAAAAATGCTCTATCTAATAATTTTACAATTATATTATACCTATGTGTAGCGCATTCTTTGTTAATTGAATGACTAAACATTTTTGCTTCCTCATATAGGAAGCTTTTTTCAATTAAACTCAAAAAATAGGTGCTTATATTGCTAATAAATTATGATTGGATAGCATAAAAATTTCGACAAGTCATAAGGATATGAAAATTGTCATTTTTCAAATCATTGAATCATTCAATTTGCTTTTAATAATTGAAATAAAAATGAAAGGTATTTCCTCAGAGACATACAAATAAAGAACTTATATAGTTAACAGTTAACAAAAATCAGCTGTGTAAGAACAGTTATGCGACGTCTATATACACATGTAAACATTTTATTGAATATTAAACAATTGAAGTAGTTTCATCTAAGAAGTGTACTAATGTTGAATTTGAAGGTAAAAAATTTCACAAAAATAATAATACACTTCTGATTAATGTCTATGGAAAATATCACTAAAAGTGTAACGTTTAATAACTTTTCGATTTGGTTGATATTTTCGTTTTATTTCAAGATTTTTTAACGGTAGTCGTGTATTTCTAACAATTTCGAGCAGCGATTTTTTAAGATGAAATTACATCGTGAAGAAGAAAATTTCTATAATCATTATTTTTTAGAAATTTCAGTTTTTTTGCAGAGTTTAAATTTTGAAAATTGTTTTAATAGCATTCAAGAAAAAAAATTGGAATGATAATTTTTTTTTATGAGGAAGTACTTTGCCAATGAATTGGCAGCGGTTTTCTAAAAAATCAAGGACACAATTTTTGAGGAAGTATTTAAAAGAATAATTTATAGCAATTAAATAGGAAGCTCATTGGACTTTTCATTAATTTTTTAAAATTTTATTCACCTTTATATTTTGTATTTGTATATAATAATATAATTATGTACGGTGATTCGGAAAGGTATTCAGCCGTACTACAATAGTTCACTCTCAAAATTTTCACTTTTCAAAACAATAAGAGATCCTTATCGGTTATTAACTCATGTGCTATTTTTGCAGTAATTTCCCCGGTAGAAATCGAACATTTTTTCTAATGAAACGATTTTCGGACCATTTATTGGCCAACTTCCCGAATTGGTCATTTAATGGCCAATATATGGCCAAGAAAACGTTTCATTGACGCTCTGAAAGGTTAAATTAGGGTTTATATGCATGAGAAATTGTTGCAACCACGAGATCTCAGCGAAAAAAAAATTTTATAAAAATTCTGTCCGGTGATTCGGAAATTTTCGAGCTTTGATGTCACGATGGCTATCTCATATTTCATTCATGATTTTTCATTGTGATACTTTATGTGCATCATGACTAAGCGAAGCACACGAGTGTCTTTCTTTATACTCTCCAGGCAATAGCCAGGCGCAATATGATCGTCATTTGCATAAGAGTGGCAGATAGTATCCGCTCGGCTCGCTTCCTCTACATGACCCATAGCTGATATACAGTCACGTAGCAGCGATTCCTTCCAGCCCCCCTCGAGACTCGTTTAGCTCTTCGTTTGAATTTCTCGCAGCCATTTCGCGACTGAATTTTTTGTGACCGTCTCTCTCTCCTTTCTCTCTCTCGAGCGCGCGCGAATTATGGATTATTATTTGCTCTTCCGTTGAAGTTGGATGGAGCTTTTGATGTACTGTTATGTACGCGTAATAATCGTACGTTATTTTTTTTCCACGCACCGCATTTTTCTCCGTCTCGTTAGAGCTATTGTTTTGGTATTGAATTTTGTATTTTGTTGGAGAAATTATTTAAATCTTGGCTTCTTTCATTTCATTTATTTTTCTCCGCACGTTGTATTCGCTATCTGCATAACTGCTTTTTTGGAGAGAACAGTCGTACCTCGTACATGGATAAAAACACTTTTTCCCTCATATCTTGGTTAATCGGCAAGATACTAGAAAAATAACTGCACCAATCGATTTCCCGTAAAATGTTATATTTAAATGCAATATCAATTTAAGATAACGCAAAACAAATACAAATTTGTGTCCATCACTTGCTGCTGTCGATACGGATCACATGCGTGCTTGACCGGAATTTCAAACTCATGAGTAAAAATTGTAACATTTCAGGTAAATAAATAATTATTTCAGAATTTTATGTGTTTTTACACTTTTTTACTCTTTGCGTTCACAACATTATTTTGTACTTTATTTTTAAAATAATTTTCGCTGGGGACATTACGTATTTACTAAAATAATCGCGAAAAATATATGACTGCGTACCGTTTTTCAATCATATCTTAACAAACATGCAACATTTTGGAATAATAATGAATCAATCGATTCTTTATCAAATTTGACTATAATAATATAATCCACTCAAAAACTATTAGAGTAAAATTATTCACCAACTCCAGTTGAACAGTAGCGTGGCGATTGCGAAACAGGTCTCTCTTCACCGCGACATGATTTTTGTTTCTCGAATAGATATTGTCAATAATTTTACACTTATACTTTTCAAGTTAACAATCATTATCAATGTAAAATTAGACGAGGAATCAAATGATGCCATTATTTGTCCGAAATTTTGGATATTAACAGAAATATGTTTGGAAAACAGTAGAATATGTAATCTAATGCTTTACAAAACGATACGATTGCCGCTAGGAGGAGATTCGGTCAATTCGCGCTTCCCGGACCTTGACTGACGCAGATAGCGAATATAAACTCGAAAATTGACACGTTTTAGTAGTCTGCGTATTGTTTCACGTGTTTCTATTTAAATTAACCCATTAAAATACTACCTCGCGAGGATCGTTGATATATGCTACGATAATGATTCGATCGATTAGATGAACACACGTGCTTATCGACACTTTTACATTTTTCACTCGCGATTGGTGCACACTTCTTTTTCTTCGACTTATATTTTACGATTACAACACGGACAAAAGATTTGTATTTAATTACGTATTTTTCGTTGCCGTTGCATATCTCCTTATAAAGCTAAACATTATTTAAATCTTTCTTCGTTGCATTTCTCCTGTTCATCGACTCACGTTGCATTGCAAATCATCTATCGCTATTTCTCTTTAATCTCTTTTCCTCCGCGCGCTGTATGCATAATAATAAAGCGAGTGACTCGTTATACGAGGACTGCGATGCTTCGAATCTTTTTTGCTCGTAAGCAGCCAAGCTCTCTCGTTTCTCCAAAGCTCTTGTTTTTCTCACTCCGTCTCTCTCTCTCATTGTATAATCACTCGTTTATAAACGTGACATTTTTTCGCCTCGAAAAATAAAGAAAAAGAAGAAGCAGAGGCGAACGCGTATAGGCAGGCAATCGAATGGTCTACTCTTGGCGCGCATTGGCGCGAGACGATAGTGAGAAAGATGGATGAATCGAGTGCGCGAGGGTATACAAAATGCGCTCGCACATAACCTTCTCTCGTTTTTCTAACTCGTTCACGCAAATGTACATTAGACCGGTTCATTTTGAAAAAAAATTTTTATAATGATAGAAGCAAGAGAATAGTGTATTCGTTTCTTCATTGAAAAATGACGATAAACTATAAGATAGATTTTAATACCGTTTTCAGATTTTGAAAATTTATAGATTTCGATGGAATACAGCTGTTTCTGTGAGATGCATTTTTGTAGCTGAAAAAAAGTAGCTTTAAAGTTTTAATTAAGGAACTCTTTCTATCTTCATCCTCGATTCGTTTGGTACATAGTCAAACTAAGAAAACAGTTCTATGACATTTTTTCGAACTTAGAATTATATACAATTATATGTACTTTGACTTTGACTTATATACAATTATATGTACTTTGCCACTTGCAGAATTAATGAAAAAAAGGTAATCGCCATCTAGTGGCGGAGGCTCGACCCGGTAAAATAGTGTTAATATTAAATCTTTGTTCACAGAAAAACAATTTTATTGTACAATTTTTCTCCGAATTTTGAACCATGATTTTCTTATGAAATTTTGGCCCCACCCACCAGTTGATCGAATTGAATTTTTCCCATTGCATGTGCATCGTTCGAGTTTAAGCTCCTTTTTGTCAAAGTCGCAGTTGTACACTAGACCTACTTTAATTCTGTCCGGAGGAATGTGGATTTTTGTATGCTTATACACGTTCCAATTCCTATTCCACCCGAAAAATTGGACAGAATTAAAGTAGGTCTAGTGTACGTGGATCGCGGAACGGACTACGCGGAACGGACCTAATCCAATAAAGTGGCAGCTTATCCGTGAAAGTAGCCTAACTGCAACGCCTCTGTGACATCGTGTCTCACTTTCTCTCTTACTCGTGCGTGTGTTTTTTACTTTCTTTTTAGTACAGGTTACGACTCGGCCACGTGTGGACAACGCGGCAAGACCGAACATTTTACATCGTTGTAGTGAGTGCGTGTTGCGTGCTATAGTGGATAGAAAAATGGCCAATAATTATGAAGATAGGCATAATAATTACCTGTTGGAAAAATTGCGAGAGCTGCGAGAAAATATCGATTGGAAAATCGAAGAGGAGCGAGACGAACTTCGTCGCCATCTCATATGCGTATATCATTCGAACGAGGAGAGGCCCGGTTTCCCGGAGCTTCCAAGCCTGTTTCAAAAGAAGGAGTTCGACCGTCTTCTCGGGGACACCCTAAAAAGACCCAACAGATTTTGCAAGATCTTGGCTGACAGCGGCTACAGGGACCAGCCCGAGCTGGACGCTTGTGGTCGGCCAGTGACGCGCTGCACCACGGCGCTGCACGAGGCGGTCAGATGCGATCCACGGCTCGTCGGCCATCTCGTCGACGATCTCAAAAGAGTCTCGAATCTTTTCACGATCTATCGCAGATTCGACGCGAACTACGTCGACGAGGACGGCTTGACGCATCTCCACGCGGCCTGCAGATTCGGCCGCGTGGACGCGGTGGAAAAATTCTTGGAGCTCGGCGCGGATCCCAATTGCCGAGTCAAGAGCACGGGCGAGTCGACGCTGCACTTCGCCCTGCGGGTCGTCAGCTCCTCGGACTCGTTCCTGGAGCGCAGACGCTTGTTCAGGCTGCTGCTGAAAAGCGGCGCCGATCCGAATCGGGCCGACGCGCAGGGCCAGACGCCGCTGCACATCGTTTGCGAGAAGATCAGCGCGGATAAATACGGCCCGAGCCAAGATTGGTTCTTGGCGAAGATGCTGTTCTCGCTCTGCGATGAAAAGTATCGACCGGTGCGGGTCAATGCTCGGGATAGGTTGGGCGACACACCGCTGAAATTGGCTTTGAAAAGTGGAAACGAGCACGTGGTACCGTTGCTGCTGAAGAACGGCGCCGATCCGAACATGCCCGATGCGGATGGAGTGGCTATCGCTAGCGAGAACTTAGAACCATCTCGTCGAGCTGAGCTGATGCGGAATTTTTTAATTTTATTATTTTTTAATTTTATGATATTATATATTGTTGATTTTTCATAAGCTTCAAATAAATAAATTTTATTTTCGTTTTGTTAACGTCAGCAAAGAAAAAGTTTGACGTTTTTTTTATGCAAATGTTTATAAATGATTTAAAAAATGAGCAATATATATTAAATTTTTTTTTTAATTTTTGGATTTTTATATTTTATTTGAAAACTTGATATTCGGTAGGAAGAATAATCATTTGGACATATTATAGCTCGATTTGGATACAGATATATGTTTAACGTTGATTGCTCGTAACAATTGATGATAATTCAATCGTAATAAAATTCAGTGTCTACCGCTAGATGGCGAGTACTTTAATCGGTAAATCTGCAAGTGGCAAAATCAAAATAATCGTATAAGTTAAAGCACCGGTTTTGACGCAATAACCTCATGTAAACCTCCGGAAAAATGTGTTCTAAACAAATCGGGAACGAAGATACGAAGAGTTTCTTAAATAAATCATTACAGCTACTTTATTGAAGCTACAAAAACAGAGGCATTGCAAAGGTGAAGCAAAAACCTATCAGATAGTTTCTTGTAATTTTTCCATTGCCCATCTCTCATCTCTATTATGACGATGTTTTTTTTTCTTCCTTTCGGCCTCGTTCGTTTTCGAGATCGGCAAGTTTTATTGCATAATACATGCGCGCAGCGATCGCCACGCTATAAATCTATGTTCGGGATATTACTCGTCTCTACATGACATTCTCAAAAAAGATCAGTTACACCCAGGATCGAACGTTGACTCGAGCCCGCGTATACTCGTGAATTTTTAACAACGAATCGTTGCGGCGACGTCTCCGACGCGCGTAAATACGTCAACCGAGCAATCAGCCGACCATAAAGAATTCAACTTTGGAAAATCAACCCCTGAGCTGACCCGTTTTTTTTTTTTTTTTTGCTACAGGAAACGACTCGAGTTGCAGCGCGCGGAACGAACGATTACTCTTTTATACGTGTACGCTCGGTTCTTCCCTTCCCTCGTTCCTTTTTTTTTGGCATCGCACGCGTGCTTTATGCAGGTCGCCGGCCGTCGGCCGGAGCTAGCTCAAAGAGTTTTCGTGTTTGCGCCGGCCGTTTACAGGATAGTCGGGCTGGCTAGGCGCGCGCGCGAACTGTCCCTGTATACGTGTATGTGCCTAAGGCTGTTGCAGCTTTGATAACTACTCTCGGCAAATATCCTTCCTCTCTCTCTCTCTCTTCCTGCATGCTCCGTTTGACCCCCCCCCCCCCTCCCTCTGTACACAGCGGCTATCTCTCTGGCCGGCCGAGCTAGCGCTGAACGCCGGCCAACTATGGTATATATACAGCAGCAGTAGTACTACAACATACGTGCGCGCCTCGGCGAAATGTTTGGAATTTTCCAAGAATCGTTTTTTTCTCTCTCTCCTTCGCTCTCTTTACTCTGTATAACGTATACACACAAACACACACACGTACACGCGTATCTCGATGTAACTTTAAATGCGATGATTTGCTTTTGCCCGGTGCCCGGCTGCACTTTGAAAGACATCAAAGAGGCACGGCTATTTTTTTCTTTGTCTGCAGAATATTGAGAAGCTTTTCGCGTATGAATTATCTATCGGCGAACAAAAGAGATGATCAATTGATAAAAGCGCGTATTTTGAATATAATCAATGTTTATATACATGCGCGTTTCGAATGTATGAAATTTAATATCATTTTTTCGAGCGTACTTTTTTTAATCAACGAAATCACGCGACGAGATTCGAAAATTATTCGATCGCAGTTCCGATATCATCAAATATTTGCGCGTCAATCACCCGAGTTCATTTGCGAGCTTCGAGGGCTTTTCCGTATATTATGTATATCGTGTAACGAGACCTCGAATGCGCCTTTTTTGTTTCTAATAACGTATAGAGTCGAGCTTTGACATTCGCAAATTCGCAGGATGAAGTGCGTGGTTGCGTCCCCGAAAAGCCACTTGTACGAGCGAAAAAAAAATCTATTAAAAGCGTAGAGGAGGATGGCAAAACACACATACACACAAACAAAAAAAAAGGGCAAAGAGAGAGAGAGAGAGAGAGAGACAGTCACGAAAATAAAGCGACGGAAGCATCACTTTTAATTGAATCTCTACTTCATTTTACGAACGAAGCCATTTATTCGAACGCCGCTATGATTGCATATATATATACGTAGTACCATATACATACAGGAGTATGCAACGTGCGAATTGCGCTGGCATCTATACCAACGTTGAAAATAAATTGGCAATTCCTCCTTTGTGCTGCTGCTGCTGCTGCCGCTGCTGCGATAAACAGGACTCCCGCACCAACATACATACATATGCCGGCATCGTGCGTCGTCGTGCGCCCGCCTGCAGTTTTCTGTGCCACGCCGAAAATCCCGAAAGCTCCTGAGGGTGTGTACGTGTGTGAGTGTATACGGCATGCCGGCAGTGCTAGAGAGAGAGAGAGAGAGAATCGCCACGACTGCCGCCATCGCCGCCGTGCAACAATCAAATAGCAATTTCGAGCAGCAGCAGCAGCAGCAGCAGCAGTCGGGCCGGTGCGCGAGGGAAAATTTGCGTCGATTTCCAATTGGCGAAGAACGGACAAAGGCATAGTATTGCTGCGCCTTTACCCTATACTACCACCACTACTGCCGTATATAGTCATGCAGCTCCGAACGTCGATACACCACACACATAGGCAGGGAAGCGTCACTGATACCTACCTATGTTACTATACATAGTATATACGCAAATATTTCATTGCATCGACTCTGCGATAGAACTGAAGGGTTCTCTCTCTCTCTCTCTCTCTATCTCTCTCGGCTCAACCCGCGTAAATGGCATTATATTATACATCGCATTGCTTATTGCGATGTGTACCGCGTACATAGTCATACACATTCGAATGCCCCAATATATTTAAATGTTGTCACGCATCATGGCATATAATAATCCGATTGGCCGTATATGTATGCGCGAGCTCGATGTAAGTGTGTATCTATACCAGTGAATCTAGAAGGTATTGATCTTTTTTATTGCCTGTATAATTGGCGCTGCGATTAACGATTATACAGAAGTATACAGTGCGTGATAATATACACAAGCTCGTTTCCTACCCCCGAATTTCGAAACACTACTACTATACAACTACTACTACTACTACTCTTCCTCATGCCAAATACACACATGCTAAATCAGATCGAAATATTATGTTTATATGTAACGTGTGTGAGTATATGCGTGGGTGGAGGTGAGATGGAAACGGGTAATGATTATTAATCGGTAGTCGTTGGCCGCGCGCGCGGCAGTCGTTAAAATTTAGTGAAATCGACAATATCTCTCTCTCTTGCTCTCGCCAGGGCTATCGTAATGGCAAATAAACGCGCTAATTAACAAAATCACTCCCTTTCTCGTTTTGCGCGAGCCGTACGTTGAAAACGCGCGGAAATACTGCTGTGCAGCAGTCAACCCCTACCTCCCCGTTAGATTATTGCCGAACTAACACAGACACACGGATATATACCGTTATTATTATATAATGTACGCGCGCTTCTCTTAGCTGCCGAATTATCGTTAGAGTAATTTCCTCGTTATAATTTCGGCCCCCGCATCGTAACGCGCATTAAATCTATTTTATTGCGGTGAAAATTATGCAACGAGCTAATCATGGTACTCTCCCGCTCTCGCGAATAGTATAGTATTGTTCGCGGCGCTATACACTGCAAACCGAAATAATAATGGAATATGAAGTATCGCGTGGTGGGATCGTTTTGTGCTACTCACCTTTAGCCTATACATACGAACTATACGATTTTTTTTCTATTTTACTCTTTTTTTTGTTCATCAATAATTTAACATAGAGATACCCGCGTGTGTGTAGGCCTGCAGTCGTTCATTTCTATTCTCTTTGAAGTTTTTTTTTTTTGTTTTGTTCGATTTTTCTCTTTGAAAGAGAGGGAGAGAGAGAGTTTCGTGCGCCAACATTTCGCAGCGGCAAAGCAGATAAAAAGTATTTTTGAATATATACACACACAGAGCTTGTGTAGAGGAAATTCATTCATATTTAATTAGAGAGAGAGAGAAAGAAAAAAACACAAAATTGAGAAAGCTCGCAAGTTTTTGATGCGAATAAAGTTTCGAATTTTTCGTACCGAGCCTCGGGCTCTGACTTTTTTAATTAACTTGAATGTTGCATTGGAATTTGATCATGGCAATGAATGTTTACTTTGATAAATAGCTGATACTTTGAATTAAATACCCTTTTTTTCTCGTGGAATTCGTTATGGTTTTTGTAGATAATTAACTCGTTTTCAATTACAATTTTCCATTGCATTCAAGTAATGAATGTGTGTCGTTTGGCGGGTCTTCCTGACAAATCAAAACAATCTGTATTAGAAAATATCAACTTTTGAACTAATAATATTTAAAATAACAATACAATATGTTTCTTTTCCAGGTAAGTGATGACATTCACGTTCACACTATCAGCAATGCTCTCACGTAAGTCGTCGATAAAATTTTCATCGTAATAAAGTCAAATGCCCTCGGGTGTAGAGACAAGAACACATTACTCGCGGATCAGTAATTATCGATCGCCGACTCCGCAGATAATACGAATAAAAAAAAGAGGCCCGCTAGGTAAAAGGGACGAAGAGACAAAGGCCATCGAAAAAAAAAAAGAAAAAATAGTCGTCAGTCGAGCGCGCGAAATCTTGCTGACGAAACTTTTTCTTTTAACCCCCCTCGGAGATCGCGCGGCGGCGGCGCCTTCTATACATATTTCCCTCTCGCCGCAGCAGCTGTTGATGCCAAGAGCGTCGCGATTATCTTTTGTTCTTCGGCATCGAGCGCAGCCGAGCCAGCGTCATCTGATTCGCGATTCTTTATTTTGCATAGTAGTATAGGTCTTATATACGCGCACAGGGGTTGGCGCGAATTTTTTGCCATTTTTAGATGAGTAATTGCGCCCTCTCTCCCTCCGCGTCGACGGCTTCTGCATGCTACAATGGGTTTCTTCTCGACGGTCTTTTCTTCTCGGGAAATCGATTCTCTTCGCGTTGGTTGGAGGCTAAAATTGACCGATGTTCTGGCTTGATTTTAATTATTGGAATTTTTTTCAAATGAAATTGAATGAACGAATAATTTAATTTTTATCTGCTTATAAATGTTATCAAGTCGTACTTGAAATTTAAACAAATTGATATTAACGGAGTTTAAATTTTGACACGTTCGGTTAGAATTACATCCAAAATCGATTGCAGCAATTCGATTCTTTGTTTCCATTATCGAATTAGAGTTCGATAAAAATAAAAGTAGTTGTACGTTCTTCTTTCTCGATCTCCGATATATTTCTTTTTACCCAATAAAATGAGATTACGTTTCATCCATTCGACCAAAAATACGTTAGTTTTTGAGAAGTCAAATTTACCGTCGTAAATTGTAAAATGTCTTATACGTTCTTCTCCACTATACCTACACTGCGTCTCCTCGAGCATACGTGTGTGTGTGTACACGGGCGAATACGATTGTACGAGTCGGTGCTTGGTGGACAGTAAAAATCGCAGTTCTTTCGCCCTGGTATATCGATCAGACGAGCGCGAAAGAATGCGGGAAGCCGGGAACAAAATGTTATATATTGTCTCTCTCTCTCGCTCTCTCTCTCTGGGTCACTCGCTTCGGATCGCGAGTCAACGCCGTTTTTCTCTGCTCCATTTTTCTTCGGCGACTCAGACGTCGGACGCTCGGACGCATTTTATCCTTTCCATATGTCATGTCAGGCTTCTGCTCTGGCTACGGTACAACTGCGAGCAGAGTCGGAGAGAAGCGTCAGCGTGGGATTTTTTTTTTTAACATTTATTATTATGTATTAAGTACGATAAATAATCCACTGTAATCGAGGTTGGTTTTCATTTTATTCCTGAACTCGACGCAGTTACATTGATAAAAATGAGTTTTTACGCGCCAAGCGAGTACTGAGGTATCATTGTTCTTCTTTTTCAATCGGTCAACTTTACGCTGCTAAAAAAAGTTTGAATTTGAATCAAATTTAATGTAAAATCAAAAAGTATAATCATATCGTGTTTAATTTTATTCAAGGTACTTTTTCAGGATAACTTCTTTGAAAACTCATAAATGAATTCTAATTTTTTTGGCATAAGTTACACAAAATATTTATGAAAATGCAACCATATACACTGTTTTTAATGCAAATATGAACAAAATTTATGTAATTAATGTTTTAATACTGATATAAGTTTAGCGTTCATCGCTCATAACAATTTATGAAAATTCAATCAAAATAAAATATCCGTGTCTACCGCTAGATGGCGAGTACTTTCATCGGTAAAATCTGCAAGTGGCAATAAGTAAAAATAATCTTATAAGTTTAAGCATGGGTTTTTACCCAGAAACGCCGTGAATGATTTTAATTTGAATCGAGCGCGCTATATAAGCCGGCGCGGCCGAGCTCGAGAGCAGAGCTCACGTTCTCTGTATTTCACTACTATTCTAGTGTGTTTATGACACCATCAATAAATAAAGAACTCAACTACGTGAATCGTGATTATGTTGTGTCTCTATTGCCTCCTTCCCAGAAACCTCTGTTTCAGGAATTCGAGAAATAAATAATCCATAAAAGGTTTTTTTATTAATTCATTTTAATGTTAATATTTTCTATGGTGCAGAGACACACTGTTACTTTTCGAACATATCCCGACTATAAAGATTAATAGTCGCGTCGACTCGATAATTCTCACGCTGTATAGCTGCGTCTTAAAGCTCGAGGCTCGCTTATAATGCATTATATCACCCATAGGTCCCGGACGCACACGCGCGAGGACAAAGTACGAACAGAAAATGCGAGAGCGAGAGAGAGAGAGCGAGGATTTTGTGGCCCGATTAGCTCAGCCTCTCCGAGGTTAGAGGCGGCTTTAAGCCACGATATGTAGACGTCGTAGTAAAGGGCTGTTTGGAGTGCGAAAAGTATACCAGTGCACGAACGCCTTTCTCGACGGCAAAAGCGAAAATCTAAAAGAAAAGACCCGAACCTCTGCGCCGCAGATAAGGGTCGACTCCTTTTCTCTCTCTCTCTTCTCCTCCTTCCTTTTCGCGTATTTAGCCCTGCGCGCAGCTCCGGCACAAGTTTATTCCTCGGGAACGCAGTTTGGCTTTCGAGTCGCTGCCGGCCGCTTTATTTTATGGCGCATACATTATTTCGTACGGTACGTATAGCTTTTGGCTCGACACAGCATTGTAAAACGTCGCTGTTTCCTGATAAAATTCGCTCGGTACTCTTGAACTGGCGCGTTAAAAATAACTCGTTTCAGTCATTGAGACTTATATCGATCGTTCGAATGAACCACGAAGATGATAAATTTGAGACTGTTTCAATTATCAAAGAATTACGCACGCGACTTCAATAATGACGAAGTTAAGAATTGTAAAACTGCCTCGTTTTCGAATAAAAGTTACGTCGTCGAGACAAACTCACTCGACGTCGCGTCGCACAATAAAAGCTCGTGCGCATTATACACACGAGCTCCTTGGCAAAGTTCGAGCGAGAAAGAGAAAAAAAAAACAACAACGGCGACGACGGCCCGCGTACACGCATATGTACAGACACACACGTACGCATACAATAGAAAAGCTCAACGTAACCGTTGGCACTGCGTGTTTGTATTATATACGTATATACACACGTTGGAGAAAGAAAAAGAAAACAGCACGCGCACACAGTTGCGAGCTCGAAAGAAAGGCAAAGACGCGAGAGCTCATCCTCGTTTATATACACACGTAGCGGTCCATTTCCCGTTTCGTTTTGTACGCTCATAGTCTCTCTCTCGCAAGCGCTCACCCGACGTTTTCCTATATTACGAGCATTAGCAGTTTTTGCATCGAGGCAACTCACGCACAAGATCATCGTGAGCTTTCGCCTCGGCTACTCTAGTCTTCCTTTCTCTCTCTCTTCCTCTCTTGTTGTTGTTGTTGTTGTTGTTGCAGTTGTTGTTGTTGTTGTAGTTTTTTTTCCTCATTTTTTTCCACTGCCTCCTCTGCTCGAGCTTGCACATAAGCACACAAGCCAAGGCAAGCAGCCGTCACGGGGCGTTTTGTTGCGCACTCAGCTTTCGCACGAGTAGCGGCGGCGGCACCGATGATTAACGACGCCGTTTGCCTTTATACACATAGCTATATAGAAGGGAAAGAGAGATGCTCCCGCTGTATAGCGGCAGTCGCTCTCGCCTCGACTACTTATTTACGCAGCGCGGCTAATTAGCTCCCTCGTGGCTCCTCTCATCCGCGACAATGACGGGCGGGTAAATTCATCCTTTTCCAGCGAGCTTAGTGTACGGTATATAGTTGTATGTACACCTGTCTTTCTCTTTCTTTCTCTCTCTCTCTTTCACTTCTTGGCAGCTGAGGCAATGTATCTTTTCGTCTTTCCACAAGCTTCTACTTTTTTTTTGCTCTCTCGCGGCTTTTGACCGTCGTGTACACTTCGCACTTTAGCCGCGCACATTGTGATGAATTATAGCCTCGCTCGCTCCAGGATATATATCGTTGCCTTTTCCGAGTCGCGCGAGGAAACAAAAAGTGCCGAGTCGTCGTCCGTCGGACGTCACGCGCTATATACGTATGAACTTCGTATCTATGTGTATACGTACTCTTCTGGAAGATGAATTTGGAAATTGGTCCCGTGGCGACGCTTCCGAGTTATATAGATAGATAGATATCATATATAAAACACGCGCAGCGACTGCCAAAGAGCTGCGGTACACAATTAAAAGGAGGGCGAGGGCGATCGACACGTACACGTACACGTATATATTAAAATGAAATCAGAAACTTTTTGACAAGTACACAAGCAAACCAAGATATTATATAAAATTAGAAACAACTTTACGAGTTTTTTCAAGTCTATTGATAATATTCATAAAAACTATGATAAAATTTTCATAATTAATTCTGAATTGAATGATAAGTTGATGAGAGCACGCTAGTTAGCTATAGTATATGACAAAAAATCGTAATTCTATGACTTTACTTGCCCGGCCGTCTAGATTAAATACAAAACGTTTACACCTACTTCAATAGAAAAAATTTAATGCATGCAAAATGAAAATGACGTTTTTGATTAAAACATTATGTCAATTTATGAAGTACTTATATTTATTTTTGTATTTTACTTCATTTCATTCATTTTTTTCTTCGATAGATCTCCGAACAATTAATAATGCTTTTTCAAAGTAACGTTTCAACATATCTGCTGCAAAATTATTATGTAACAATCGTAGTTATTTATTTAAAAATTATTTTTCTGTAGTTTAAAAAAATATATATTAATAAAATCATAATTTTTGAATTATCAGTGTTTTTTAAAAATTGTCTTTAGATAGTTCGCATCGTTTTTCATCTAGACGGCCGGGCAAGTAAAGTCATAGAATTACGGTTTTTTTCATATACTATAGCTAACTAGCGTGCTCTCATCCACTTATCATTCAATTCAGAATTAATTATGAAAATTTTATCATAGTTTTTATGAATATTATCAATCGACTTGAAAAAACTCAAAGTTGTTTCTAATTTTATATAATATCTTGGTTTGCTTGTGTACTTGTCAAAAAGTTTCTGATTTCATTAATATCATAGGTAATCATAGGTTCATAGGTAAACATAGGTAAGTTAATTATTTTACTCTAAAACTGTATAAAATTGAAGATGCGCTCGCGCGGAGCAATAGTCGCAAAGCGGAGAAAAGTCTGGAAAAATATTGCGCTTGTGCATTTTGACAGATTTTTGTCTTCTCTTTTCAATAGTGGTATCATCGAAATGCATAAGCGCAATATTTTTCCAGACAATTTTCAAGACAATTTTCAGTCAATTTCCAGATAATTTTTCTTCGGAATTCAGACTATATTTTGGTTGACTTTTGAATATAACACTTTATTTTAATTTAATTTTTTAATTTTCTTGACGCCCGGGGTGATTTATGTACAGTAACACCGCAACTTTCCGGTCAAAGTCATCGCCGAGTTCGAATTTTGACCTAGTGCGTGAGCGGGTTACCGAGGACGATATTTGAGCGAAAACATCTCGACTTTCCGAAGAAAGTCATCGTCGAGTCCGTATTCCGATCTAGTGCGTCGAGCGGGCCGCCCGGAATAATATAGTCTCGCGGTAACATCGCAACTTCGCGGATAAAGTCATTGCCGAGTTCGGATCCCGAATTAGTGCGTCGAGCTGGCTACCCGGGACGATACTTGTGCAAAAACATCGCGACTTCCCGGAGACTGTCATCGCCGAGCCCGGATTTTGACCTAGTGCGCCGAGCGGGTTACGCGAAATGATATTTCCGCGGCAAAATCGCAGCTTCCTAGAGAAAGTTGTCGTCGATTCCGGACGGATATCAACCTGATGCTCCGAGCGGTCATTCTAAAGAATATTTTCGCGTAAAACCTGTAATTGCGTGGAGAAAGTCATTTTCGAGTTTCGAGTTCGACCTGGTGCCCCGACCGGGTTACCCAGGATAATTGCGAGAATCTTGATGTCGAGAGAAAAATCTACATGTATCGTTTAAAACTCATACATATCAAATCGATGCGCAGCATCTATACATAGATACATTTAGCCTTATTAATCGATTAAATCGATGATATGAAGTTGGCCGGAAGACTACGTGAGACCGCGTTTTGCGTGAGACCGTTTTTTCGTCGGGGATTTTTTCTTTTATCATTCGTATTTAGTTAATACTGCGTTTTTCGGAGACTATGAATGCACTATTTTTGGTCACTTTTTACGAGGAATCGATTTACCGAATCAGAATTACCGTATGTTTTATAGATTTCAAATAATAACGTTAGGTTGTTTTCGCGGGTCCCGAAATCGCGATTCTCGCGTATATGAGGAGCGTGGAGTGACGCTGCTCTCGTCTGCCATACTTGCCATTCGGAGCGCGACACGCGCTCCTCGATATAATATACAGCTCGGCGTCGTTCGACTGATACGTGTGCAGTAGCTCTTCGAACGGCCATAAATTTTCATCGCCTCGTAAAAGCTTCCACGAGCGCGCGGATCCGATAGAGCTTGCGCCGCGGGACGCATTACTATGGAGCCGATGCCGCTGCTGCTGCGGCTGATGTGCATATATACAATATATACAGCGAGTTTGTACGTACGAGCTTGCAGACATCTTACCCGTGTTTACGAATCGAGATCGTTTTTATACGATGTAATACGCGGTCGAATATATCTATTTTGACTGTGTGTTCGTCGAGGCCCTTTACGACGCCTCGTGCACAGCAGCAGGTGCAGCTGCGCAAGCTCGCATATCGCGCGGTGGTTATAGTGGGTCGAAATTGCGGGTACACGTGTTTTTGACGGGCCGCAAACCCCAGCTGTGCCGTATAACAATAATAATAATAATAATAATGTAAGGGTCGAAGCCAGGAGTCGAGGATGATCGACCTCTAAAGCTCCACGCTGAGATATATTCATATACACGGATAGAGGAAGCTCCCCGCGGAGTGATCGACGTTGTGTTGGCGGTAGCAGCGGTGGTGGCGGCAGCGGATCGTAATCTCGCATAATAATGCAGCTCGTCTGGCGCGTCGAGCTTGCAGACGCGATTTCGACGCTCTGATTTGCATATATTGTGTGTTGCGCGCATGTAGCTACTGAATTTGCCTCGTAGTATATACATATACGACGTGTACATAATCTCTGGAGAACCTTGCAGATGGATTTTGATTATCAATCGACCCTTTGGAGGCTCTCGCACGCACTCAGCGAGACCGAAAGTCACGAGAATCATCCCTCACCTCGACAGCGTCTCTTAGAATTTATATATAATAATTATATTTCGCCTCGGGTCAAGTTCCGCGTAATCTAATTTCGCGAGCTCTTTGTGCGCTTCTAATTAGCGGAGCAGATGATATATATCTCAACGTTATGAAGCACTCGAGCGGATTTTACCGCTGAAATTCCGATGCCGCATTGACAATCAGCCTATAGCAGTCAGCTCGTGCTCTGCGGTAAATTCGATTTGATAATTCACCGTATCGAATCGTAGAGTACCTATTTCTTCGTTTCAAATAGTTATGCGCGAGCTAAGTTTTTAATTACGTTATATTTTAATGCACGAGTCGTCGTTGTTTAAAATTAAATTGTTCGTAGCATTCGATATTTCATTGAATTTCCTGATATATCCACTCGGCAAGTTTACCTCTCTGCATTCGCGTATATATAAACGTTGCAAATATTTTACGAAGACATTACGGGCGATGAATATAATCATTTTAATTTCACGTTATGATATAAAATTAAAAGACTCAAATGTAATTCAAATATTCAACGTTCATTCGTATATATAAGTACGAATTATATATGATTCAAAGGGAAAGTCGTCGAAATATAAATTCGCATTAATCAACGTTGGTGCAGACCATCGTGGATTACGTTCGCCCCCGTGCGTTTATACATAATATATAAACGCGACTTCAAAGGAGATTTTCCGGGATATATAGTGTATGTGTGTCAGTCGGGGAAGTATGTGCGCGCCCTCCCGGGAAAAGTAAGACGTGTGCAACGTTTTCGGGGGCTCTCGTTTTTCGGAGGGCCGGGGCGAGGGAAAGCCAATCCTCCTCCTCTTCCTCCGTGCAAAGTGCTTATATTCTCGGTAGGACGCGCGCATCATCCCGGACGACGACCGCCGCCGCACGCCCCATCACGCGCAGTGGCGCGAATTCCGAGCACGTTCTCGCGGCAAATCATGACGAGTACATTATACATAGGTATATAGGAGGAGTACAGGGAGTTCGAACCGCTTCGCTTATGAGGGAGGGGGGGGGGGGC